>NC_087209.1:27767428-27907428 GCF_015104395.2 Macrobrachium nipponense | reverse complement strand
ATAACATATAATAGAGATATAATCAATATTATATCATATATATATATATATATATATTATATATATTATATAAAACCAACAATATTTTTTCTTCAATCGTCACTCAGAAAAAGAGTGAAGCTTTACGGACAATAGCAAATCTTCTATCAACTAACTGGAGCGAAAATTAAATCACAATGCAGCATGTTTAACTTTAAAGTAATTGTTTGACGAGAAAGGTCATAATTTGTTTTCCCTTCCTTTACCCATAGTCCCACGCCATTTTATCATGTGCCATGGCCTAAACTTTTAGTTTTTAAAATCTGTATAGTTTCAGTATATAATCATTCGATTATCTGTTTATCACAATCTATGTACGTGTTTTTAAACATTTGTATTTTCTTCGCTTGCCACCTTTACCTTTAAACCTTTCTTAATCCATTTTACTAGCTTTACAATTTATTCAATTTTGGATCATTAGTAATTCTGGGTATAGTTCAGGATATAAAAGTAAAATGATAAATTTAATGCAGTGAGTCCCAATGAGGCTCGAAATTCAAAGATGTGAGTATGTACATATAGTATACCCAAAATGTATAAGTCCTTACGACCAGTAACTAATGGTCAGTGGTGAAAAAATGTTGATGAGGATGACATTAATATCATTTCCATTATTTTGTACAAAATTCACGACTGTTTCTACTGTGCAGTTATAACTGAAACACAAAATTTTCTCCACTCTAATGCTATCATGAAAAAAAGTAAAATTAAATAATTACCCAGTTTTTTTTTTCATTATTTACTGACGTGAAGCAAAATTGAGCGCAACCAAGAATTTTAAGTCCCAGACATTGGTCTTTAACAACAGAGAGGAGAGAGAGAGAGAGAGAGAGAGAGAGAGAGAGAGGAGAGAATCACACCTGTAGAAGGGTTGCACTTTCTCCCTTCACCAAAGAAGGCAGAAGACAAGGAGAGGAGACGGCGGTGCAGACAGAAGAGGTGTGGGGGGGGGGGGGGGGGGGAAATAGAAGTGGTTACACTATCAAATGGCAGACTGATCACATGACAATCCGAAGGGGATTAGCGCCTAGTATTTAGGCTGTGGTGAGACGTGATTCGGCCTCTATCGCATTTCAAAGGACATCGCCACCGTCTACGGAATCGATTGATTGATTGATTTTATGTACATATTCCTACATCGGAAAGGGTCCTCGACGGCTTAACGGCAGCAGAATGTGACATGGCACACTGATCAAATTTAATTAAGTGGAAAATAAAAACGATAGAGGAAATATATTGCATCATACACACACACACATCTGCTTGGACAAGTGTTGAAATCATTAGAGAGAGAGAGAGAGAGAGAGAGAGAGAGAGAGAGAGAGAGAGAGAGAGAGAGAGATTGGAGAGAGAGAGAGAGAGAGAGAGAGAGAGACCTAGCAAAGAATTACTTAACAGCTAATGGTTGACAGTGATGAAATGATGCTCGTTTCGCTTCCCTCATTACCATGAATAGGTAATCTCAAGTTATTTTTAGGTATCCGAGCAAAAGCATCAGAAAATATAATGGCGTTGATAACTAAGTAGTCTAAAAAAAATATAAAAATAATTATTTTTAAAACTTGAGGATTATCAGTGTTGGAGTCATTTTTGAGGAATGTATGGCAAATCAAAAAATAAAAATTCAATCGAGTTACTACCCCTAAACTCGTCCACTAAAAAATCGAGAAGCCGGAGCAGAGAGGAGGAGGAGGGAGGAGGAGGTGGTGACGGAATAGAAACAGGAGGGGTAGCGGGTAGTGGGGAGAGGTATGAGTCATACGAACACAGGAAGTAGCGAGAAAATGGGAGGAAAATTCCGTTTACCGGGCAGGTGCATTGGGATGAGAGAGAGAGAGAGAGAGAGAGAGAGAGAGAGAGAGAGAGAGAGAGAGGGGGGGGGGGGGGGGGGGGGGGGACAGGGAAATCAGAAAAATTAGGGGAATGAAAGAAAGAAAAAATCGAGAGGAAATGATTTGTGGGGGAATGAAACAAAAGAAAGGGAGAAAATGAATGCCATAGACTGCTATCAGAATAGTTTAACCGAATGGCTTGAGGACCTGGAGACGAATATCCTATGTATAGAGTTCCATTCGCTTTCAACGTACATTGCAGCCGGCATTAATGACCTTTGTTGATGTGACGCCAGTATGACGTAAACGTTTCTGGAACCTCTCTAACTCAATCCAGCTGACGTTCATTTACCTACAATTTCGTCTACCGCTTTAAAAGAGTTGACTTACTCTGCGAACTTTTGATGTCGTATTACAAACCACTGCCGTTTGCAAGATGATGCGATCGAATTTTACACCTTTGGCTAACAGTATCTTTCGAAGGTAAAGGACTTAAACCATACGATCAAAAACCTTTTTTTTTTTTTATCATCAGGGATTAGGGTCTGGCATGAACAGAAACCCATACAAACGAAAGCCCTCGAGACGTAAGTTCCTCCTATACAACCGGCCCATTGTTGTGTATTTACGACTACGCTGAACCGAGCTGCATCATACGCACGAACAATCCCGAGAATGAAACGCCAATACGGCCAAAGCTCATGAAAGACGCGATAACGAGGGAGTGGTGAAATGAGGTGCCTAAAAGAAAGCAAATCCTCAAAGCGGATAGGATTAATTCCGAATGGGGCGTCGCGAGGTTTTGGCGTGGGTGGCATATGGCAGACACACGAGACGGGAAGGGGCAGGGAGGCCGTCGGAAAGATACCCCGCGCCAGTCACACATGACCAAGGCAAGAAATGGGGGAGTGGGGAGGAATTGTAATTCCATGGAAAGATTAACAGTAAACAAAGGGACAGTGAAAGAGATGGAGACAACAAAAGAGAGCGAGAGATTAAATTTAAAAAGATACAGAATGAAGACAAAATGACTGAAGGGAGTGAAATAAGGGCGAGAACAAAAGAGAAAGGGAGCGAATTAACAATTATAGGGAGAGAGAGAGAGAGAGCGAGAGAGTTAAATAAAAAGGATACAGAATGAAGACAAAATGACTGAAGGGAGTGAAATAAGGGCGAGAACAAAAGAGAAAGGGAGAGAATTACAATTATAGATAAAGAGAGAGAGAGAGAGAGAGAGAGAGAGAGAGAGAGAGAATTTTAAAAGATAACGAATGAAGACAAAATAACTGAAGGGAGTGAGATAAAAGTGAGAACAACAAAGTGGGAATAAAAGATATGGAATAACAAAAGATATAGAATAAAAAAAAAAAAAGAGACAGACAGACAGATTAAAGAGATACAGAATGAAGACAAAATGACTGAAGGGAGTGAGATAAAAGTGAGAACAAGTGGGAAGAACAAAAAATATGGAATAATAAGAGAGAGAGAGAGAGAGTCAATTTAAAAATACAGAATGAAGACAAAATGACTGAAGGGAGTGAGAACAAAAGAGTGAAGTAACAAAAGATATAGAAATGAGGGGAGTGAGAACAGAGAATTGAGAACAAAAGATATGGAGAGATAAGAGAGAGAGAGAGAGAGAGAGAGAGAGAGAGAGAGAGAGAAGATTGTAGTTTTGCAAATATGATATAATAGATTAAGAGTAAGGCTGGAGAAAGGAGTGTGTGTTAATGAGAGAGAGAGAGAGAGAGAGAGAGAGAGAGAGAGAGAGAGAGAGAGAGAACCAACTGAGGGGTCCTCATAAGCAACAATGGGCAGTTATAATGAGCCCCGAGAGGGGGAGCTGTTTACACACTTAAGCCTCACTTATAAAAACCCCCTTCGGAGCCGTCCCGCCATTACCTATCTGCCGTCTACTCCCAAGGTTTTCTTAGACACCCCTTTCACACAAGGGAGCCTTCCTTTAAAAAGGTCCTTGAAAAGGTGACTGAAGGGGTGGATCTTGCTGGATCTTCTTAAAAGCATTAGATAGGCTATGTATTTTACAGTGATACATAAAAGACTAGCTCTCCAAAATTAGCAAAACATTCCTGAAGTAACTAAATTAACTGGATTTTTCCCGAAAGCTGCCGCTTGGTAGATTTGACATTTTTTCATACACTTTATGACATTTTTTGTATACATTATTTTATACACTATTTTAAACTGTAAATGAAAGGCTACTTAAAATTTCCTATGATAAATATGGTTTTGCAGTATTAAAATATTAATCCAAGCAAGATGGCTGTATTTAGTCGTTAACATCGATTTTAAACTCTAAACAGCAACAATTAATAGCTTACTAACTCACAATTAGCATTTATTATCTGTGTATAACTGCCTTCATAAAAAAACTATAAAAACTGCACTCGAATACCGAACACAAACGTTAAACTATAAAGAAAAAGGAAACTTAACTAATAGAATACCGAACACAAACGTTAAACTATAAAGAAAAAGGAAACTTAACTAATAGAATACCGAACACAAACGTTAAACTATAAAGAAAAAGGAAACTTAACTAATATATAAAAAAAAAAGCCAGAACTACAGTAGATTCACATCAGCCGTGCATTTGATGTCTACGCCAGTCCCATACGACGCTCCTGATTGGCTGTTGATAAGCCAATGACAGGGCAAGAAACTGTTTCTCTCGAGAGTTCACATAGACAGGATGTATGTTCCATCTCTCCTGAGGTATAAGTCTTTCAGGAGAGGTGGAGCATACATCCTGCCTATGTGAACTCGCTCTCGAGACAGTTTCCAGCCCTGCGATTGGCTTATCAACAGCCAATCAGGAGCGTCGTAAGGGAAAGGCCTAGACATCAAATGCATGGTTGGTGTGAATCTACTATAGCTAATCTATAAAATCTAGAAAAGACAAAAAAGCAGAATTCCTCTTCAGAGAAAACCAAGGCAAAATAAAACGGCGAAGCCGGTCGAAGTGATGTCACCGATGATGGATGACGAGGGGCCTCCGATAAGAACACGTTCGGAAATCCGATACGGGAGGGGTCGTTGTGTGTTTTAAGCGTGGATAAACATAGGTTACCCTATAATATGGCTATTCTTTACATCACCCACTACACTGGCTCTCGGGCTTCCCTGTGGCCTAATGCCACTCACACTAGATCCCCAATATTACTCCGTTTTGAGCCGCCACAGTCAGTCCTCACCAGACGCATTGTGGATCTTCAATGACCACTGCATATGGAACGGGCCTGAATGTTTACGTAATCGAGCCCGTTCCAAGCTCGGATAAAAGAGGAATATGTGTGTGTGTGGGGGGGAGGGGGGTTTGCGAGGTTACTGTAAAGCACTGTTTGTACGAAAGTGCTTTAACAAATAAAGTTATTTAGCTTACTGATCAAAGACTGCACTCCATAAAATTGTAGTTGCAATATGTTACAAATTTCTTCCTTTGTATGCTTTGAATTCTCTTTCAATGTATATTTCAAATTCTCTTTCTCTGTAGACTTTCTGGTAAATTCTCTCTCTCTCTCTCTCTCTCTCTCTCTCTCTCTCTCTCTCTCTCTCTCTCTCTCTCTCTCTCAAAACAGGAACAGAAACCGGATCTTTTACCGAAGATATATATATATATAATATATATATATATATATATATATATATATATATATATATTATATATACCCAACAAGTGTTCCAAATCAAGTCAATATTCCAAACAAAAATTAAAAATTCGCCCCCGTGATGATGGAACACACCTGCACATTCTAAAATAAAGAGGATAACCAGCCAACATCATATAGGAGCTAAATCAATCAAAGGGCGCACCTGCCTCACTCTCTCCCTGGACTTGTTTCTGAAGCGATTTAAAGAAGAAAACTGAAATTTTGTTCATATATTCCGCAGTCTAATCAGAATTATTTCACAATGCAAAACACACTGGAACACAAACCTAAACGTATCACGTTTTTTACTGAACAACAGTCAAGAATATTCATAATCTAATCACAATTTAGCAACAAAATAATTAGAAACCATGTTTCAAGGAGGAACAGCAAAAAAGAATAAAATTTTCTACATAATGTACGAAAGGAAGCACTATAATCGTTAACATCAGTTTTTTTTTTTCAAACTTCCGCAAAGTAAAGTATACAGGAGTTCCGATCTCGGCATCATAGTATACCTTGCTATACAGACCATAACAACACTTGCTTAAATCAGTTCACACAAATATTCCGCACTTGAAGAGCAACTCTCCTCAGACAGAAAACAGGATATCAAAATAAGCAACATAATAAAGAATGCAAGTAGCATCTATATTAAAACAACTATTTCATCCTATCCATGTCTACCTTGTATCTAGCCAGACATTATACATTTAACAAAGCCTAAACTCAAACAACTAATATACAAGTACATAAATACGTGTGTCTGCATAATTTAGGATTGATTATTCTCTCTCTCTCTCTCTCTCTCTCTCTCTCTCTCTCTCTCTCTCTCTCTCTCTCTCTCGTCTCTCACAAACTCATCCTCTCTCTCTCAACTCTCGGATTGTCTAGGGAAGTGTCGGAGTAAGAAATGGAATGTTTTTCCTAAATGTACATCTTAACAGGTAGAGCAGTGAACTAGAACATCAGTACTCAGAGAAATACATTTTTGCGACGCATACTTTCCGCATACACACACACACATAATATATGTGTGTATGTGTGTATACATATACAAATCTGGTCGGCAACGTGACCTCGTGGACTTCTCGGGATGAGGGTTCGATTCTCGCTACCGGACATCAGAACTGCTTCATATTTCTTGCGATTGGATCTAAGGCTTTTTAGTGACAAGCGTATCCAAAAAGTGTGAAGAATTCGAAAGGTTAAGAGGGTATGGTGGCTTTTACAATTAGTTCATGCGTATGTGGTATAAAGTGAACAGGAGATTCTATATCTTTATTGTGTGTGTGTAAGATGAACAGTAGATTCTATATACGTGTGAATATATATTTCCGTGTAGTTCTCAAAATTGTCTAAAGTTAACTAAGTTTTCTACACAAGGCGACATGGCTATTGTCTTACTTTCATTGTATCCACTCCGTTACGATAAACGACCAGCTGTTGAGACTCGAATATTGTATCCCTGATAACAGACGATACAGCAATCTGACTTTTCAAGGAAACCGAGATAACGATGAGTCACCACATCCGATAACACTAAAAGCCTTAAATATGTCTTGTGCTTCAAAAGAAACAACTAAAAATCAACAAATAAATCTTACGTCAGACGAGAAAATACAAGAATAAATAAAGCTAAAGGTCACAGAGTGATAAAGTACAATCCTATCAAGGAGCAAGATACCAACCAGAGATATTCAAAAGAATTTTCGTTGTGAAAAACGCAAATTCGTTCAACTTGCTTCTTCTAGAATGGAAATTCTTTGCATTTCTCTGCATTTTCATTATCATTATTTTCAGTTTTAGTTGTTTGTAAAAGAAAACTGTTGAGATGGCTTCATCTGTCCGTCCGCTCTTTTCCTGTCCGCCCTCAGATCTTAAAAACTACTGAGGCGAGAGGGCTGCAAATTGGTACGTTGATCATCAATCATCCAATCAACAGACTTAACAAATTGCAGCCCTCTAGCCTCAGTAGTTTTTATTTTATCTAAAAGTTAAAGTTAGCCATGATCGTGCGTCTGGCAACGCTATAGGATATGCCACCACAGGGCCGTGGCTGAGAGCTTCATGGGGCGCATACAGCATTCTACGCTATGCTGAAACCTCGTTTCTTCGCCGCATTTTTTATCATCTTCTATGACGTTCAAGTTTGTCAACATCGGAAAGTGTAAAGTCCATCGACATACTTTTCAAGCAATTTCAATACTGTTCTGGGGCAGCCGCACCCATTTCATTATGCATGATAATACAAGTAAAAAAAAAAAAAACAAAAAAAAAAAAAAAAAAAAAAAAAAAAAAAAAAAAAAAGCGTCTCATTGAAGTATCAACAACACTTAGGAAGCGACCATGGGCCTTGGTCCACACTATACAGTTAAACATGTCAAAAACACAAGTCGGCAACTTATCCCTAACATATCACAAACAGGTTAAAAATTATTAAAAAGAAAGAAGAAAAATGTACGCACCGAACGAACCTTTGATTCGAACAATACTGGATAATCTTATGAAGCACTAGTTAGAACTACCAATAACTCATGTCTGCTATATGTTACCGAGGCGTGGTTGTGGCATGTTTTACTGACGTTTGGACGTATCGATACTTGTGGACTCATCATCAACCTAAGTTCAATATAATGCATGAGAACCTAACCCGAAATTACCAAGAAACACGCTGCCTATGTATGTATAGATTTGGAAATTCTACAGAACGTTATCATATACTCCGTATTCCAATTTACTGACGTGCACACGAACACAACATAAAAATTATCATTTGGAGTAGCAGTCAATAACGAATCACAATTCACGGTAAGGTTCGTCATACTTGCAGGTGATAACTTATCTCTTAAGGCTTCGTTATCTCCAGTTTTATCATCTCCTCTTTTAGGACTCTTATCTAAAATAAGTAAAAAATGCGCCTGTGCTGCTGCGTTGCCAGACGCACGACCATGGCTAACTTTAACCTTAAACAAAATAAAAACTACCGAGTCCAGAGGGCTGCACTTTGGTATGTTTGATAATTGGAGGGTGGATGATCAACATATAAATTTACAGGCCTCTATCCTCAATAGGTTTTAAGATATGAGGGCGGACAGAAAAAGTGTGGACGGACAAACAAAGCCATCTCAATAGTTTTCTTTTACAGAAAGCTAAAAATGGGAACAAACGATTAAAGTCGCCGACAAGTAAATCAAAGAATCCTAGACACCTCCTCTATTCTCCAACATCAGATCTTTTTCGTGCATCACAACCCACTATTTTCTAGGTGTGACGCCATGCATATACATATACACATACATACACAGTTACATGAAAATCTATGTATACAGATACATGGCACCTATATATCCAGTTTACAAGGACATGCATATATCAAATTACATAATTTATTATTTCCATTACATTCAAGCCTATGGATCCCAAAACACGAAAGTCCGTGTATCCACCCACCATGATGATATAGTAAGTGCAGGAGTTGGATGTATCCAGTTGCGTAAATATATCAGATTACATAATTTATATTTCCCATTACCTTCAAGTCAATATGACATTCATAGGAGCAGGCGTTGGGGCCATCAAATTCATATAAGCACTGCTCTTGCCAAGTGGACTACTCTGCGAGTCTCATTCTCTGAACTGTCTGAAATGTCCTCTGTCAAAGAGATGATGTCAACTACCATTTAACTCCACCTAACTTCGAACAACAACCAAGATTCGAGAAACCGCCTCGAACAAACTTAGGTTCAGACGACACACGTCATGAATTGTCAAAACAATCAGTCAGCGCGGTTGTCCCACTTCTATTGTGCCCTGCACAAGAGAGGCAAGGCTCAAAATTGGAACTCTGTGACGTGAATAAGAATGAAATACGACGCATTTCACGTGTTCCTAAATTGTCACATTGTGTGTGCTTGCGTTAAGCAGTATTCTTGACCTTATATATGTATTTGAGTAATGTTCGCTATAGGTCATCTTATAGCCTTTTGAATAGTTTTATTAGAAAATGGCGCATGAACAGCTCTTTTCACCTAATCTTACTTTGGGCATATTGCAGTAGTGTTATAAAATATGTTGTTGTTTTGGGGACAAAACGATTAGGCTAAGTAAGCAATAACTAAATGGTGGTGACATAAAAGAGCGAATTGATCTTTAGTCAAAAAAAATGAGAAAAAGATTACATTTGATAAAGACTATCTACGAAAAAACTTAGACATTTATGACATGTGACTCCTGACGTCAATTAACGGTAATATGAACATATTTAGTCATATGAATAAATTTAATCAAACTTTTAATGATCTGGCCGACGGGATAGACATCCGCCTTTATGTGTCTGACTGAAAAAAACGAGGTAAAGGGGGACGACTCAACCTCCAATAAGGGAAAGTAAAGCCTTTTTGAACTATGAAATTCTAATATTTAAAAAGAAAAAGTTCAAGGCAAAGGACAAATTAGTATTTTGTATAAGCCGCTGCCGTTTTCAGCGCAAAATTTAACATCCTTACAAAGGCTACAAAGAATCTGTACCCTTTGGCCTCTCTATCAGTTAAAAGAATTCTGGTCATAGCAAAAGAAGTGCATCAGAAAGGGGAATTTCGTCTCAATGACAAATTAATACCGTTGCCATTTTAAAGAAAACTATCTGTTTTCTCCTTGAGCTTTAATATAGCAATATCAATCCGAATGGGTCAAGTAGCAGGACTTCCTAGCAGCTATAGTAGATTCACATCAGCCGTGCATTTGACGTCTAGGCCAGTCCCTTACGACGCTCCTGATTGGCTGCTGATAAGCCAATGACGGGGCTGGAAACTTTCAGTCTCTCTCGAGAGTTCACATAGGCAGGATGTATGTTCCATCTCAACTGAAATATAAGTCTTTCAGGAGAGGTGGAACATACATCTGCCTATGTGAACTCTCTCGAGAGACAGTTTCCAGCCCTGTCATTGGCTTATCAACAGCCAACCAGGAGCGTCGTAAGGGACTGGCCTAGACGTCAAATGCACGGCTGATTGAATCTACTATAGTCACTACAGAGTTTGGGGAACCAGAATGATCACACTGCAAAAAAAAAAAAAATAAAATAAAAAAAAGTTTGCATTACTTCTAAGGTATACTACTGATTTATGGTGTTGATTGGTGGCCCACCTGTGCACACCGGCTCAAGAGACAGCTTTCGTTGCCACTTGTCATGGTGAACCGAATGCTGTAGAAAAAAAGCTTTAACTCCGTTATGCTCAATACGTAGAAATGCACTCCGTTGCAAAGAGTTTCTTAATGGAATGGATCCGAGAGCCCGCTTCCAAAGAAAATACAGGTTGGGAAACATACAAAGTGGAAATTTTAGCGCGACCAATGTAGATTATTTATAGTAGTGGACGTAGCAGTGAAGTCTGATAATTAATTACATACATATATATATATGTGTGTGTGTGTGTGTGTGTGTGTGTGTGTGTGTGTGTGTGTGTGTATTCGCGAGCACGTAAACACAGATTAATTCTCGAACGCACGAGGCACGGCCAGTCCTCCAGGAGCTCGTAATCTGTAAATGTTATGCTCAGCTACAAACCTGCAACATATGTTAAGAGCTCCGTCGTGTCAAGTGAATCGTAAGGAATAGCCTCCGACGACTGAGAGAAAGGAAAACGTGACGGCCATTCTCAAACAGAGATTATGAACATTCGCTAATGATACTTGGTCGTAAGCTCGGACTTTCGTGACGCAAATTGAACAAAGAGAGACAGAGGGTGATTGGGAGTGCTTTAGTTCGCTTTGTATCCAGAAATAAATTCCTTCAATGAACTAAGACAAAAAAATACTAGTTCTGGGATCAAAGGATAACTAAACTGCTGAAGAAGGCAAATACTATAATTGTAGTTTCCCCAGTTCTCTCGTTGTCCTCAACGTAGTGTACAAGATCCGAAAACGTAATAAAACCTAAATGAAATACACGAAGAAAATCCTTTTTGGAATCACTATCTCGATCCCCATCACGAAAACAGTCATTGAGTTAACAAAACTGAACAAAACTGTTGTGTATCTACGGATCGCCTAGGAAAATGGGAGAAACGTTGACGAACAACAGAATGACTGAAATATCAAGGGGCCGACACACGATCTAACTACATAAAGAGCCAGAAACGACTTTTGAGCCATGGCAGCACACACCGATAGCACAAGACATTTCCGCGTCTTGTTTCTTATCCCAAATTCCATTGCTATTATCCTGACACTCTGCAACCTTCCCCACTTCACCTCAACCCCCCTCCCCCCCTCTCTCTCGTTATCTTACAACGCCCCCCCCCCCCCTACTCTTTTTCTCTCTCTCTCGTTATCTTACAAACAGACAGGCAGACAGACAAACAAATGAGATTGAAAACATGCTCAGGTAAAACCAGAGAGAGAGGAGAGAGAGAGAGAGAGAGAGAGAGAGAGAGAGAGAGAGAGAGAGAGAGATAAAGAGTAGGAGCAATTTTATGTTTTTATTATCTCTAGCGTGCAATACCACTAGCGTAAAAGTGAATCTCTCTCTCTCTCTCTCTCTCTCTCTCTCCAGGAAACCGAGATAAAGTGGAACGAAGTGACAGACTCTCATATTGCTGGGTAATTTCCACTTTGGTAATGAGACAGACCATCGCTAATGATGTTAATGAACTTTTCGTGGAAAATTAGGAAAACTTTCCCATGTGCAAGAAGTGTTCTGAGTTTCTCTTATTCGCCAAACCAGAGGTGTAACGTAACATTTATTTGAACAGTGCGTGGAATCAACTTGTCTAAACCCTTTCAAAGTCATCGCGATTTGTAAACCACATATGGCCACCGAACAGCCTTTGCGTATCGGAAATATTCACGAAACAGGAACGGTATATCAATTAAACAGCTTAGTAGTGATCCTTAGTGACGTAGAAAGCTAGACAGCTACTTGACAATGATTCTGGAGAGAGAGAGAGAGAGAGAGAGAGAGAGAGAGAGAGAGAGAGAGAGAGAGAGAGAGAGAAGAATGATAATATATCTCCTGAACTTGACCAAATACGTCTAGCCCACGAACATTCCAGCATCTCCTCAAGATATGGAAAACCATTTAAACGAGAATAGAGTAACCCCTTAATTTGTAGACCCCGCGGTAACTTAAAATCTTTGTAGAATTGCAAAATTAATGTCCAAGAATGTTCAAAAACAAAACTGTAATAGTCACTCCCATTACCTCACAAATGTATATAAAAACTGATAGAGTCGACACTCTCAACTGGCGTTACAGCTGATAGAGTCGACACTCTCAACTGGCGTTACAGCTGATAGAGTCGACACTCTCAACTGGCGTTACAGCTGATAGAGTCGACACTCTCAACTGGCGTTACAGCATGCTACTTAGGAAATTACTTGCTAGAAATAAATATTCATCATAAATGGTTTAACATTTTTAATTGTCGCATCAATAACAAACTTTACAAAAATAATTCTAAAGGCATACTACCGAGTTAAAACACCATAAAGGCCAATAATTATCTCCACTCGCCTGTAGTAAAAACAAGAAGCAATTATCATTAACAGTTAATACCGAGAAACCGCCGAATTTCAAAATAACCCAACGGTGACTGAACCATCCAATAAGCCACTCACTCCAGTTGCTTTGTGGCCAGACTGCGACCGACTAGACAGGCCCAGATAATGTCTGTTTTAAGGTTCCTTAAATATCATTAACATGTGAAGAATCATCAAGCTATAAAATTACCCAAGGGATGCCTTGCGCAGAGCAATATGCCGCACGATCATCCATCTCCAAACGCCGCTCTGTGTGTGTGTGTGTGTGTGTGTGTGTGTGTGTGTGTGTGTGTGTGTGTGTGTGAGAGAGAGAGAGAGAGAGAGAGAGAGAGAGAGAGAGAGAGAGAGAGAGAGACCTCCGTAGCCTTATAAAGACTGTCATTTACTTGTATTTATTCGAGATGCTTTCAACTTGGGATTTATTTGTACTTGAACTTATTACTCTTAACATTTCGGTACTTATGTTTCACCTCCCGTCTAAGGAGAAACTTCAGCCTCGTTTTCTTCACACAAGCGTCAAACTAAATGTGATAATCGTCGTTATCATGGCCTACATTTCCTGTAACAATGACTGCAACAGAATAAACTTCAAACATTCCCCGGCACTAATCGAGCTACATTGGCTCCCAGTAAAAGCAATAATAGAATACAAAATACTTCTGATAGTCTTCACAGCACTAAAATATGGGGAACCAACATATCTAAGAAACTGCTGAAGTTTCTTTAGACCTGAAATGAATATTGTTATCAGACATGCAAGTGAAGCATATAGGCTATTTGAACCTAGAACAAAATGTAAGTTAGGTGAGAGAGAATTTGAACATTTGCGCACCAAGACTATACAACAAAATACCGCCTGAAGTGAAGATCATACAAGAAGGCAAATTTAAAGAACTAGACTCAACTATTCTGCAGGAGTTACGATACTGATGAGAAAACACTAAGACAATTATAAAATATAAGAAGCAACTTATTTAGAAAATGTACAAGGGCCCGCCAGTGAGGTAATCATCTCTGTGGAGGGCTGCACATAGAAATGAAACAAATGAATTACATGTACTACTGTGTAATTAAAATTACCACAGGCATAAAGAGAACAGCTTAAGATTACGCAACACTATAATTCATGTAATATATGTATATATGTAAATATATAATATATAAATAATATATAATATATATATATAATTATTTAATAATATATTATATAATTTATATTTGCCTCTGGAATACCCTTCCTGGCAGTTCTACATAAGTTGGAAGTATTTCCGTGCCAGAATAGCTTTAAATTATTTTAGCTCGGATTTATATATTCACACCTCCATAGCAATCACTTTTAAAGTTCTATTATTCAGTGGGGGGTGGGTGGGGGGAGGGGGGAGTTGTCAAATCAATACCAATTTGTCCTTTGAGATAGTAAATATCTCTTAGTCATGCGCTTTAAAAAGGTTATTTACGAATTATGTAATTTCCCATTCTATGCTTCCGTTAAGGTCCTAGATGTGAAAATAAAGTCTGCTTTCACTATGGGTAATGTAATAAGTTATGTCTAACAGGGTCTACTCTCCTTGTAGCTTTAGTAATTCCTTTTTTTTTACGAATTTACATGCAATGCGGAGTTGTATCATTAAGGATATTATTATTATTGTTATTTTAAATGTCTCAATTATCATCACACAAATTGAGCCAGAGATATTGTCCTTCGTACGCACTACATAAATGTATAATACAAAGCGACTAACTGTTAAGGACTAAATAAATTAAATAATATAAAGTGAATAACTATTACGCACTACATAACTGTACAAAACGTCCTAAGCGAATAGCTATTATGTACTACATAATGTATAAAGCATACTTAGTGGACTACATAATGTATAAAGCATACTTAGTGAACTACATAATGTATACAGCATACTTAATGAATAAACATGAAAACCAAAGGGTTTGATGGTTATTTCAGGTTCATTATCAACAGCTACATTTTTACACTGCTGAACTTGTATACGTGATTTGTACTACCCTTTGCAGTTAGTTCAGTAACTCTTAGTTACAATTCTTAATTTATGATTTTTTTTTCTCTGTGATTTTTTACACTCGCTGCAGTTCTGCTAACAATCCACACGTTTCGCTTCTCTCAGACAGGACAAGGGCCACACCTTTTCCTCGAAGCTCGTGCTAGGCAAGGACTCATGGGAATGCCCGTCCAGCTGGCATTCTCAGTATGATATGTATCTATTATATATATATATATATATATATATATATATATATATATATATATATATATATATATTATACGCCAACACAATATATATAATATATAAACAATATATACATATAAAATATACAATATAGCTTATCACTCCTATCAATACTTGAAACGGATATTATCTGAATAAATTACTGACCGATTGATACGTCCATCAATGACATGAAATCACACATGCACAAAAAATATACAGTATACACGTGAGTGTGCATAAATAACATCGCTGTCAGTATTGTAAGTGGACATACCGTGATTGGTGAGAACCTTCTTCACTGTAAGGAAAAAGACTACACAAGGCAAGAAAGCATGACGTTAATCCACGCACATCTGCAGACAACAGAGAAAGAAACCTAAATATTTACTAACTTCATAACAACTGTATTAATGTACATAGGAATGGAATGGAATATAGAATTTAGGCCACAGGCCATGCGCTGGGACCTAAGAGTCCATTCAGTGCTTAACGGGAAATTGAGAGTAGAAAGTCTGAAAGGTGTAACAGAAGGAAAACCTCAGAATAGCACTAAAACAGTTGTTAAGATGAGTGTGGATAGCAAGGTGGAAGAAAGAGAATATGAATGGAGGTACAGTAAAAGGAATGAAAGGGGTTTCAGCTAAGGACCAAAGGGACGCTGCGAAGAACCTTATGTAATGCCTGCAATGCACCGCGTGGTTTAAATGTACATACCTTTCCTTATGTGAATATTAGTTCTCTTTTCAACAGAACGGACGAAACGCACACGTTTAAATTATATAAGGACGGAACCACACATTTCTATTGTTATTGAAATCCGCATTAATTCATCTGCCAAAACTGCATAAACCTGCAGAAAGTTTTAGAGAACATATTCAGCTCTCGTGAACTACTTTGAATGGACCCTCGAAACTCCGTGGTGGCTATTCAATTTATTATATTTTGACAGCAAAAATACCGCGCTGCTCTTTGTTTTATTAAATAAATGACTCTCTTATCTATTACTACCATTGTCATTATTCAAAATTAATACCCATTATTAGGCAGACAAGCTTTTACAGAACAGTAAGTCAGACTATGAAAAATGGAAAAAAACATTAATAAGATATACAGTATAATAATGGATTAGATAAATAATAATAATAATAATAATAATAATAATAATAACAACAACACAGATATACAGGAAAATGGTAACTTGCTAAACAAGCTTCTACAAAATTACAAGCTCAATGTGACGAAAAACAACCAGTTGAACCAGTACAAGACATTAAAAAAAACTGTAAAAAGCATAAAATCGAATGCAAAGTGTACAAGTGTAAACATAAGCAAGAGCATAATAAAAACTAAAGTAATTAAACAACATAAATAATACAATCTCGTCCTCCTGAACGTAAGTATACCACCGAGACCACAGAACCCTAAAAAATATCACTTCATGGTCTCATTCGCTTTTGCGTCCTAGTTGCTTACGCTCGACCTATCATAGCGGTCCCCCTCCAACCCCCCCCCCCCCCACCTTACACACACACGCACAAACTTGCCTTGAGTGTATATTTTGAACGTCTAATGACCTATAAGTAACTGCTAAGCTCTATAACAAAAACGTTAAATTGTGAGATTTTAAAAAACTATCAAAATAACAGATATGTTAGGCAGATCACAACAAAGGAGGTACTGAAATTGCAGTGTTGCCACATTTAAGCATACGAATAGCCAGCTCCCTCTCTCTCTCTCTACTTTGAATTTGTAGCGCAAGGGCTAGGCAATCAACTCCCAAACTAACACCAGCGTTCAATCTTCGAAGATAACAAGCAGGGACGATATGGGAGAGCTCCCTTAATTATAGACCTATGGCTGCGTTGAATTGAGTAAATCGCCGTTCGTCGACTGTTGCGAGTCGAAGCACAGAGAGAGAGAGAGAGAGAGAGAGAGAGAGAGAGAGAGAGAGAGAGAGAGAGAGAGAGAGAGATCGTAAGTCATAACGACTATAACCTAAAAAAAATTTTTTTAAAGACGTCGTGATGCAATATTTGTCATGAGTTTCAATTCTGAGAGATCTCTCCATTTCCACATTGATTTACGAAGTACTGTTTGTTTTACAATACTTATTATAGGCTAATTACTTGACTCCGACCACCAGGTCCAATAAGTTCAATCCAAACCACGAACTTACTGCTCAGTTATAATCCGACAATCCATATACCTAATACGCTGATGAGTGTGATTACTTAACAGGTTACCGAATACTCGTTAATTATATGAATGCTGAATCACAAATTACGCTACTATTTTATTTCATAAATTTCATTGTCATTCTTACTCATGAACATTATTACCTTTCTCAATTATAAATCTCACTACAATTCCCACCTGCAAATTACATTACTCACCCTTGTAATATGAAGCTTTTAACGCCATTCTGATATTCGTATAACAATTTAGTAATACATCTCAATATTCTGATTCATAAATTCATCTCCATTATGATTCACAAACTTTAGCGTCCCACTTCACGGCGCATAATGATCTCATTACGCTCATATGCATTCCTCGGGCGAGTACATTATAGTTTACTATGCGACTCCCCGCTGCTGCCTGAGCTTAGTCGCAAGCACAGCAGCTCGGCAAGGGGGAGCCATGAATCGCAACTTACTAAGGAATGCAGCATTAAGTTGCTCTCAATTAATGTGAGCAGCTTTGGTAGGATTAACTTACAAGTCAGCAAATATATACGAGCGTATTCGTCGTCAGTTTACACAAAATTTGTGATATTATGATGAGCTAGTGATGTATTCCCATTCATAATTGTATATCATTATTTCTAACCATAGGCATTTTCCCCTCACAGTGGTTTGGTTACAGTCTTTTATGGGGGATGAAGTAGGTAATCAGTAATCACATGCTACACTCTAGCCTGGCTGTGATTACACGACAGTCGACTAATCACCAGGTACAAATTTCAATGGATATTTCAGCAAACGAGGCAAAAGACATTCCATTACAACGCCATGGGATCGAACTTGGATCTCTTACTGGTAATTTAACCTATCCAATGAGTCGCATTTCTTTGCTTTGAAAGATTAATTTGCAATGGAAGGTTGAAAATTGAAGAACGCTGGAAAAAATGGTCGGACAGATTGGAAAGACATGAAGAGTAAAGGATGAAAACCTAAAGTGGGAACGACTAAAAACTACTTTGAACATCAAATGCAAAAATTCCTCACATTTCGAAAATCAAATGCACAACTCTTTTATTATTATTATATTAATGAAACCTCAACGTATAACTATCGTACAGTGATTATCTTGCGTAAACACGCCTCATCCAAATTAGGAAGAACTTATCATAACCGAGTTCCTTTATGCACACACACCGAAGTTATGAATTGGCGCAGAAGTGTGAACGCTACTTAGTTTCAGTTTAATCTTGCGCCGTTAAAGCTTGCTAGGCAAGCTGATGTCATTTCACCAGTTTTTTTTTTCCCACAACATTTCTTAACTCATTTCAATTAACATGTCATTAGCAATATTACTATTCTTTTATATCTTCTACGACATTAGTTTATTCACTCATGTAATATACTTTCAATCTGCAAAGACCAAAGGTTGGACAAACTAATGTCCAAAGTTCAAAGGAAGGAACAAGGGTGTGGTTTAACCATGAAGCGACTAGTCTGACTTACAGGATACATTCATACGAATCGCATAGAAAACGTGAGAAGAGGTATCTATACAACCGTAATTGTGACTGTAAACAAAAGCAAGACTGTGAAAAGTATTCAAATGTCATTTATCAGAACCCCACCCTAACATTTACTGCCTAAATATCATAAATTTGACTGTTACCATGTTTGATCTCTCTCTCACATCAATCGCTTCATCATGTATAATTCTCTATCGGTTATCAACTGGGTGCGTATTAACCCGGTATGTACTGGATCCATCTACTCGGAGATGTTAGTACTAAACCTTTTGGGAGGCCGTGTTTAGTACTAGCCCCAGGGGTATCAAAACATTATGGGATTGACAAATTATATTACTTTACTTAGCATGAATTTACCCTGGACTCTGACAAAGGTGGATACATCCTTGATAATTCCTTCGCTATCTGGCTCTGTCTCCACTATAATTATACAGCCTAGTAATCATGAAACATACTTCGAGAGGGACGAATCTGACATCATTTAGAGAAGTCCGTCACCACGTTTTACCTAGCAGGATGAATTTTTAAACAAGGCCTAATCCGACCTCCAGCTTACCTGGGGGCGTGCTAAATGTTCGGTTCAATAGAGCGTTGTTTCATCAACGGAAATTAAAAATACGCTATATTTTATTACATACACATTTATTTTTTACATGTTCATTCTGATAAATAAATTATCAATATCCTTAATAAATCATTAATATCCTATCTTAAAATTCCTGTATCTTTAAGTCAACGCATAGTCCTGGTAAGAGCTTTTACCAACATTTAACATAAATCACCTTCCAAGAGTGTGAAAGTCTTATACTATTTATATATAAACATACACTATATATATATATATATATATATATATATATATATATATATATATATATATATATATATATATATATATGAGAGAGAGAGAGAGAGAGAGAGAGAGAGAGAGAGAGAGAGAGAGAGAGAAAATTCATGGTCATTCAAACAATATAATCGAACTAACATGAAATCACTATTTCAAGTACGTCAGGTTTCTTACTTTAACTTGGGCCGTTACAATGAAACTGCGTCAACCGCCCATCGTAACCAACATTATAAATTACAGGAAACCAGAAAGAAATAATACAAACAACCAACACGAGGAATCAGCGTATGAGAAAAGGGCATATGGACCTCCCAGATGTTATCTGCCACACTGACAGATGGCTTTCGTAAGGAACAACTATACCTAAACAAAGTCCCAACACGATCCCTTCCGACTGACATGACAATTAACAAAAGCACCACTGGGATTCCAGGATAATTTTCACTATATGAAAACTGTGCTAGAACCAAGCATTGTTACACTTCCTTTGTACACAATCAAAAAGTTTTATACAATCCTCAAATACAAAGCACGAGAACAAGCAACACAATCCTATTCAGTTAACATTAAATCTATAAATGCAAGAATTTCCAAATGAACCATTGTTAAAAATATCGTCCCAATAGTTCACTTCAACAGTCGATGAAATGTTAAAACATGGAACGGGGGAGAAGGCGGGTTTTACAAATCGTACCTTTTCGTTCAACCTGAAACTGGGTCACAGCAGCTGACGATAGGACATTGGGGGTTTCGGCGAGGGGAGGCTTGGTGGGGGAAGGTCTTTGTTAACGGGATTAGGATTTGAAGGCACGGTTTCTTAATTAATCTATCAAGACCGTATCTTATGGTTCGAGTATCTGATATGACCATCATAAACCACATAATATTCGAGAGATGCGAATATGTAATTGGAACACACTGCCATTAGGCTATCTAATAGCTAGTTTCAAACTACTACTTAGGATTACGAAGGTAATGGCCTATATTGATGTATCAGTTAACTGTAACAACACGCCGTTTGCTTTATGTTACTATACTGAACTTGATCAGAATTGAGAGAGAGAGAGAGAGAGAGAGAGAGAGAGAGAGAGAGAGAGAGAGAGAGAGAGAGAGAATGTAACAATAACTTTAGGGAATTAGTGCCAGATGTCAGCCACTGAGACAGCCAGAGTTATCATAAGACAAGGCTACTTATCTAGACTTACTAGTCTATCTTCCGTCCTGTCTACGTCCATACAACAAACCAAAAATAGTTTCTTTGGCAGGAGATAAGAGCGAATAGGTAATACTATAACTGTCCTATAAAATATTTCTACAATATGCATATTCATTAGGCTAGATTAGATAACGTACTGCTGGGAAAAAAATACAAAACGATCTGGGATGGGAACGTTCAATTTTAATTTCGAACCTAACATTAAAAAAATGCAAATTGACTTAAGTTCTGTCCCTATAATTTTTTACTTACGGATACCCAAGGACATTGGCCTCGTGCAAGAGAGGTTAGCCTAGCGAGGCGATAACGTATCCCACAAGACGATGATAAGATGTGGCTACTAAGCTTAGTCTTTGTCATTAAAAATGGCTAATGAAATGAGTTTATGGATGAAATACGAAGTGACATGAACAGAGTTTCGTGAATTTACTATGTGCAACGTAATGAAATGCTTATGAATAAATGTGACACACCAATAACAGACTAAAGGTGATTTTCAATTAGTAAGTCTGAAATTTTCCATTTGTCTTGTGTGGAGTCGTGCGTCCTACATACCACAGACAAACATAATCCCTTACCTATATGGCCCGCAAATAAATATAATCCAATCCTTGCGAAGAACAGTCGGTTAAATGAGGGAGACGCAACCCAGTCAACGACGAGATCAAACTCACACACACCTTTCACTCTCGTGGCCAACTTCAAACTGACTGCGGCGGACTGGGTGAGTCTGAGCGTTGAGGGGACTAGACTGACAAAGCAGACGTGTTTCTTCGCAGCTCACTGGGTTGCGTTCAAGTGCAAACTCGCCTGGGTCGTTGATTGGCCGGGCGCATGTTGACGTCACTATTGTAGATTTTCTTTGTAGTTTGAAAATTATCTACAAGGTAATTCGTGGTTGTGTGTGTTATGCATCGTAACGAGAAATAGCAATCGTTACTTACAGCCATTAGCGTTGTTTCCATACGCAGATGAAGCAGCTGGTCTACTTCAACTGCCGGAAGGCTAGAAGACATCCTTAGCGTTTTGTGTTACAGATAATTTGCGTCATCATTAATTAGATATAGGAGTCAAGATCTTATCAAAAGATCGAACTCTCTCTCTCTCTCTCTCTCTCTCTTCCATCCGATATTATTTTCTTATATACCAGGCATGATGTTGGCATAGGTCTGTATAAGTAATACGTACGTGGATTGTCCATTTATATCTACTGCGAGCACAACCTGTCTAATGGTGACATCGTTGATGAATTCTGCGTATGATTATGGAGTAGAGAAGATTGTGCAAGTTTTCTGCAAAGGAGCTCATTCAATGAAGTATGGCGAAATGGGAAGAGAGATTCGAGTACAGAAATCAGTGAAGCTCAGATGAAACAAACATTGAAGAACTGCTGACTAATACCATAGTAAATGTTAAATACGCCAACCTGCTCGATGCATACGAGAAACATGCACGATAACAATGGACGTTCTTTTAGAATATATAGCCTTAGCAAATTGGATATGAAATCAAAAGGGACCAAGGGAATTAGGGAACGTGGGCGATGTATGCCCCAGTGTATATGAATGAATTATGGTAGACTGATATTACTTGAACGCACGCAGTTTCCAGTGCGACTATGGAAAGGCTCAACAGCGTGGCACGGAAGACCAGAATTACTCAAAGCAATAACTGCAAAATATATATGACTGATTTTTATTTTCCTGAAGTCAGGGATGGATGAGAGTGGTGTTGTAACTTGTGCGGGTACACAACGTAACACAAGACTTGATTTTGCAATTGGTCAGTTTGAAAGAGGCAAAAAGAAAAAAAAAATAGTAAACAATATGATGGAAAGGTTTCGTGAGGCTTAGTTAGTCGTTTTAACCTTTATCTACATGAAGTATATAACGACATAAAAAGGGAATGATAGAAATGATTATCAAAAATCCGTCTTTCGCTTATGAAAATGCACCTGGCACGAAAAAATAATGAAAGATAAGCAGACAAAAATTAAATCAAGAATATCCTCACAGAGTCATGCGATACCACATGGGGACAGAGAAACAGTGGGTCCCTCGTATGTAAGAATGTTATAATGAACGAATACTTTAAAGGGGGAAAATCGATATGACGGACTGAACTAAGTGAACCATTGGCCTATTCGTTATATGCTATTATAAGGCATCAGGACAACATACCTCATAGCTTAGGGATAGCGACTGGGATAAAGTTATTAGCATTTGCAGTAGTTGTAATCAGTAGTAATAGTAGTTTAACTCCACAAATTAATAAATCAAGGTAATGTTAAGTAAGTTGGGCAGCTAAGAGGGAAGAGACCAGTGGGAATGAATGAAAAGCGACAAAAGCAGTATCTACAGTGAGTCTTTCAAAGTGTGTTGTGGGCGGAATGCTCCTACATGAATGGCGGAACAATGAATGGGCGTAGGAGCCGAGGTGAAATTAAGCTTTTGTTCGGGATAGCAAAGAGGGTTTGGCAACGGAATAATCAACTTAGGACAGAAGTGCAGTATTGCATGAGCCTGAGAAAGGACTTAGACGAAAAGCAAAATATGAAGAAAGAGTTAGCTTTCAATTTAAACGCTGGATGAGATCACTGTCAGGAATCAGGATGAAAAATAATATCGACACAATAATGGAGTGATCTGTATATATTATTATGGCCAATAGGATAAATTAAAAATTACCTTTACAATTTTCCGTCTGTTTGGGTAGTGAGAACACAAGACAGAATTTTTTTTTAAATCAGTTGTGTTATGTGGAACATTTTCCATGAAGGGGTAGACTACCTATTAAAAGATGAAAGTTTATAGTAGACAATAGATATAGGAAAAGAATTGTGTAGACTGACAATAGAAAGAAATAGAGTCGAATCACCATCTTCAACGAGAACCGAGTTTTTGTGTGTGTGCGCATGTACATAATGGGTACTTAAGTGGGTGAAAAATGACGTCTTATTCTTCCTCTTCTTCTTCTTCCCAGTTTTAACCCATTTTTATATGGGGTCGCCGTTGTGAATGAGTCGTCTCCGTCGATTTCTGTCCTGTGCATCGTTCTCGGTAATACCTTTTATTACCATATATCGTCCCCTACACAATCACGCCATCTCTTTCTTGGTCTTCGGTTGAAAAAAAAAACGACGCCTAAAAAGCGCAATCAAAAAGGAGTGGTTAGTAGTAAAAAAAAAAAAAGAAAAGAAAATGACGCACGTAAATATTCACAAGTCCTGTCCAATGCTTTTCTTTTTATTAACGCTCTTACTTCTTATATAACGCACTGCCTCCTGTTTCTTCATTTCTGAGCAGGTTATCAGTTGGTCTTAAAGACTACATTCAACTGCAATCTATTGACGTACTTAATTTCCAAAACCAAATGAGGAAGCAAAGGACACTTTAGATTCCCTTTGGTAACCCGGTTACCAAAGAGGATTTGATTACCTTAATTCACCAGCTTCCTAAACCTTGTCTTCTCTTGGCCACCTGTAATGGCAGAAAATACAGTGATGAAATTGCAAATACTTCCTAATCAACATGTTCCTGTTTTTACAGCTGGTCCGAGGGTATAGTGGTTAGTGCCGTGGTATGCCACTCACATGTTGCGGGTTCGCATCTCCCCGGGGTGATGAAAACTCACTGGTTCTGTATTATGATCAGTTACTGCTGCAGTGTGGTGTTTGTGTGGGAGATTGAAACCAAAAGTCTTTAGAAGCTTGAATTTCACGTCAATGGTCCCTGTGTGCTTGTTCAATGTGAATTGGTTTCATCTACTGAATAATAATAATAACAACAACAACAACAACAACAATAATAATAATAATAATAATAATGGGGAAAAACTCTCTATCGCGATAATGTTCTAAAGGGTCCAAATAATACAGTGTTACAAGTCCGTGTATAATTTTTAAAACTTTACAAAAAGCTTTCGAACCCTTCCCTGGGTTCATCTTCAGTCCAAATGAACAATAGTTACAACATGTACTGAGGTGAATTAAAAAAACAAGAGTCGTTGAAGATCGTTGACACCAATCGTTAGCTCGTTTATGGACCAGGTGATGAAGAAAGAGGGCAGTTAACTCCAACTAGGTGATTTCCTCTCCCCTATCAATCCTTCTGGCTGCAATTCTGTTGGATCTCTGCAATAGTTGTTGCAACGTTGCAGGAAGTCCTTCATCTGAGGGCGTAGATTGGGCACTGTAACCAGACTCCCCTGGGGCAGTGGTTACCTGGACAGGGAGAGGCAAGGTGGAAGCAGCATCAGGAGACGGAAAAACAGAGCCTGTCCTAAAGTTAAAATCTTTTAAAAACATACTAGTAATATAAAAATTAGCAAATGGGTCTTCGTTGACAAAAGACTTGTTACCTTTGAATGATTCTCCTAAACTTATAGCAGCTCCCTCGACTAGTTGTCTAACATTTACATTGTTACTTTTAAAGATAATTTTAGCCTCGTTCCAGTTGGGTCCATGAGCATTACTGAATGCATGAGCTACTATTGCGCTGTTTTCTGATTGTAGTTCATAAACTGGTTTATGTTCGCCCAAACGTATATCTAGTCCTCGTCCACTTTCGCCAAAATATTTACTATTACAATCCATACACGGTAGTTCGTAAACGCCTGGGACTATGGGATTTTTATCATTGTTATTGTTTCTTACGAGGGTGCGTCTTATTGTATTTTCATATTTAAACGCAATTTTAGTTTCCTTCTGACTTATGTTTATATGCCCACTTATATTCTTCACTTCAGGATTAAAGGGAAGGGACACATATCTTTTTGGTTTTTCTTTTGTATTATCTCTAAGTCCATAGAACGACTTCCTTGCTCGCGAAATCGCTTTCTCAATGAAGTGAAGGGGATATCTAAGACTTCTAAAAGTAGCCGTGATGTGCTTAAGTTCACCGTCTATATATTCGGGGTCGCAAATTCTGAATGTGCGTAAAGCAAAATTCATAATAACGTTACTTTTTATTTCTTTTGAGTAAAAAGAATAAAAGTGGACATAACTCTCGGAATTGGTAGATTTCCGGTAAACTGAAAATTAGAACCTCTGGCTATTACAGTCCCCGTGACAAATATGAAAATACAATAAGACGCACCCTTGTAAGAAACAATAACAATGATAAAAATCCCATAGTCCAAGGCGTTTACGAACTACCGTGTATGGATTGTAATAGTAAATATTTTGGCGAAAGTGGGCGGGGACTATACTCTGTTTTTTTCCATCTGTCCATCCACCTGTGGTGTTTGCGTATGGCAACACTGCGTCCCAGGCTTTAAATAGTTACGCTATGTGTAAGTTTTAGGTAAATAAAAGGATATCTGGGTGTACATTTGCAACTGAAAAGTGTTTTAATAATTTACTGTATGCGAATTACACCGTTAACATTCGAAATAGGATATTATTTAAAGCCCGGGACGCAGTGTTACCATGCGCAAACACCACAGGCGGATGGATAGATGGAAAAAAAACAGAGTATAGATATACGTTTGGGCGAACATAAGCGAGCTTGTGAACTACAATCACAAAACAGCGCAATAGTAGCACATGCATTCAGTAATGATCATGGACCCAACTGGAACGAGGCTAAATTTATCTTTAAAAGTAACAATGTAAATGTTAGACGACTAGTCGAAGGAGCTGCTATAAGTTTAGGAGAATCATTCAAAGGAAACAATTCTTTTGTCAACGAAGACCCATTTGCTAATTTTTATATTACTAGCATGTTTTTAAAAGATTTTAACTGTAGGACAGGCTCTGTTTTTCCCTCTCCTGATGCTGCTTCTACCTTGCCTCTCCCTGTCCAGGTAACCACTGCCCCAGGGGAGTCTGGTTACAGTGCCCAATCTACGCCCTCGGATGAAAGACTTCCTGCAATGTTTGCAACAACCATTGCGGAGATCCAACAGAATTGCAGCCAGAAGGATTGATAGGGGAGAGGAAATCACCTAGTTGGAGTTAACTGCCCTCTTTTTTCATCACCTGGTCCATAAACGAGCTAACGACTAGTGTCAACGATCTTCAGCTACTCTTGTTTTTTAAATTCCCCTCAGTACATGTTGTAACTATTGTTCATTTGGGACTGAAGATGAACCCAGGGAAAGGTTCGAAAGCTTTTTGTAAAGTTTTAAATATTATACACGGACTCGTAACACTTTGTATTATTGTGGACCCTTTAGAACAAAATAATAATAATAATAATAATAAAATAATAATAATAATAATAATAATATAATAATAATAATAATAATAATAATAATAATAATAAATATGAAAGAAACAGAATTAGATGATTAGTTGTAAGAATTTTACAATTATGAAATGTAAGGATTCCAAGAATATGAAGTGAACAAAATAAAAGGAAGCGTCAGACTTTACAGCGAAGACTTCCCTTTGATGTTTATGTGAATAATGGTTTTTCTTATATAAACTACATACTTCCTAAAGGAAAACAATGACGCTCTGTCTGCATTAAATGAATGAGATGAATATCCTGATTTGGAAATAAAAATACCTTCACCACAAGCATATTTTTTCTTTAGAGGGAATGATACCTGAGTGACTGGGCCTTCCAGTTCTCAGAAAGTCTGTAGGGATGAGGTTGTTAGCCTATACCTTCACTTTTTCTTGGCCCTAATTGAAGCCGGTACTTATTCCCAGCTGGGTCAGTTGATGGACTGTTCATCCACATAGCAACATTCACGTACATATGAGTATGTGCCATATTCTTATGTACGTGAATGCTACCAACTCTATTAGACGAAACGGCCTTATACACCACACACACACACACACACACACACACACACACACACACACATATATATATATATATTATATATATTTATATATATATATAGATATATATATATATATATATATATATATATATATATATATAAGTACATACTTGGAGACAGAGAGAAAGAGAAAGGGTTTTTGAGTAACGACACTGTTTCAAGACTTTGAAAAAAATAATAGGTCACTTGAGTAAGATCAGCGATATAAAATAAAAAAATAATATATTCAAGAAAGCTTCTCTAACAAAAATACAAGGAAACAAAAAATAAATAAAAAAAAAAACGACACCAACATAAGCCCACATGAATAAATTTTCCAAAATGTCACTATTCCCTCCCCAATGAACTTCCGCCAGTAGCGGCGGTGAACCGCATCGTTATGATAAACTTCTGCCGCTGACTGGTTCAACAGGTACGACTCGACGGCCGATGACTCATATCTCGTTACATGCCTTGCCAGCATTGCACTGGCTCTTGCAAGCCTTGCAGGTTAAGTAAGATTTGCCTGCCTTCCCTCCAGTGCCGCCGAAATGCGGAGCCTCCCGAGTAACGAACGAAGCAGTTGCTGCCATTTTGGAAAGTGGAAGGTGGAGTGCTGACAGTTTCTCTAAGGCTGGAAAACGTCAGGCATCTGCTCGGAACTCGAGGGATATTGTACGCATTGCCTGAGGTAATCATTTATGTCTGAAATGTATGTGTGTCAGTCTAGTCCGCTTTGTTTCGTGTTTATGTTTCTAAATACATCGACGGAGAAAAGAATTCGAGGTTCTCACTCTTCGCAGAAATGTGTTTGCATACAATGTTTGCATTACTTGCATTTCTAGGCTATGTTTCTGATATACAGATTCTGATATACTCGTGAGCTAGTGCATAAAGTTTATGAGTGGTTCCAAAATTGAGCTTTGTCACTGAAAAATGAAGTGAAAGAAAGAAGTGAGGTGTGATATAGCTCAACTGGAGAGTAGTTCTTATCTGTTTAGAGTAGACTAAAGTCAACATATTCTAAAAATAATTACAGTTCTAAGGGTTGTCGTTGTTACTATGAAAGATTTCTTTTACTCGGTCATAAATTACAGCCATGTAAAATGATGTTGTACCAAATGATCAATCAAACCTGTGTAATTTGACGGATGGTGTTCTTCAGACATGGACTAAACCAAATAACGTCATATTTTGTTTAAAAAGAAAATCTTTTCGATGAAGTGATGCGCGCACCTGAACAATATCAAATAAGTGTAGTGGATTCGTTGATTGGTCATTTCTTTCATGACCGTAATTTTCGTGACGTGCTGCCGTATCTAATGACTTTCACGTCGTTTTATATGGAAAGGTTTCTGTGCAATATGTTCAGTTGTTGTAGAACAAAGTTTTTATTTTTTTTTTAAGTAGGAAAGTGCGCATACATAAGTGGTTTTAAACAAGAATTTAGCGCTCACACGCGTGATGTGTATATTGTATAATATGTTTACATGCACCAGGAGGAAAGATCTTCACATCACATCAGAACGACGGGAATGAATACACGTGCTAAACGTTGTTGCTCAGCAGAGCGCAAATCATGCATCCTTATGTAACATCATAATAATCTTTGATAATACTCTCATCATTCAAGGCCGCTTCGCCGACTTTACACGGTCGGTATGAATGGTTACTTCTATGTACTTATCTAATCTGACACCGCAATTTGATGTTTACTGTCGTTAATCACGAAGGGAAGCGAAAGATTACCGGTTCAAGAATATGAAGATTACGTATCCATCAGCTTTTGTTTACAAATATCTTCGCGTGTACAAAAGCATTTATTTTCATTAGACAACGGTGGAATTAGGAAAATAACATGTCTCCACAATCCAGGTTAGCATGAGGGCTAGAATTTCACTTTTTTCATTAAAAAATTACAATATTAGTAAATGAAATTTTAGTGTTTATTAGACACTCGAAGATGTGGTTCTTTCTTGGCGATAATTCAAGCTCATCTCAAGTTAACAAACACTCAATCAATCAATAAATCAGCCACTTGTTTGATAGAATACAGAACGCTACCTGATCACGTCTCACCCACAACGATTGCCTATGTGCGCGGACAAGGAGAAAAGGTCAGTGAACCCAACATTCGTTACATTTCGTATCCGATAAAAAAAAAAAAAGACATCAGTCAAGGATCATACTCTCAGTGTGCATTACTCCAGTGGTTCATTAGAATTACTATTACCTGTGTACGTAGGTATACGGCCCCAGATGACGGTTTTATACGGGAACGTTCGAAAAGACACGTTCTGATTTTGGGACGACACTTTTGCTCAAATAATTCTGCAGTAATGTAACTGGTCCCCAAATAAACGACGGCATATTGCGTTTTATTACGTAGAATGACATTGTTATTATTATTCAAAACTTGTAAACATTTTCTTGGAAACAAGCAAAAACACCATTAACTTGATACATTATTATCCACAGTACGGAATTTCCATATGCGAAAACATTGAAATATCAGAACAAGAGAAAAACTGGATAGATAATAACACCAAGGAAAAATCCAAAGGGGGTTCAAATAACAATGGACCGCTGAAGCGTAATGAAGATGAAGAAACGACAGAAGAAGAAAGACTAATTGAACAATTAGGTAGGAAACTAAAAGGAAAACATCGGTTATACGCATAGCATAAATTTCAGTTGCTATGTGTTGTTTAGTACGTAGGCACACTGAACCTGCTTAGTTTTTGTTGATTTGTTTATTTTCGTATATCTTATATCTGTTGTGTTAATCTACTTCTATCTGTTATGTTTTTATCTCTCTTTACTCATGAACATTCTTTCCTTTGGAATCCTGCTTTGTTGCTTAATAGATATTTTTTGTCCTATACAATTATGTGTCCTGTAAAACAATAATAACAACAATGATAATGATTAAAATATCTCATGATTAAAAGTACACTTTAGCGGCTCCTGACTAGAACATGGGTGATTCGTATAATACACAAAGGACTATTATTTCTACAGACTTCATTAATGATTAATTCGTTGTGAGAAACATTGAAATCAACATTGGTGATTGAATGAAGGTTATCGTGCTCCTCTCTTGCACGAAATCCAGCATCAGCAAATGTTTGACCCATCGTACCCAAAACAAAAAATAAAGAAAAGTGGTAAATATGATGCATGTTTACTATACCAGATCAGTCAAACCCGACTAAATCTAGATTGTGTGTTTAGAATACTTTACTTATTCACTTATCTATGGAAAAGAAACAATAAGAGCAAGTTAGACCTGAGTAGTGTAAACCTCATCTCAGAATGTGTAAACCTAAGTCATGACAACAAGTAAACTTAAGAACTGATGCTGAAAAAGCTATGGAAGTAGAATGACCTGGCACACGGGAAAAATAAATAAGCGCTTCAGTGAATTTCCACATAATTGCAGATCATGGGAGCACTTAGTGATAATTTGCTGACAGAAAGGCAGAAGGAATCCGGCAAAGCAACAGCTCAATATCAGAGTTTACTCGATCAGAATATAAATTCATTTCTCTGTGTCTGAGGTGACGTAAGAAGTGCATCTTGTTCTTTATGACATAGATTTTGTTTAAATCCTACAAAGTATAGATGACATTTCCGTGGAGTGAGGAACTATGGAACTATGCTACTAATCCTGAGTTTACCAGAGGCCATCAATATAAAAACGGAAATCCCACAACACTGCTTGAACCAGGAGCTATACGTATTCTGAGCTGGTCATAGGCGTGAAAACACCCACCTAAAAACCTGCTGTTGAGTTTTATTTTTTTGAATTCTCGCATGACCACCTAAGGATCAATGTACACCTCTCTCTCTCTCTCTCTCTCTCTCTCTCTCTCTCTCTCTCTCTCTCTCTCTCTCTCTCTCTCTCTCTCTCTCTGTACAAGATACCGTCTCTGCAAATGTGTACTATTCGAAGAACAGAGCCAGTGCTGGCGCAAGGGAAAACGTGATCTCCAATTTTCTACCTACTGAAAATCATTTACCTCTATCTGGCTCTCTTCCTCCTTCCCGAAATCCAATTAACCAGTGACCCTGCCCTTTTCAGGCACTTTCATTCAAGGAAGTATCTGCCTGAAAATACCCAGTCAAGTATTTCTTTATATAGCCTAGGTGAGTGAAGAGGATACTGAGAGAGAGAGAGAGAGAGAGAGAGAGAGAGAGAGAGAGAGATGCCATACGAAATAAATGACAATTTATTAAAAATCTTAAATGGTATGAAAATAAAACAAATTTTAGACTTGATACTGTTACTAGATGAAAGAAAATACCGTTCGATTACACACACACACACACTCTCACACACACACACACACACACACACACACACACATATATATCCATATATATATATATATGTGTGTGTGTGTGTGTGTGTGTAATCGGTCGGTATTTTCTTTCATCTAGTAACAATATCAAGTCTAAAATTTGTTATATATGTATATATATATATATATATATATATATATATATATATATATATATATATATATGACTGGTAAAAATGTTCTGTTATAACAGAATTCCATCTAATAAAAGGAGCACATAAAAACACCAAAATATAGAGAGAGAAATACTATATCTCAGAGACTGCTGTCTCCCTCTTCAGGTAGATGAATGAGAAAAGTTACAGAAAAGGTGGTATTTATACCAAGAGGTCCATCCACAGGTAAGCCAATTTAGGTCACTCCTGCGGATAATCTTCCTTTAATCTTCTTAAACGTTGGTTGAATGAAAACCTTGTTGATGATATCTAGTCCCATGCTCCCTTTGAGATAATCATTACCTGCCTATCTTTAATTTATAGCAAATGCCGGTACAAGAGTCAAATGATGGAATCGGCCTTGATTACAGATAGGCAGGTAATGAATATCTCAAAGGGAGCATGGGACTCGGATATCAGCGACAAGGTTTTCATTCAACCAACGCTTAAGAAGATTAAAGGAAGATTATCAGCGAGAATTACCTAAATTGGCTTACCTGTGGATGGACCTCTTGGTATAAATACCACCTTTTCTGTAACTTTTCTCATTCATCTACCTGAAGAGGGAGACAGCAGTCTCTGAAATATAGTATTTCTCTTTCTATATTTGGTGTTTCTATGGGCTCCTTTTATTATATATATATATATATATATATATATATATATATATATATATGCGTGTGTGTTTGTTTTTCCCCTAGACATAAAAGTACATTACTGATAGTGGAGAAAAGTTTTTTCTTAGGTCAATGACCATCACAGAATAGAACAGTAACTCACGAATTCTTGAAAAAAAAGGTCTGAAGATTTATTTACCAGAAATTATGATATAAAATCTTCACAATACATTAGTCAGGTACGTCCATGCATCTCTATCACACATACGACAAAAAATTTGATTAGTTAACGGAGTTTTTCAAGGGTAAATACTTAAATGTTTGAATTTTTCTCAAGGAATTGAGGATTAAGCAAACATCTGGTCTGACTGTTTTTTTAGGCAATTAGATGTGACCACAGAAAACGCATTCACTCCATAAGGTACCAGGAACGAACAATACTATGAGCTATTTACCTACACGGCGAAAACCGTGTCATCATAAGACGTTTCTGAACTTGTGGTAATTTAATTTAAAATGGTTAACAATAGTAATACGGTTACGATCCAAACGCATTTTAAGTAATTCAAATAACCTACATTCCTGTTATTTGGGATAATGTCTATATGCCTTCTATACCCCTATCAATGGTAATCTAGATTTTCTTGTGTCTAATTCGTGTAGAAAAGATACCTAACTAGAAGTCTAAATAATCTTGCTGGATCTATATCAACAAGCTAAAGTTTATTTAATTCAATAAGTTAGGAAATGTTAGGAGAATTAAATGAGATGCTCTAGAGTTGAAACTGTGGGTGTAATATATGCTGGGTGTCTAACACATGAAACCAGAAGCTGTTATTTTATACGAGAAAACAGTTGTAAGACTGCACTTCATAAACAACGTAGGAATGGCGCATTGTTAATGAATCTGCAAGCAATTTGCCACACCCTCATGTAAAATGCTTCGACAGCAACGGGAGGTGTTACTGACAGCAGACTGCATGTAAAATTATACAGCATACACCCTATAAGATACAAACAAGTATTTACTAATATTCTACATGTATTGATACAAGAAGAAATTGGTCACTGATTCGAAAATAAAGATGCAAGGAAATTTATAAACTTCTTTGCAAACTGAACGAAGAGTCACAGATTCTTCTTTCCTTCAAGAAAGAAGACGACCTGCCGAAGGAAGATGTAAACATAACTGGGAATGTCAAGAAGACGCACGGGTGTATAATTACATTTTTCTCTTCCATCTTCGTCTTGCATGTCAGGGACGTCTGCATGGCTCGGGTGACTTGTCAGCCGTAAGATGACATCAGGTATGTGTCTTAGGTTGAAATATTTTTCTAATTAAGGCCATTTTGTTTAGGAAAATTAGTAATATAATTAGGAAGAAAACTGTTTCCGGCAAGGGAAACTGGTGGGCTCCGTGATGCACGATGAGTAATTAGCATATAAAGTTTTCTAGGCCAAACAGTTTTCTGTACGGCGTGTTTTGTCGTTAGGTAATGGATTCTCATTAACCTTTATGTATTTTCTCTCTTATTTTGTATCGAACTGTGATTGTATTTCGTAAGGTAATGGTAGGCTAGTGTAGTTTATCCTAGCCCGACACTTTTCGGTTAGGGTCTAGGTTAGCCATTCCCATTGTTAGCCTAACATAATCTGTGCAAGCTTAGGCTAGGAAAATAATATTGTTAGAGTTTAGTACCATGTTGTATCGGAGTTGTATCAGTCCGTGGGGTTGGTTCTGTTATTGGTAACTGTAATGGAAATGGCCACACGAATTGATAGGGTAATAACCACAGACGATCCATTGTCATCTCGTGGCCAGGCCTTATTCACTTAATATTTAATTGGTGAAACAAGAATACAATTACAATATTTAATTGGTGAAACAGGAATACAATTACAGTTTTGAGCATACCATTCAAAAGATTGAAGTTTTGTCAACATAATGTGATATAGGGTAAAATATCACAGCAGGCCACCTACAATCAACGCTAGCCACCCTCCGAAAAAGTACATTATAACGCGTCCTGACACCCGAGATGGGCATCAGTCGCGACCTGTTGTTGGTGAGAAACAGAGCTAAAGACCTCTACTCTCCTTTCGAAGTATAAGTATTTTCTCTAAAGTTAGAAATTAAGGCCAAATCTTAAGATTTAAACAGAGGGTAGTGAAAAGGGTGTCCACGGCAGTGGAAATCTCACCAAAACGCTTTTGAAATTTTTACTTACGATTAGATAACTTAGAAGATTGACGCCCTCTCGATGTTTACGGAGTCGCTTGTGTCAACAAACTTCCCATTTCCTGTGATAAATCCGCACACCACTTGTACCACAGACGCTGGGGCACTTTCATCACAACAATCGGAACACGGTCCCTTACCAGGACGTTTTTAAGTAAACAACTGTTTTGGTAGAAGACGACGACGAAGCGTGCACTTAGATAATTTTTTAAATAAATAGTAAAACATCAATATTTTACATATTTATGATGATTAATTTGAAAATATTCGTTATTGAAAAAGTAACTCGATTCTGACTCAAATTTAAGTAATTTTTCGGAATTAGAACGTTCTTTTAAGTCCTGTATTATGACGCCACAACATCTTGACTTTTGTACCTATTGTAAATAATTGCTATACTCGACTTTCTTGCAGAACAGTTTACCAGTTATTCATGCAGATTGTTATCAGCTATTCATGTAATTGTTATAATCGTAATGCGCATATATATCTTTATTATTTACTTTTTGGATATATGAAGATGTTTTACTGCCGGATTACCGCTGTAGTGTGACGCAATCGTTTAGCGGTCCCTGGCTCTGTCTGTTTTCACACCATAAGAAATTATGGGGCTCCCGAATTTGCAAATGACCAGAAAGTCGTTAAAAAGAGGAAAGTTAGCATTGAGGGGCATATGTTTTGATTGAGAAAAATACAAATTTATTCAATAGCTAGCTTGTAAAAAATACTTGATTACAAAAAACTTTGTTGACAACTAAGCAGCATACCTACTATGGGTTTCAGAGACAGTCCAAGCACGCTTTTGGGCAATACTTATTTCTGTAATGAACACTTGTATCAGAACGAGATTTTGCTATAGGGCATTACACCCAGTGCCGTAATTTATTAGGGTATCGTGAATCACTAATCATAAAGAATGACGACACTTCTCCTTGTACCAAGAGACAAAAACTCCATTATGCAGAAATGGATACGAACCCGCGTAAAAAGCTCCACCTACCCTCCCCCCTCCCACCACCCATTTTTCCCTTATTTCCTTCCCTTCGGGCCTTCCTCGCTCCTCTCTCTCTCTCTCTCTCTCTCTCTCTCTCTCTCTCTCTCTCTCTCTCTCTCTCTCTCTCTCTGTTGCTATTCGGTATGTGTTCACCCTCCAAACTGGGTACATAAGACTTACACAAAAATTGTTGAAATTAGGCTATGTATTGGAAGTATACATACATAAATATTAAAGCAATTTTATCATTATTGCATTACTATGACAACTAGAATTCATGGAAACAGTTTATAATAATGCATTGGCGTATGTGTGAAGCTCCACTAATATGGCAACGATGATTTTGCCATTCTTAGCATGCAAACATTAAGGGGACCGTCCGCTATGGCGGATGACAAGTCAACTTGAAAAAAAAAATCGAGTTATTATTTGTATCTATGCAGAACCATGCCGTGCATGCTTTCCAGAAGTTTCAGCCAATTATTTTTACAAATAATGAAGATATAGCGGTTTTTAAATGATGACGTCATCGTAACTCCGTCGTCTGTATGACTGAGTTTGACAGGATCGTTTTTGTGTTTATTTTTACATATACTATACAGCGATTTTTTCAGAATTCTCATACATCTGGTAGCAATGAAAGGTAGTGTGAGGAGAGGTGAGCTGCTCAGAGCGGTTATTTATAGGCGAGACTCAGAGAATGACTAAGTTACGCCACATACGTCAAAGGGGTTGCACGCACTTGCGTTTGGTTACTAGCTATTTATGTTGTTTTTATAACTTCTTAGTGAACTTAAAGCAATGCTGAAGTTACCTAAGATCAAGAAGGCTACTCAGCAACTAAGGCTAGCAAAATTAGTGAAGGCCAGGAGTGTGCTGGAAGAAAAACACAAAAATTCATTGTTCTCAGCTCCCTCATTGTCTCATGTCACGCCGTCAACATCATTGTCTCGTGTCACGCTTAGGGTATTAATACCACTTTTAGGGGGAGGACCAGGATTCTTGATGTAGAAATCAACAATAAAAGTACAAATAAAGTTATTATAATAATGTTGTTTTGACTCATAAGAATAAAGCAAAAATTTGTTCACGAAACTTACCTGGCAGATATATATATAGCTGTATTCTCCGACGTCCTACAGAATTTCAAAACTCCCGGCACACGCAGTGGGCGGCCAGGTGGTTAGTACCCATTCCCGCCGCTGGGAGGCGGATATCAGGAATCATTCCCATTTTCTATTCAGATTTTTCTCTGTCGCCGGTCGGTAAAACAACTGTTTTACGACCTCCGCCTAGGATTTTGAAACTTCTTGTGCTAACTTTAGTATTCTGATTGACTTTTGGTTTTGATTTGTCTTGTTGGCTTGGCATACGTGATAGTGGATTTGATTTGGATTTGGCTTTGACTTTTCTTTGATTACGATGTCTGGATCTAGCTCTGCTAGCTTCAGGGTGTGTAAGGTACAGGAATGTAAGGTGAGGTTGCCGAAAGCTTCGGTAGACCCTCATTCGGTGTGCTCGAAATGTCGTAGTCATGTATGTATGTTGAGTGATAGATGCATGGAGTGTGAGCAATTGACTGATATTGAATGGAAGGCATATGATTCTTATGTGAAAAGCTTGAGCGTGATAGAATCAGGAGGTCTTCCTCTAGAAGTGCTTCTGTAAATAGAAGTCAAGGTAGAATTGTATCTCATTAATCCTCCTGTAGATGTAATTCAACCTAATCCTGTTTTGTATTGCCTCCGAACAATCAGAAGTGTCCCTGCAGAAGGAGGCGTATTATCTACGATCATGGAGTCGATTCGCGCCTTGGAAATCTAAAGTGAGTGCTCTACAATCAAATATGAATTGCAATAAAAGTGTTAGTGAATCTAGTGTTGTGGAGGAGGCGTCAGATCGGTCCCATAATGCCTCTAGGCCTAGGCCCCTGCCGGACTCCCAGGCCTTAGGGAGAGGGCAAGCCGAAAGCCGAAGGAGGGTTACGGGATCTAATGACCGGTCTGACGTCCCTTCGGCAGAAACTGAGGACGAATCTCAGGCTGCCGGTGTTCGTGCACGGGCACGGATACTTAAAGAGTGCTTCTCTTCTTCCGAGACTTCCTCTCCTCGCCGAGGTTGGGACTCTCGGAAGACCTCTCATGGGGAGAGCGGCAGGGGCGCAAGGTGTCGCACAGGCGGCCGTCGCCCTTGTCGCCCTCTTAAGAGAGGTTTCAGAGAAGAGGACGCTTCACGTCCTTCTGATCAGTACGTAGATTCATCACCTGAAGATTTTGAAGCTTTTCCGCCACAGAAAAGGAACAAGACTTCATCAGGGGAGGACTCTTTCGAGCGTCCAAGTCGCTCTAAGCATGTTCCTGAGTTGAAGGAAAGGGCATCCCCTCGCCCATCTTCCTCGCACAGGATGAGTCCTTCTTGTGATCGAGAACTTTCCCCATCAAGGAAGATGCTTTGGGAAATGCAGAAACAGTTAGCTTCCTATTTTGAGAGAAAGGAGGCAGAACCTAGTCATCGGAGGAAGGATAGGTGGCTGCCTGTTAAGAGGACTAGGCAGTCCCCGGCTCCTTCTCGCGTTTTTCGGCCCTTTGATTTGTCTCCTCCTAGTAGCCGACGCATTAGAGAACGTGATTACGTTCCTCATGAAAGGGCGTCTAGGAGAGACGAATTTGACAGAGATGTGAGTTGTTGCACAGGCGGCCGGCGTCTTTGTCAAAAGGCCGAGAACGCTCAAGGATCCATGACGGAAGTTCAAGCTTTGCATGATGATATTCACGCTCGGCGTCTTAAGCAACGAAGCGCTTGCCAGGACGCTCGAGAAGACGCTTTTCAAGACGCGCAGGACGCTCGAGCTGACGCTGTTCAGGACGCACGGCGTCCTACACATCAGGACGCTCAGCAGGACGCTTCTCAGAACGCGCGGCGCCTTACATATCGGGACGCTTGCCAGGACGATCAACAGTTGAGTCCGAAGCGTCAGGATATTTCACATGTTAAAGTGTCGAAGTCATCGCGATCTTTGAAGGGCGCTGATGACCGAGAGAAGGATTCTTCTAGTGATCTCTACCCTACGGATGATGACGAACCAAATGCGTCAGCGACTTCATACTATAAGACTTTGACGGTTTTACTTAAGAAATTGTTCCCAGACAATTTTCAAGCGCCCGTTCCTTGCTCTCCACCTTCACAATTTGCCTCATCGAAGGCCAGGAAGGCTCCTGGCTTCGTTAATGATGGGCCACTTCGCTCTCTGCGCGAGAGCGTTTAAGAGAGTCCAGGATTGGATGGATTCAAGGAAGGTTAAAGGGAAGACTTCGTTTGCACTTCCTCCATCTAGACTGAAAGGGAGAGCGGGGATCTGGTACGAAACAGGAGAAGAGGCAGGATTGAAAGCACCGTCTTCTTCTCAAGGAGATTTCGCCAATTTGGTGGACTCTCCAAGGAGGTCTTATTTGTCATTCGCTAAGGTTTCCTGGACAATGACGGAGACAGATCATCACCTCAAGGGGTTATTTAAGACGCTAGAAGTGTTTAACTTTTTAGATTGGTGCCTCGGGGCTTTTGATATACAATCGAGGAGTCAAGACTCGATTTCGCTAGAAGGATCTTTCGAGTGTATTAGCTTGTATGGATAGAGCAGTAAGGGATGGGTCTGATGAGTTAGCATCTCATTTTGCTACAGGTCTGCTAAAGAAAGAGAGCTCTCTATTAGTAGTTTTGCGGCGAAAGCAGTTTCTCCCGCTCAGAAGCGGAGTTATTATTCGCCCCCTTCTCTACCCATCTATTTCCGCAGTCCATGATTAAGGATCTGTCGGTAAACTTGCAAGAGAAAGCAACAAGGGACCTCTTAACTCAATCTTCCAGACAACCTACTCCTCAGGCTTCTACTTCAACAGCTCCAGCACCAAGAAGAAATTTAAGCCCTTTCGTGGAGCACCTTCCTCTAGAGGTTCTTCGAGAGGAAGGGGGTCCTTTAGAGGTAAGATCTCTTCTATCAAGAAGGGAAAAAATTGACATTTCTGCCCTTCAGGCACCTGTAGGTGCGAGACTCACCTTATTTGCTCAGGCATGGAGGACGATAGGGGCAGACACCTGGACCCTAGATGTCATCGAGAAAGGATACAAGATCCCTTTCCTCTCTACGCCTCCTTTGAGCACGAAGCCACCAATAGACTGTCGCCCGCATACCAGTTCAGAGAAGCAACAGATCTTACTCGACCTTCTGGATCAAATGTTGGAAAAGAAGGCCGTAGAAGAAGTCCTTGATGCTGGATTCCCCAGGCTTCTACAACAGGTTATTCCTGGTTCCGAAGCAGTCTGGGGGATGGAGACCTGTCCTAGACGTCAGCAGACTGAATCTTTTTGTAAAGAAGGAAAAATTCAGGATGGAAACTTCTCAGTCTGTGCTAGGGGCCTTGAGACCAGGGGATTGGATGGTGTCAGTGGACCTACAAGACGCTTATTTCCACGTCCCGATCCATCCTCAATCAAGGAAGTTCCTGAGGTTCGTCTTAAAAGGGCAGGTTCTTCCAGTTCAGGCTCTGTGCTTCGGTCTGAGTACGGCGCCGATGGTTTTTACTTTCCTCATGCGGAATGTAGCGAAATGGCTTCACCTATCGAAGATAAGAGTCTCGCTTTACCTGGACGACTGGCTAATCAAGTCGTCTTCGAAGTCAAGGTGCCTGGAGGACCTTCAGACGACATTGCAGCTGACGAAGGCCCTGGGCCTTATAGTCAATTACGAGAAGTCCCATCTGATCCCCACGCAGTCCATCGTGTATCTGGGGATTCAGATGGATTCAGCGGCTTTTCAAGCTTTTCCATCAAAGGAAAAAGGAACGTCAGCAGAAATGCTTAGAGAAAGTGTCCGCCTTCTTAGGGAAAGAAACATGCTCGGCTGACAAGGAATGGATGAGTCTGCGTGGGAACCATTTCTTCACTGGAGAAGTTTGTTTCCCTGGGGAGGTTGCACCTCAGGCCACTCCAGTTTTATGGCAGAAAACTGGAAAGACAAAAAGAATCTAGACTTGACTTTGATTATCTCAAAAGCGGTCAAGGATCAACTGAAGTGGTGGCAAGATCCGATCAAACTCTCGGAAGGAATGTCCCTCAACCTTTTGAGCCCTGACCTAGTGTTGTTCTCAGACACCTCCATGGTGGGCTGGGGAGCAACACTAGGCAAGGAGGAATGTCAGGCCTCTGGAGAGGGTAACAGAGGTCCTGGCACTAAACTTAAAAGAGTTGGAGGCCATTCGGTTGGCTCTTCAATTCTTCGAAGAACGATTGGTGGGCCGAGTTGTCCAGATCAACTCGGACAACACTACGGCTCTCGCTTACATCAAAAAGCAGGGGGGAACACACTCTCGATCACTGTTCATGATAGCGAGAGACATCCTTCTATGGGCGAAAGCTCGAAACATAGTGATCCTAACAAGGTTCATTTCAGGAATACAAAATGTTCGAGCGGATCTTTTAAGCCGTCAACATCAAATGCTTCCCACAGATGGACCCTACATCTAGAAGTTTGTCAAGAGCTATGGAAGTTGTGGGGACGGCCGCTAGTCGACCTCTTCGCAACCTCGAAAACGAAGAGGCTTCCGATTTATTGCTCTCCAGTTCTCGACCCGGAAGCAATAGCGGTAGATGCCATCCTATGGGACTGGACGGGGATGGACGTTTACGCCTTTTCCCCTGTTCAAACTCTTAGGAGAGGTAACAAGGAAGTTTGCGGCGTCGCCAGGAGCGAGAATGACTCTGATCGCCCCCTTTTGGCCCTCAAGCGATTGGTTCACGGAGGTCATGTCTCTTCTGGTAGACACTCCGAGAACCCTGCCAGAGAGAGTTGATCTTCTCAAACAGCCCCACTTCAAGAGGTATCCACGGAAACTCTCCGCTCTGAGTCTGACTGCGTTCAGACTATCAAGAAGTTGGCCAGAGCGAGAGGCTTTTCAAGATCAGTGGCAGAGGCTATTGCCAATGCGAGAAGAGCTTCCTCTCGAGCAGTTTATCAGTCGAAGTGGGCTGTCTTCAGGAGATGGTGTAGGAAGAAAGGTATTTCCTCCTCACGACCCTCTGTGAACCAAAATCGCTGAGGTTTTCTCCTGCATTTGAGAAATGTGCCACAATAAAAGGATACAAGAGTATGCTGTCCGCTGTCTTCCGTCACAGAGTATTAGACCTAGACAAATGATAAAGACCTTCACGATCTTTGAGATCGTTTGAGACAACCAAAGTACTACAACCGAAGGTTCCATCATGGAACCTTGATGTAGTTCTAAGGTTCTTGATGTTGGCTCCCTTTGAACCTCTGCATGCTGCCTCATTGAGAGACACTACTAGAAAGGCGATTTTCCTAACTGCTCTTACTACGGCAAAAAGGGTTAGTGAAATTCAAGCAATTAGTAAATATGTGGGTTTCAGAGGACACAGTGCAGTGTGTTCCTTGGATCCTAATTTCTTAGCTAAGAATGAGAACCCATCTAACCCCTGGCCAAAAACCTTTGAAATCAAGGGGTTAGCAGAGTTCATCGGACAAGAGCCAGAGAGAGTCCTGTGCCCTGTCAGGGCTCTCAAATTTTATATGCAAAAGACCAAAGATTGTCGGGGTCCTTCTGAAAATCTATGGTGTTCTGTTAAGAGACCTGTCTTTCCTATGTCGAAGAATGCACTGGCATTCTTTTTACGAAGCACCATCAGGGAGGCCCATGCGTCCTGCTCGGATGGTGATCTGAAGCTTTTGAAAATAAAAGCCCATGAAGTGAGAGCTGTTGCAACTTCAATGGCATTTCGAAAGAATATGGCACTTAATGATATCATTAGCGCTGCTTTTGGTGAAGCAACTCTGTGTTTGCTTCACATTACCTGCGGGATGTGAAGACGGCATATGAGAACTGCGAGTCGCTAGGACCATACATATCCGCAGAAATGGTGTTGGGGGCAGGGAGCAGCACAAATCCTATCCTATAGAAAAGGGGGTAGGTGTGCTTTTTAATTTTGGTGTTGGTTTATGGTTGAAGGGTTAGTTGCTTTAGGCGCTTTCCCTTTCTTTAGCCTAGAAGTTATGGGACTAACTTCGATAGGTTAGGTCAGGTGGTGGTTTTTAGCTTCGTTGCCCTCACAGTATGGTCAATATGGTCTAGTCACATTGTGGTCACGCCCCCGTTGACAGATCATCTAGAGCGCACCAACTACACAGGTCACTACCTTGTTGGCAACTCTAGTAAAGCAAAAGCAGACTTCGGTGACAGTAATCAAGAAGTCAGCTATGCTAACAGGTAAGGAATCAAGATGTCAATCATCTGCACGAGGTGTTTCCTAAATCCTTCTATTCTGTCCCTTCCCACCTCCAATGGTGGGATTCAGCTATATATATATCTGACAGGTAAGTTTCGTGAACAAAATGTTATTGTTATATTACAATAAAGTTTGTTCATACTTACCTGGCAGATATATGTATATAATTAAAGTACCCACCCACCTCCCCTCAGGGGACAGTGGGTATGAAAAATCTGAATAGAAAATGGGAATGATCTGATATCCGCCTCCAGCGGCGGGAATGGGTACTAACCACCTTGGCCGCCCACGCGTGTGCCGCGGGAGTTTTGAAATTCTGTCGGACGTCGGAGAATACAGCTATATATATATCTGCCAGGTAAGTATGAACAAACTTTATTGTATCATCAATAACATTTTACATAGCAAATCTTTGGGAGCTCATAACTCAAAAACATACTTAGTCGCATGTTGGTAGCCATTACTACTCGGTTATTTATTATCCAATTTTAGAGAGAAAGATATTTATTGGAAAGAGGAATAAAAATCCATAATTCCTTGTGAGCTAATTTTTTCTTTCTTTTCTTTTTCTTTTTTTACAATTTTTTTGAGTGTGTAGACAAAAAACAAAAAAAAGAAAAAATTCATAGAAAAAAATAAAAATAAAAATTCTGTTCACACAGGATTATTACGTATATAAAGTAGTTTTTATGGTATGATTTTCAATACAACTGATGTCATATTAGCGGAGAAATCGCTACCTAAATTTTTTTAAATTATAATTTTTGCTAATAAAACTAAAAGGTTTTGCTCAAATGACTTGAGATTTTTGTATGATGAAGGTATTATATGTATCTAAAACATATGGAAATTATATATTTTGTATTATAAAAAAAAAATACACAACATAGCGGATGGTTCCCTTAAAGGTTACATTTATTTCTGGCATACAGTTATTAAAGAAAATCAAAATACTAATATAGAATTAAATCAATGAAAAATGCTAGAAAAAAAAAAACATTATAATCCACTTATCCGTACTCTGTTCCTCTATGGTTTTTGGCAGCCAGATGTACGACAAGGTTAGAAACATTGGATGGTATCTAGTACTTTAGAAATATCTGTAATTTTTCGGGGTAATTTGGTTGCAAAAAGCGATAATAGACATGAATTAAATTAACATTTTATTGTAGTGTCTTACCGAACAATTATACAGCCGTGATTTCCACGAGCGGCAGGAGACTAAATTCAAATTTAGCGCGTAGGCGTCGCCAACACTGGTGGTGATGACGTCATCTCCCTCCACTCGCGGGAGAACCAGGTACAACTGCCCAGGTGAAGCCAATTCTTTTCCTGCTGGCGTCCGGTGAACATCGGTGGTTGGTGCGGTTGGATGACTTTGCTTCGCTTTTTTCTTGTGGATTTGATCTTCGGAATTGGTGAAGTACTCTTTTTTGGCGTTGTTGTTATTTTGCTTATTATTTAGGCGTTGCCATGTCGGATTCTAGTCCGTCGGGAGTTAGGTTTTGCATCTCAGGATGTAAAACTAGATTATCCAAGTTAGAGTATGATTCTCACACTAATGTGTTAAGTGAGGGGACAGGTTTGTTCAGCAGATCGAACATGTAACGAGTGTAGTGATTGGACTGATTCTCAATGGAAGTTTTTTAGTTCATACTCGGAGAAATTAGCTAAAGAACAGAATTAGAAAAGCAGCGCTTAGGGAAATGTAGGCTTAGCTCTGCTTCGTCTTGCGATGCATCTGTTGTTTCCCTCTGTTTCTCCTCAAATTTGTTATGTCTCCTTTAACTACACCTCCTATTCCTCCTACTAATCCCACTCTCCGGCTTCCCGTGTAGTTTCTTCCAACAACCATTGCCAGTCTGAATCGAGGTTAGATCAGAAATTTTCGGTACTAGCGAATACGGTTATGCAACTTGGTAATTCAGTTAAGACGTTTTTGGAGAAAGCGGCTTTAGGTAAGAGTGTAGTTGAGGGTGCGTCTGTCTGTCCTGACACGTCTCCTAGACAAAGGTCACTGTCCAGCTCCCCCGCACTGGGGAGAAGACATACCGGAAGTCCAAGGGAGTCGATTGGGATTTGCCCACAGACAGGCGCCTCTCTTGTTGAGCCTGTTGCGCCTCAACAGGGCTCGGTTAAGCGTTGGAAAGGTGTTGCGGTTAGACGCCTTTCTAATGATTCAAAGAGCGATTCGTCTCGGATCGGCCAGCGGGCGCTCTTGGCGAGATTCGCCCGGTTTCGCATCCCTTAAAGAGGCGTTCAGGCGCTGATTCTTCGCCTCCTCCAGTCAAGCGGTATAAGGAGCCTGAGAGTAGGGTTGCGCCTCGGCCGTTAGCGGCTCGTTCGTCGCCTCAATCTGTGCCTTTTTCGGCTACATCTACTAGTAGAGATTGTGGTTTTAGCGCTGTAGCTAGCAGTTCTAAGGGTGTTTCTTTAGGCGCTTTATCGTCTGTTACGCCTGATGCGCCTGTTTCGCCTCGAATTTCGGCGGCTCCGAGCGAGGCGCAAGTAGTTTTTCTGCCTCCTGCTGAACATTTAGGCTCTTCCAAGCCTACGTTAACTGTTTTTGATTCGTCTCTGGCGCCTTTGCGCAAGCAGTTAGAGATGTTAACCAACTGGATGAATGAGTCCAAGGGTGGTTCGAAACCTTCAGATCCGGTTGTAGTCCGTCTACTTCTTCGGCGGTATTGGAGAATGAGGAAGAAGTAGAGGAGGAGGATTCACATCACCTCTTGTGTTATTCACGTCTCCTTAGATTTCTTCTGGTATCTTATCCAGATTATTTTGAGAAAGCGGCTCCGCGCTCCCCTACTTCGACTTTTTTGATGAGAGGAAAACTTCAGACCCTCTCCTCCCAAAACTTGTTCTATCTAAAGCGGTTAGACATTCGTTGAAAAGAGACGGAGAAATGGTATGTCTATTGAAAAAGAGACTTGGGGAAGGCGCTTTTTGCTTACCCTCCCTCTAAGTTTTGCGTGGGGGCCTTTCGTAAGAGGTATAGGTTTTATGTAACTGGGGAAGCTCCTTCTCTAGAGTTTCTGCTCCTCCCAGGGAGACTTCTCCAGTTTAATCGACTCCTCTAGAAGATCTGCTTTCGTCGCAGCGAAAGTTTTCTTTACAGCGCCTGAGTTGGACCACGTTGTAAAGAACCAATTTAAACTTTTGGAAGTCTTTAGCTCCCTTGATTGGAATATTGGCGCTTTAGCGGCCAAGATCGAAGACTGTCCTTCTCTTTCTCAGGAGTTAGCGGATGATTGGATTATTGGTATTCTGTCCTGTGCGGACAAATCCATTAGGGATGGATGTGATGAGTTAGCTTCGCTCATCGCCTTTGGTACCCTTAAGAAAAGGCAACTTTGGTGCTCCTTTGCTTCTAAAAGGGTTACTTCCCAACAGAAGTCTGCTCTCTTGTTTGCTCCTTTTTTGTGAAAGATAACCTCTTTCAGACGATGTAGTGTTGTCAATTTCGTCTGCGCTAGATAAGAAATCTACTTCGGATTACTGGCATAGTCTACTAAGAGACCTAAAGCTCCTTTGGAGACTGTTCCTTCGGTTTCTCCTCTGGCCCAAGCGCCTTTTCGAGGGAGAAAACCCAAGCGCTTCTTTCGGCCGAAGTCGAATTTGCGACCTCAGTCTGACCTCGGCCAAGGTTAACAAACCTTCCAAATGAAAGCTCGGTTCTTCATGCACCAGTGGGAGCCAGGCTGGCTCTGTTTTGGGAGGAATGGGAAAACAGAGGAGCAGAAGCCTGGGTAGTGTGCAAGTACTCAAGTTCGGCTATCGTATTCCTCTCGTTTCACCTCCCTCGCTCTCACCTGCGCCAATTCCATTCCAGGCATACTCTCCGGGCTCAGACAAATTTCTGGCGCTAGCCGCAGAAGTGGAAGTGCTTGTTCTCAAAGAAGCGATAGAACAGATAGAAGGGGATTTTCCTCCAGGCTTTTACAATCGCCTTTTTGTAGTTCCCAAGTCATCAGGGGCTGGAGGCCGGTTTTGGATGTGAGCGCCCTGAACTTGCATGTCCAGAAAACAAAATTTCATATGGAGACCACTCGGTCGGTTCTGGAGTCCATCAGACAGGGGGATTGGATGGTTTCTCTGGACATGCAAGACGCTTATTTTCACATTCCGATACATCGCGAATCTCGGAAGTACCTGAGGTTCATGTTCGAAGGCAAGGTATTTCAGTTTCGTGCGCTTGCTTCGGACTGGCGACCGCTCCTCAAGTTTTCACCAGGGTTCTATCCCCGATAGAAGCTGGCTGCACATTTTAGGAGTAAGAATCTCCCTCTATCTGGACGATTGGCTTCTCCAGTCGGAATCAGAGAGTCTGTGCATGAAGGACCTTGGAACAACTCTGGATCTTGCCAGAAAGTTAGGAATTCTGGTCAACAAACGAAGTCCCAGTTGGTTCCATCTCAGAGCATCCTTTATTTGGGGATGACTCTGAATGCTCAAGTTTTTCGGGCTTTTTCTGTCCCCGAAGAGGGTCCAAGGCTGTCTGGAGACAGTTCAGGAGTTCTTGGACAAAAAGGTAAGTTCTGCCAATCTGTGGATGAGGCTCCTGGGCAAATTGACGTCAGTGGAGAAATTTGTGACGTTGGGAAGACTGCACATGAGATCTCTGCAGTTTTTCCTGAGAGCCTCTTGGTGCGGGAAGACGAACAACCCGACTCGATTACCTTTCCTGTCACAGATCAAATAAAAGAGGACCTAAGGTGGTGGCTCTCTCGAGCAAGGTTGGAAGAAGGGTTAGATTTACGACCCATCCTCCCGAACCTACAGTTCTTTTCTGACGCATCGGACACAGGTTGGGGAGCCCTGCTGGAAATCAACGGACTTCAGGAGCTTGGTCGGAGAAGGAGAAGAAGTTCCACATAAATGTAAAGGAACTTTTAGCAATTTTCCTGGGGCTCAGACAGTTTCGGAGCTAGTAGAAGGTCAGGTAGTGGCAGTGCATTCCGACAACTCCACGGCTCTCTCGTACGTGCGGAAACATGGGGGGACTCAGTCTTTCTCTCTATACGAAGTAGCCAAGGATCTCCTCCTGTGGTCAAACGAAGCGAAGGTTCAGCTAGTCCCGAGATTTGTTCCGGGAAAGATGAACGTCCTGGCGGACGAGCTAACTCGTCAACAGCAAGTGTTACCCTCTGGAGTGGACTTTGATCAACAAGATTTGTCAGAAACTTTGGCGCCTTTTGGGGACAACCGTCCATAGACCTGTTCGCGACATCAAGGAACAACTGTCTTCCTCTCTTTTGTTCTCCAGTTCCAGATCCTCTAGCTTGGTTGGTGGACGCAATGCTGTTGGATTGGTCGGGTCTGGAAGCTTATGCATTCCCTCCGTTCGGTCTAATAAGAGAGGTGCTGAACAAGTTCATGTCGCACAGCAATGTAACACTAACGTTAATCGCTCCCTTTTGGCCCAGGAAAGAGTGGTTCCCGGACCTTCTCCAGTTGTTAGTAGACTTCCCCAGACTTCTTCCTCCAGAGAAGTGGCTTCTCAAACAACCTCACTTCAAGAGGTTCCACCAAAACTTGTCCGCTCTAGCTCTGACAGGGTTCAGACTGTCTGGAATCTTGTCAGAGCGAAAGGGTTTTTCAAGAAGAGCTGCAGAAGCTATCGCTCGTTGTAGGAGAGTGTCTTCTAACAAACTCTATCAAGGGAAGTGGAGAATCTTCAGAGAGTGGTGTAGAAGTGCTAAAGTCTCTACTTCTGCGACCTCTTTAACGGAAATAGCAGATTTTCTTCTATTTCTTAGGAACTCTAAGAAACTGGCTCCTTCGACAATCAGAGGATATAGAGCCATGCTTTCTTCGGTTTTTCAACATCGAGATTTGGATATTTCCTCCAATACAGATCTGTCGGACCTCATTAGGTCTTTCGAAACCACTAAGCTCCCGCAGGATACAGTGGCTTGGAACTTAGATGTGGTGCTTAAGTTCCTCATGGGGCCACCGTTTGAGCCTTTGAAGTCGGCTTCACTCAGGAACTTGACTAAGAAGGCACTTTTTCTTATTGCACTAGCTCCTGCTAAGCGTGTCAGCGAATTGCACGCTATAGACAAAAGAGTCGGTTTCTCTCAAGGCAATGCTGTATTTTCGGTTATCTTTGACCTTCTAGCAAAAATCCAAAAACGAGAATCCATCTAATCTTTGGCCGAGAGTTTTGTGGTAAGGAACTTATCTGATTTGGTTGGACATGAGGAGGAAGAAAGGCTCTTATGTCCAGTCAGGGCTATTAAGGCAGTATCTGTTTGCCACTAAGGGTATTAGAGGACAATCTTCTAAGCTCTGGACCTCAGTTCAAATCCCTCTCGTCCTCTTTCTAAGAATGCTATATCATTCTTTTATTAGAGAGCTTATCAGGGAAGCTCACTCGCAGTCGAGAACGACAATCTTTCCGTTCTGAGAGTTAAAGCTCACGAGGTTAGAGCAGTGGCAACTTCTTTAGCATTTAGAAAGAATTTATCTTTAGCTTCGATTCTTCAGAGCACATTCTGGAGATCGAATTCGGTTTTGCGAGTCATTATCTCAAGGAGATAGAAACAGTTTTTGAGAATTGTAAAACGTTAGGTCCGGTGGCGGTTTCTGGCATGGTGTGGGAGAAACGGCACAGGGGTCGTCACCTCTATGCTAACTTTTTCACCTTGAAATAGGTTGTCGAGTTCAAGGGAAGCTTGGGATTGGGGTACTGAGTACCTGGGATACTCACCAGTCTGTTAGGTCAGATTTTATAATGGTTGGGTATATATGTTTTTAAATCTGGTGTTGGTGACAAATGTTTGTATGATTGAATTTCTGGTCTTAGCCCAGGGCAAGGGCAATCTTGTTGTTACATCCTCCGTCAGTCAGCCTTGACTCGCTTAAACTACGGAAGGATTCCACTCCTGTAGAGGCTAACTTTGGTCGAATTCCAATTCCTCTACAATAGTAAGAAGAGCACCGACCAGAGGCAGTAACAGTCTGCTGTAGCTCTCTTACAAGGTAAAGGTACAACAGACACCTTGAGTGTTTTACTGGTATTGTAATAAATGTAACCATTTAGAAATACTTGTGGTCCACTGAATCCCACCTTCCCATAAATGTGTAATCAGTTGTATAATTGTTCGGTAAGACACTACAATAAAAATGAAATTTTCATTATTAAAATGAAGTTTTATTGTATACTTACTGAACAATTATGATTATACCCACCCTCCTCCCCTTAGGTGGATGGACGGGCAGAAAGAATTGGATTTACCTGGGCAGTTGTACCTGGTTCTCCCCGCGAGTGGAGGGAGATGACGTCATCACCACCAGTGTTGGCGACGCCTACGCGCTAAATTTGAATTTAGTCTCCTGCCGCTCGTAGGAAATCACGGCTGTATAATTGTTCGGTAAGTATACAATAAAACTTTATTTTAATAATGAAAATTTCATTTTTTAAATAACAAAGTAAAGTTGAACTAAATAACGAGTAAAGTAAACAATTTAGGGAATAAAACTTTGCAGTATCTTCGTTTGCTGTTCGTAACTGTGTTTGTGGTGCGTGCGCTTAGGAACCAGGAACAGAACTTGGTTAAAGTGCAATGTGGAGTGAACCGAGACCAAAATGTGTATAATAACAATCAAATAAGCACTGTGGAGTTTCAGTTGTGATGGCAGTAAGGATAAAATCCACCGATTACAAGGTAAAAATGAATTCAGTTCAAACCATGACCCCGGGAATAACAAGTTTCATACTTTCACTAATATAGGCAACAAAATGTTGTTTTATTGTGCTGATTACAACTGCAATCTTGAGTAAGATCAATAAACATTACATATATACGCTAACATTGTTCAAATGAGTGCTGGGAAGGCTGGGAAAGATGGTGGATAGTCCGTGAAGAGACCCTTCCATCCACACGATAGCTGCCATATTAGATTTCAAAACTGCCTTGAAAACATATTTTACGAAGAGCGTTGCATGCTTATTTTAGTTCGTATGGGGCTTTCATATATCACATTATGTTGACGAAACTTCAATCTTTTGAATGGTATACTTAGATTTGTAATTGTATTCTTGTTTCACCAATTAAATATCGAGTAAATAAGACTCGTCCAGCGTGATGATGGTGGATCGTCTGTGATATTTTACCCTATATGTAACGTTTATTGATCGTACTCAAGATTGCAGTTGTAGCCAGCACAATAAAACATTTTGTTGCCTATATTAGTGAACGTATAAAACTTTTTATCCTCGGGGTCATGGTTTGAACTGAATTCATTTTTACCTTTTAATCGGTGGTTTTATCCTTACTGCCATCACAACTGAAACTCCACAGTGCTTATTTGATTGTAATTACTATACACATTTTGGTCTTAATTCACTCCAAATTGCACTTGAACCACATTGCTGTTCCTGGTTCCTAAGCACTCACTCCACAAATACAGTTACGAGCAGCAGACAACTACTGTTTATGAAGTGCAAAGCTTTATTCCCCTAATTGTTTACTTTACTCATTATTTAGTTTACTTTGTTACTTCAAAATGTTTATTTAATTCATGTCTATTATCCCTTTTTTGCAACCAAATTAACCCCGAAAAATTACAAATATTTCTGATGTACTTATGAGCAGACGACGCGATGAAAAATGACTCATTGTTGCCAATCTGGTGGAGCTTCACACATACGCCGATGCATTTACAAACTGTTTCCATGAATTCTAGTTGTCATAGTATTATATACCTATGTATGAGTTGCCAGATGCCACAGATTCCTGCTTTACGGTCTTTGATTGTTTTTAATTGATTTCCAACTGGCGCAAGAAGATTATCCTATTGTTAAGACCTCAGGTTTGTTAGCTATAAGAAATAAAAATTGATACAAAAATTTGTCATTTTTCTGGCCTTGTGGTCCAGGCATGTGCAAGTTTGGTACTATGGGGATCTGTCTCTTTTGTTGTATGAGTGTTCCTGCTCTATAAGTTATTTTCACCATTCACAGATTCCTTGGTTGCAAGCCAAGATTTGGATTTTACCAGTCATGTCAATTTCTGCTGTTCTCCTGAGGACAGAATAATATTTTCATGTCCTTAGTTGATGGGCCAGACCTGGGACAGCTACTGCAGCTAATGTGACTCCAGGCAGTTGCTTGATCGCTGTCTTTGATTTTGATGGTTGGTCTGTTATTCTGGTCACTGCTGCTGCTGCCATTGCTCTTGGTTCAGGTAGATGAGCAGTCACAGTCTCAGTGGGGGTTTTGACTATGGTCCCATTAGGTCTGGTCTCTGTGTCTCCTTTATTATGTCGTCAGTGTACCACCACCAAGTTAAAGGTGTTGGCTCTTCTTACCCTGGCAGGTATGCATAGACTCATTTGTATCTATGGTTGTGAATTGGATCACAACAGCTACACTTGAGTAGTTGTGGTATTGGGCAACTGTGGTTGGTTCTCTAAATTGGGTACTGCTCATGTTAAACTTACTGTACCTGGGACATATCCTCATTGTTCCTTACATGATGTAAACTTTAGACTCAGTCCAGGGCCCCTTGTGCTTGAGAGTGAGGAAGACATGCCCATCAATTTAAAATAGAATGTGAAACCAAGTGCTCATGATTTCGATCACAAGGCTCATCCAGGTCAGTGGGTAAGGTCAGGAGAACCAACCATGCCTAATGATTATATTATATTACCAGAAGTTCTTGCAAAGATTAATATACACTGTTTGTTCATAAGCGGAAGAAACCAGTCTTAACAATAGGATAATCTTCTAGCACCAGCTTGAAACCGGTTAAAAACAAAAAAGATTGTAAAGCAACGAATCTGTGGTATCTGGCAACCCATATGTATACGAGGTGGAAGCTGATCACCAACCAAGCGTGGGCCCTCGTGACACATCAGTCTTTCTTTGACTGCCTTGGAGAGTAGCCGCATTGCACTCTCCTTCCCAAGTTGGGTGCTTTGTTTGTCCGTTATTTCTTTGCATTTTAGAGTGTGTGTGTGTGTCCTTTGACCATGGATTCCTCCAAAAGTTCCAAGCCCTATCAACATATGTGTCAGGGAGTTTAGGGATTTCCATGTTCCAGGTTTTTGGCTTCTGTTACAGATTAGGTTAGTTTTACTCCTAAAAGGCATAGACATCATTTCATTGTGGGAGATCTTTTTGTTGTTTAGGAGTTTCGAGAAATCCTGTCCACGAAAAGAGTAAAGTACTATACAGAAATTAATCTACATCTCGTTAACTGTATACTTAATGTTATTTCCAGAAACTAAGGAAAACATAAATGGCGGTGTTATTAATTAATAAATAGTTTAACTGTTATATGCCAGCTTTGGCCAAGCAACGAAACACTATAAAATGGCTGAGATATTAAATAAAGCACAACTGAAGAAAAATGGAAAGAAGATTGCTAACCTTTTGTACTCTTTTAAGTAAAGTTGCAGCAAGATGTCATTATACTCTGTTAATGATTAATTACATTTACTTTGCAATTAATAACAATAGTTTACAAATTAATACTAGGGACACATGTGAATAATAATAAAGAAGCTGAGATTATAAAGATTCAGCAGTTCTGTAAAAGATGAAATTCCCTGTCACATATCGATAAGTCCAGAGACTATGCAAGGGTGAGCTGAGTGTCCTTGTCATTCACAATAAAGGCATCCTTCCAAAAGAGAGAGGTGTCGAATTAACTCTTGGATTTGGGAGGATTGAAGCTCTAATACCTTGCAATTGAAATAATAAGGATTCACTATCTATCAGTGTTCCCATGAGTGGCACAGCCAATCGAAACTCACTTATATTGCACTGTTCACATGACAGAGTTTGACTAGCATGCAAATGATGGGGGGCAGGCGCTGAGAAAAGGACTACTAGGGGAAGTAAAGGAGGGTTTACTGATGAATAAAGAGAGAAATACACATGGTGAATCACAGGAGAGTCTTGGAGGGGGTTGGTAACAAAAGTCAAGAAATACTTCAGTAGGAGGAAAAACAGGCCATCAAATACTTGAGTCTTAAGCTTCTCGTAGAAGTCCAAAGCAATGATCCAGTATTATGGGCATCCTGAACTGTTGGCCCTGATCCGCACATAGGGCACAGGTTGGCGGACCTGTGGAGTGGTCAAGCGAGAGCAAGGGACGTCTGCTCGCTACCAAAACTAAAACACTTCTGAGGTGGACAAATCCCAGGAGTCTCTGGGTAAAGCTTAGACAGGAGTGTCTCAGTGTTAAATATTGCTGTCGCATCAGGCAGGGCTTACAATCATTGTAGTAGCTCTCCTGTCGCAGCTTGGAAACACAAGATTTTGCAGGCAGTGGAAGAATAATACAGTAAAGAAAAATGAGAGAAGTATACTATACAGGGAGCCATTTGCACTTTGTATGCATAAGGCTGGCCATTTTATGAGTGAGGGTTAACCCTGCACATAAAATAGCGCCCCATATTAACCCTCTTACCGCCGAATGGACGTATTAAACGTCGAGTCAAAATGTCTCCCGTATGCCGAATGGACGTATCATACGTCGACTCAAAAAAGTTTTTTTAAAAATTCGCGGAAAAATACTTATAGGCCTACCAGCCGAAAAACTTTTGAATCGCGCCTTGGTGGATGCTAGGGAGTTCACGGATCAAGGTGTTGTTTTGTTTACAATCGCTACGCAGCGCGCACGCCAAGCGCAATTTATTTCTTATGCACTAAAAAGTATCAGTGACACATCTCAAAAGTTATTTCGTCACTTTGGCATAATTTTTGCACCATTTTAAATTATCCTTTACTTGAAGTATTATATATGAAAATGTGCGCAATTTCATGTAAAATACAAAAAAAAAAATACTCATGATTGTAGCTTTTATCAGTTTGAAATATTTTCATATAAATAACGAGAAGTGCAAAAATTTCAACCTTCGGTCAACTTTGACTCTACGAAATGGTCGAGAAACGCAATTGTAAGCTTAAAACTCTCTTATTATAGTAATATTCAACCATTGCCTTCATTTTGCAACAAATTGGACGTCTCTAGCACAATATTTCGATTTATGGTGAATTTATGAAAAAACTTTTCCTTACGTTCGCGCGGTAACTCTTTTGATAAATTTTTTTGTGCGATTGTCCTAATGTTTGCACCATTTTAAATTTGCCGTTACATAAAGATTTATATATGGAAATGTGCGCAATTTCATGCACAATACAACTAAAAACACCCATGGTTGTAGCTTTTATCAGTTTTGAAATATTTTCATATAAAATAACGTTAAGTGCAAAAATGTTTCAACTTTCGGTCAACTTTGACTCTACCGAAATGGCCGAAAACGCAATTGTAAGCTAAAACTCTTATATTTGCTACGTAATATTCAATTATTTACCTTCATTTTGCAACGACTTGGAAGTCTCTAGCACAATATTTCTATTTATTATGAATTTATGAAAAAAAAAACAAAACATTTTCTTTACGTCTCCGCGCGGTAACTCTTCCGAAAAAATCTGAATTTTTTTTGTGCGATTGTCGAAATGTTTGCACCATTTAAAATTAGCTGTTGCATAAAGTTTTTATATATGAAAATGTGCGCAATTTCATGTAAAATACAACTAAAAATTATTGAAGGTTGTAGCTTTTCTCTTTTTTGAAATATTTGCATATAAATCATGATAAATAGAAAAAACAAAAAAAAACCACGTTCTGGTCAAATTTGACTCTACTGAAATAGTTGAAAAACGCAATTGTAAGCTAAAACTCTTATGGCCTAGTAATATTCAGTCATTTATCTTCATTTTGAAACAAATTTGAAGTCTCTAGAAACAATATTGTGATTTATGGTGAATTTTTGAAAAATATATTTACTTAACCCTCCGCGCGCCGATTCGCGGCTGCAAGTCTCCTAAATGCGTACATTGCATTATCCTAATATTTGCTCCTTTTCATATTAGCCATTTTATAGTTTCATATATCAAAAATGTGCGCAAATTCATGAAGAATACAATAAAAAATAATTGAAGGTTGTAGCTTTCCCCATCTCCGAAATATGCGCATATAAAAAAATATATATATAAAATTTTCGACATTCGGTCAAATTTAACTCGTCCGAAATGGTCGAAATCTGCAATTATAATCTGAAACTCTTACAGTATCGTAATATTCAACCATTTGTCTTAATTTTGAAACAAATTGGAAGTCTCTAGAACAATATTTAGATTTACGGTGAATTTTTTTGAAAATAACATTTTTTTACTTCCGCGCGTTACGAATTTGTACATCATTTTGTTGATAATATTTTTCCGGTGTTGCTTTTATTGTTTTACAATGTATTATATATCAAAATGATTGCAATTTAGTGTACAATACAACGAAAAAAAGTAACTCGTTAGCTTTGATAGTTTTTTGCACAGCGTGATTTGAATACAATTATGTATGAATTTTTTTTTCGCTACCATATATCGCATTATTTACATATGATAATGATATTATCTTTCATTTCTGATGGTTGCATACTAAACGTCAGGCAATGACAAAAAAATGAGCCAAAAATGAACTCTTAATCTTCAAAACTAAGAGCGCTGGTGATTTTTTACAAAATTATTTTTCCGCTTCCGCGCCTCACTCCAAACCGTCCCCGGCATACGGGAGATGTTTTGATTTTTAGGCTTCGGCGTAAGAGGGTTAATAGACATTTCGTCCTTGGTAGGATGGAATGTCTATAAGAACAGGATTAACCTGAGTGAATTAAATTACTCTCAGTTACGGAGGGGTTTTGGCTGGCTGGCCATCTGAGCATACTCTCTTGTTCATAGAATAAAAATGATGCTACTAATGCCAAGAACATTTACTTGGACATATTTAAATGCAGTACTGTATGTGGGATAAATTTGAAATTGAATATTAAGTTGACATTACGATTACAAAGTTGCACTATATAAAAGAATTCCACACAGACGCAAGCTAGTGCAGCATTATACATTAGATACTAGGCTACTAATTAATGCAGCATAAAACACTTAAGAGGTAGCACAAAATTTACATAATATAACCCATGCTTAATACTAAGAATAATGTTCCTACATTTGTTCAAGGAATGTGCTGTCTGTAGTCACTTGAAAACATCTAGCAAGTGTAACACTTTGTAATGGTTAATTTACTGAAGCCCATAATTACATACAATATCAATAATGTAGGAAAATTGGGAAAATTGCATGGGAAAGGAAGTGGAGAACATTACAAGGGTAAGGAAGGTGAAATGCTTTTAGAAAATGAAGAATTATATAGTGTATTTACAGAGGGTCAAGGAAGCAGACACTGCCAATTGCAAAGTCTAAGCTTGACAAATTCACTGATTCAATGTTTGAATATGCCAAAGTAACAAAATTAGGTTGTTGTCAACAAGTTAGACATTAAAGTGAAGGGTCCTCTTTACTTGGAACCCTGGATCCATGTGCTGCTTCCACTGTGTGGCACTCATCCAGCAGTTGATCTTTATTAATAAAATGGGGAATTGAGTATTTCTGATTTGTGAAAACCATGAGTGTGGGCTTAATGTGATGGGTTTATTTTGAAACAAAATTATCATTAACTTATAAAACAAGAAAGGATAATTTCTAATTTTAAATTTTTTTTTGACTGATTATTCTTTAAATGATTAAATTTGCCCTTTCTTCCTACACTTCAGCTGCAGATGATGTTTATGTATTTTAGGCTTCTGCAACAAGAAAGTCAGCTGAGGTTTCAAAGTGGGTAGAAGTGTTTTAGGTCATTTTTTTACTAATTCTAATCTTTAACCTGTAAAGCATGCTGTCAATTATATTAAGATATTAAGTATTGAAAGTATGTCTTTTGTGGAGTCATCATATTTTTGCTTTTACTCTAGATAGGATACATGTTTGAAATCTTTATACAGTCCAAGTGATGTATGCTTCATGGTCTTGCTCAGTAATGTATGTACTGAACAATACTGAAGAAGTCAATTGTAGTCAATTGTTTTTCTGCTATTTATCAAGAAAAAAGTTAGTTACCATGTAATTCTGCAGAAGACATACTAAGTTTTCTAGCTAAAACATTACAGTCGCTGCCTTGTGTTTTTCTGTTTTATGAGTGAATTTATAATACATAATACACTGAGTTATCCGTTGCTTAGTAGTAGTATATGTAAAACTTTAGTTATCTTCACATGTAAGTTTGGAAAGAAGTACATCTACTTTAATTCCAGTTAGCAATTTTTGTAGTGAGGCATTTAATATCGTGGTTAATTTGATCTTAAATTTAAGATTTATATCATGAATTAGACCTATAGTATTTCAAAACAAAAATGTGTAATGAATGAATAAAACATGGAGCTAGAATTATTCTTGTTCATTTTATTTTGTTTTTGGATCAGTTTCGGTGGGGGAACACATTTGAAAATTTCACATAAGGATATGTGCTGTATTTTATATTACAGCCCCTTGCTAATGCAGTTTTTGGCCAATACTTTAGCAGTACATTCTTGCTAATGCAGAACAGTTGTTTTTTGTGCGACTTATTTTTTGTTGTTGTGTACTGTTGATGAAATTTTTCAGCTGTGTAAAATTCTGCTTATCCTTTTTTGATGTTTGGAAATTGTCCCACAAGGTTACTGGTATGGTTGAAGCTTGGTAACAAAGCAGTTAACTATTGGCAGGTAGGTAAGGGGTTTAGGAACCATCCACTCATCTGCTTGTCAGCCCTGCTTTTTTCTTTGGTCGTTGATGAGTTGAGAATTCTCTGCTTCTGCTGTAATGTACTACTACCTCCATTTGGTTTTGGAGCTTTGTCTTTACATTCTTATATATTTTTGTTTATAATAACAATGTAATATGCTCATATTATTGTTTGTGGTTGTTTTGTATGTCAGGGATACTTGAACAGTTAAATTGCCTTTTTGTTTTCCTCTTGCTGTAGCAAATATTTTTTTTTTTTCTTTTGCCAGTGTTTTGCATAAAGTATACATGTTTATTGCATTATAACTGTATGATTGTCCACATAGAATACTAATCTGTTTTTAGAGCAAGACTTTATGTTTATATTCTTTGTGAACATTATTTTTATAGAAGAGTCACATACTTTCTTTTGCAAGGAGCTTTGTTAGTGTGAACATCTCCATAGGAGTGCTGAGGGCTACCATCTCTGTCCTCCTTGTCTATCCTTTCTTTATGTTGTGACTGCTGAAGAGGTTGGGGCTATTGGAATTGCCTCTGGGGGTTATCCTTTAGGATTTCTTGTAAGCCTTCCCTGCTTTTGTAGAAAGGATTCTGGTCTTTGACCCCTCCTGAAATAGAAGCTCCAGTAGAGGCTGAAGGTCAGTCTTGAGAATACAAGACAAAATTAAGCAAAACTCTCCAGGAGAGGTTCCTCCGGTCTTTTTATGTTACTTGATCATCCAAGAACTAGGACTGACTGTAGTCCAGATTTGTCTAGCACGCAACAGCTTGATCTTGCTCTTTGTCTATGGAGAATGAGGTGTTTGGAAAGGATCGTGGTCAAAGGACTGAAACTGTGCACACATTCAGCTACGCTTCCTTTCTTGTTCTTTTCCTTTGCTAGGTATGAGCTTATGCCCATTTGTCTCCTCTTGGTCTCCAAAGGACTGATACTTTTATGGATTCTCCTTGGTTCTGGCTGGTGCTAGAGTGGTGTTTGGAGCATAGGGCGGTTATTTGATGATGTATGTGCGCAATCTCTTCCATTCTGGTGGGTGTAACCCCTGCAACAACTGATGATTCAGTTTGTAGTCTCTGATGGTTGCTGAAGTTTTCTCTGATTAGCCTTAGGAAATGCAAAACTGTGCTTTGGTAACAGTCATTATCTGGTGGTTATGGGGATGGATGGGGGAATATCACTCTCGCTTTTCATCACTAATGACATTTTCTGTGGTTGTTGCTGTGTGACTGCTAAGTTGAACTTATGTTACAATGTCAGCTCTGAAGTTTACTATTGCTTCAACCTCTTCAAAATTGCCTGGTGTTGCTGTAACTGTTGAGAGCACAATATCTTCCTTCCCATGGAAAATGACCTAGGAAATCAACTGCTGCAGTCTTCCTAGTGGAGGAAAGCTAGACCCGAGTGATGAGGGAAGATGATCAGGTGTTGTCCTTCCAATACCTTGTTGAGCTCCTCCTCCTCTTAGTGTTTTCCTTCATCCTTGTAGGCCTCTTCAAAGAAGTCCTGTCATCTTCCACTTGACCATTCTTTCCTCTAAGAGAGAAGTGGAGGCTGTCACATGCTTGCTCTGCATGTCTTGGTATTTGGGGCTGAGCGCACATGATTGCTCAGGACAGCCTCTCCTCACTCATGCCTGTTTGTATGGTGCATGAGGAGTCTGGACCATGCATACACAAATAACTTGGTAGTGGCTTCTTTTGGGCACACAGGGAAGAACTTATATTGTATTCTCACTTGGCACATGCACATTCTTGAGAATGTCCATGTAAAATGATCTCTCTGTCCAGTGTTTTTGGAGACACTGGGCAGGGCCTGTGCAACCCTGTGTATACCTGGCCTGTGGCTCATTGTGTTCAGTTTACATTTCCTCCTGTGCTCCCTCGAAGTACACTTGGTTGAGACAATTTTGTCTACTTGTTCAACATTTATTTAATCCCCGGATCGTGCATGTGCCAACAGTGGGTTTGTTTGTGGGATTGCATTAACCTTCACTCCAGTTTCTTGCCATCAGTGATTTGGCTCCCCACCATCTGGGCATGTGCCGGTGAGTAAATACAACCTCCTCCCTCTCTGTGTGTAGACAGTACAGCTGCTGGACTATGGGTGTGGATGCTGATTGTGTGTGACTTTCTTCATTTTATAGTACATACTACTCTAATAATTATCCACTTTTCTACATTAGCTCAACTACAGTTATATTATCTGTCATGGTTATTTTAGCTTTTTTTTCTCCCGCCCCGATACTTTCCTGGAAATTGGGCATACAATGAGTGGAACTTTGTGCTTGTTGCTACTTTATTGTTGTTTCTGTCAGATTGGGGTGTCTATTTCTTCTCTGTTGAGGCACACTCATACTAGAAGGTGAGCTTGGCCCTTCCCTATCTGACCGTGTGTCCTGTGATTATTCTTTTCAAGTTTTTTTTTTTTTTTTTTTTTTTTTTTTTTTTTAGCAAGGGGGAAGTCGTGGATCCCAATTGTTTTAGCTCATTAGGTTTGGAGCTTTATTTACCCCTGAGGGCTCATATAGGTCCCAGATCTCTTGTTCTTTGAGCCCATGGTGGCTTCCCCACCTCTCACCTACTTGCCAAAGCTAACTAATTTGTTACCAAGCTCCAACATGCAGATTAACTGTTGGCAAAGGTGTAGTCATACATAAGATTCCAGGTTTGTATTATGTAGGAAAAATGCAAGTTATCCTTAATTGGCAATTTTTACGGCAGAACCATAAAGGGCTTTGGTATGGTTATGTCATTTGGGTAGTAGTTGGTATAGTTGATCCCCTTCAGTATGGCTGATGTTCTTTCATAATTGTTTGTACTGTATTATACTGATAAGGTTTGTTGGCTGTGTAAAATGTTTACTCTATCTGAATGAATGAAAAGTTTCCAGAAAACTTAGAATAGCATAGGAATTTTTAAATCAAGACAAAAAAAAAAAAAAAAAAAAGGGTCCCTTGAAGCTGCTGTATGCAGATGGGTCTATCTATAGGGATGATAGAACATTTCTGTTACTGTGAAGATCCATTTGACTGAGGTAGAAAGTGAGAGGGTATTAAAAAAAAAAGAGAAATAGGAGCCTCAGTGAAATAGGAAGGGAGATAATTATAATATTAGTGAATTAAAATATTAAAAGAGAGTAGAGGTTTACACTATGTACATAAAACCAAAAATACTGGCAATGGAAACATGCTAATTTTCAAAGAAAATTGAGGTGTTTTGTGAAAAGATGCCTATGCAAAATGTCAAAGGACATGGCCAGAGTGTAGTGGGAAGATTGTGACATAGTGAGCAATTGACAGAGGGATTGTGTCCAGCATCAAGAAAATAGACTAGGGGCCTCGTTGACTGAGATGGTACAGATATGTTATGAGAATAATTGATCAGAAATGTAACTGAACAGAGCCTTGCAGGATAGCCCCAAAAATCTTGGAAAAAGAAAACAATGAAGACCTTGACTTGTTGGGATCTCAGACAGAAAGCACACAGGAGAGTGGAGAGAACTCATTCAATGTTTAACCCTATGAAAGTAAAAGGCAACTTAAAAATGTTTATCATGATGATGAACAAGACTTGTAATGATGTCTCTAAAATGACCCTCATGCTAGGCTGGATGAATGAATTTTCTATGCTTCGGTCTTTCCTTCCTAATTTCTTGATGTAGAAGATACTTTGAAAACTGATGATCCCCCAGACCCCTTTGCAATCATTATCAGTAATATTATATCAGATTTTATAAGTTTACATCCTGCTATTTCTATCTTGATTACTCTTTTGACCAATTTCTTCTCACCGCATCTCGTCACATTCTTTGGTGAAGCTCAGTGCTAAATAGGAGCACACACAGTATTTGCTTTTTAGTTGTAGCTCTAGTGTTTTGCAAGTGTTTGATGCAAGCCTTTGATTCTTCAGATCATCTCTTTTCTTTTTAAGGTAGTCTAGGTCGTGGACGTATTAATTAATATCAAAGGTACCACTGCAATATACACCATCTTTCCAAAGTCTAACACTCTTGTTGTCCTTGTAGACAGGTGGGTTACCTTTTCAGCCTCACATACAATTTTGAAGCAATCAGCATATTTTACATGAACCATTTATTTGATTGCCTCCCAAGTTGTTTTGAAAACTCATGTCTGGATATCATTCTTGCATGATGGAAAGGGACAGCTGTGGTTGATAAAAACCTGTGTCATGATGTATTTCCCATTTTGCATTTACTATACTTTAGTTTTGGATTGTCTTTATTATACCAGCAGATGCAGATCATTGCTGGGTATTGAGTTGTGTGGTCTGAGATTTGTCCTAAATTTCAGAATATTTAAAATTCAAGCATGTTGTGTTAACATTCTTATTGTAATTTCAAGTTCTCACAAGACAGATATTTTTGGGTTGCATGATGATATAAAAGTCTAAGTAATGATATTAGTTTCTAAGATTGTCTGCTGTTATTTTCTATAAGTTTATTCTAGAGGATATTACTGTTTATGAGAGTGTATGCTTTAATATCTCTAATCAATCCATGTCAAACATTACATGTTGGGTATGATGTTACAAATAACTGGTTAGTTGTATGTGGAATGTCTGAATTTAAATTTGAATATGTCTTCTCTGTTTAAAGTGTGTTCCCTGGCAATTGGGTTTTCAAATGTATTAGATTTTATCTATGTGTATTGGAAGTCTTATGTAATACCTGTTTTGGTTACAAGTTGGTTTTATCTCTAACAGTTAACAGAAAAAATGGAATTAAGTCAGCTGTGATGAACGTCGTTTCTCGACCTCCACCACTTTTTGTAAAACAGGACAGTCAGAGTGCTAGAACAATGAGGGATGCAAAAAGTAAGGAGTCATTTGGACTCACCTTTCTCAGATTGATATTTTGCACTTTTTGCATGGTTCATGCACATGGGTTAGACCCAACTGATATAGTAATTGTATGCTCACGGAGTAGTTCACATTTGGTTTTAGAGTATAGCAAGTTTTTTGGCATAGTCTACTGTGCTGTTTTGTTTATACAGTGCACAGCATTTCTGTTATAAAAGTTTTAAGTATCTACTCTTGAACTTGCACAGCACCCTGCACTTTTATGTAGTATCACTTGAGATCTGTTTTATTAAAGATGTTATCTGTGTTTTTTTATTGTAGAGTACTGTATTTACATCTACTTTACTGTCTAGGAAACAGATTGTTTTGATTGGGATGAACGAAGAATATATAACAGATATAGTAAGCAAGTATGTTTGTGTATTCTCTTTTTATTAATTACAGTTTTTTTTGCCAGCTCATTTTTGTTTTGTGTGGATTAATGGAACATTGTTTTCCTTTTATTTTAATAAGCTGGTGGTAAACTATCCAAATTAGTGGGACACTGAGTGTCTATAACAATGAGGGATTATTCCAAAAATATTAGTCTTTTACATGCATTTTTGGGCTGCCTTGTTTTTACGTATAGTTTTACATTTATTGATTTCATCTAGCTGAAAAATCCTTGAAAAATATTTTTGAATACGGTAATTGTTAATTCAAGTACTGTAGTTTAATTAATATAACCACGAGTCACATTTTTGTCTGGGCATACAGCATCCCTAGTACCATCTAGTGTGCTGTACCTGGAACACTGAAAAAAGTTGCATCCTCATGGGAAAAACTGGGTATTCTGGGTGATAATTTTGAATGTGTATAGAATTCTTTGATTTAAAAGTGTACTTCTTCACATATCTATTATGCCACATTCATTGCATTACAGTACTTATGCATATATACGTACCTTTTTATCTTCAATTTTATTTTGCATTTCAGTGCTCAGGATTTGATCATTGGAATTTAAAGATTAATGACAGTTCAAAGAGTGGTTATAATCTCCCTATTACTGTGTGTTTGGTTTCCTGCAGACAGGAACTTACATTTCCACAACTTTACTGGTTTTTTTTAGCGATATAATGTATGCATAATATTTAGTGCCCTGTGTGTGTGTGTATATAGTACAGTTTAAGTAAAAGTTACAAGCCTATTGTATGGAACTCATAATTACATATATGTATTGAAATGAATGTTTCCTAATAACTTTTTAACAGTATCCTGAGCTACAATACTTCCTTTTAATATTCAGTCATTCCATTTGGGCTCTCTACACCTAGCTTACGAAGTTCTTGAACATTTCCTTCTTTGATTTGTACACTTTTTTTAGGAAAGGGTTTCTCTAAACTCTTTTGAGACTAGACATCTCACTCTGGTCTATCTAAGCCACATTATGATAATGGTGTATATGTAAAGTACTGGTTCAGTGTGTTACAGGTATTTTTGAATAATTTTAACTATATTGTAGTGTTCTTGAGAAGATTATTAGGCATTTATAGAAAGTAAAGCATTAGAGCAAATTTTTACATTTCATCCATATATTCTGAACCTTTAAGAAGGAGAAATTCAGTATTTTTGATTAATTAGTAAAAATGCTTGTTACTTTACTAGTGGTAGTTGTGCAATCAATGGAAGCATGACAAAAATGTTACTGTGCAGTTTAGATTTCGTAGACCATTGATATGATTGTGTAGGGAAGTTATTTTACACAATTGTTGATATTCAGTTATACTAGTATGAGTACTATAGCAGTGCCATTGTGTTCTTTGCTTGTTTGACCCTCCCCAGGGTTAAGAAAATGTTCTGCAAGGGGGTTCATATATGGTTAATTTGCTAAAATATGAATGCAGCAGTAACAAACCATTGTTTCATGTAGCAAAAACTCGGAAATTATTGTTAAAGTTTTAAATATATTTAGTATGAATTTTGTATTTGGGTGCATGTTAGTTCAGAGATTTTTTTTTGTGTTGGATGGAGTTGGTAGTTAGGCTCTTGTCTTCAGTTTTTACCAGTCTGTTTCTGATTAGGAGTTTATTATTTCAGCCTTACCTTGTTATGATTTATACCTCATCTGAAAACAATTTTGAGCAAGTGAACTGTATGAAAGTAGGAATGTGACTTGGAGGTCTCATTTTCCTATTTTATATTATGTTAATTATTATTAGCCTTCTAGATTGAGAATATCTGGTACTATAAGGATTCTTATTTAGCTATTCAGCTTTTTATATTTTCAACTGGAGTTTTACCCTTTTCCTGGGTTGACAATCAATATGATAAGTGTAATGTGTTTTCTGAAAAAAGTATACGGTACTACTGGTTTACTCCTTTCAATAAATTATGAAAGATTTTGTAATTAATTAATTAACATAATTGTATTTATTAGATTGTTTAGCTGTGTCAAATAGAGCTTCCCATTTTCAATGCATTTAATGTGACTACTTGCAGCTATTTGCCTAACAATTTTATAATGACAGTTGCAGCCTTTGTAACACTGATTAAACTAGCCAAGTCATAACAGTTGTATTTTAGGAAAAGCTTGAAAGTTGACCTCAAATGTGCCCATTTGTTTCTGGAAAATGAACTATGCATAAGAAGAGCAGTACATAATGTTACTTTATTTGTGTCACAATTGTTACCTTTTTTTGTTCCTCAGAGGTTTCAGTACATTTAGGGCCTGGTACCTAGAGATTTTTTTTTCATAGTTTTATCAAGCAGTTCTTAAAGCCTGTATAGAACATTCATCTTGGACTGGAGAGTTCTTGGACAAGTGCGTTTCAGATTCATATTGGACAGTCTACAGATATGTAATAGTAGGGAATTATAGATAGCACAGAGGTTAGGAGAGTGATAAATAGGTGACTACCTTGAGTGATATGACAGTTCTGCTGTTCATTTTAAATAAGACGGATAGTGAGTGAATAAACTTCATTGGGAAGACATTTGAAAGCTATAGCAGATGGAACTGAATCTCTGAAACTTGGAACATTTCTCAACAATGTAAAATTTTTAAAGGTTATTAGTTGATGAAAATCTCAAAATTGATCTAGCAGTTATGAATATTGGCAGGGTAGGGTAATCAGTGGTCAGATAAAGCAAGGTGCTGTCTAACTTTGATGAAATTACTTGTTCTTTGGAAAATGACAGGGTTTGGAGAGTCGCACTTTGATGATATTTGCAAAGGTCTCTAGTTCCATCAAATACAGGACTGCCAACTTCTAGACAATATCTGATGCCATCAACTACAGGACTGCCAACTTTGAATAACTCTTGAATTTAGATGGGCTCTAAACTGTTACAAAATTGATTTGATTGCAGTTTTGAAAGAGAAAGTGGTGTAAGGATATGATTGTGGTTTGCAGTTACTATACATATTATGTAATAGTAAATTTCTTATTACTAGCAAAGTTCATTTTTTAATAAGAACATGCATCATTGTGACAGCTGCTTTCATAGAAGATTAATACATAATATAAGATGTTTGAGATGAGTGCCAGCAAGGTATATACCCATAACTACAACATTGGAATGATGGTCGGTTGATAGTGGAAGACTTAGAGGAATTTAGTATTTACTTAATGGCATTAAAATGCTGGAAAGCTGAGATGATTTTTGGTTGATACTTTCAGATGGAAGGGCACGGAAAATATGTATTTGTTGAAGTACCTAGTACTTTCTTAGTTTCACTGCTGATGACTGTTGGGTGATTATTACATATGTTTTGAATGGGAGAATTACTTATAGATCTGTGTTTCTGTCAATTGATGAAAAAAAAAATATTTTACTCCAGCATTTTCTCTTACGACTGATTAGTGGAGAGATGCTTTGAAAAGGCATATTGCAGTTGGGTGATGATAATAAGGAAGCTGATTGTAGAGACTAAGTAAAAGGCAAGTCTTCCAGCGAATCTGTAAATGCTCTGAGGTCACAGACATCATCTGTGAGTGTGGTACACTTTGTCTATTTTGTAAGTAACTCGGAAAAATTAATAACTTAGGTAAATTGGAAAAATTTATATGGGTGAGATAGTACTTTATTTGTTAAATTGGTTTGTGCATGCACAAAAATTTTAGACCTATTTTGATGTTCATGATAAATCAACCAGCCTAATGCTTAAGTACTATCTTCTTCTCACTTTTAATGACCATTGCATTTAATGACTGCACTACACTGTCATACAAACCTTCATACATAGTTGCACAAGTAGCTTTTACCACTAGGTAATTAAGGCACTCATAAGTTTCTTCTGTTGCTGTTTTTGTTCCTAAGTTGAGTGAGCAAAATTGAAACTGAATACCTATACTGTAATTTTTATATAAAATATAAGAATACGTACTGAAACTAAATTAGATATTCATTATGTAATAATTTTCAGACTTAAATTAGTATATCAGATTCAATGGGTTTGAAGGTGATAAATGTTACTAAAGTGTGTGAAAGTAGTGTTTTCTCATCATAAGTTTCTGAATACTATCTACAAAACTTAAAATAATTTCAGATATCGACATTGGTGGCGTGAAGCCCCTTGTCACACGAACAGAAATTCATTGCGGTCGTCCAGGTAATACGAGGATTAGTGCTGGCAAGCCCACCTATAAGTCTCAGGTAGGTCTGGTATTTTTCAATATGCAGTATAAGCTGTAAATAGGTGGTTTTGATTGTGGTGATAAGATGTGTTTGAGTTCTCCGGATTCACAGACTCACATATTCATGGATTTCTCTCTGGAACATGTCCACCCATTATTTGCAGGAAATAGCTTTTAATTAATATATTAGTTTTAACTCCTCGATATATAATGTATATGCATAAAGTGGATTGTACATGTATAAGCAAGTGCACATGCACATACATGTGTGGAAGGCCATAGTAACTGTAACGCCACTTATACCACAGTGAATAAAAGTAAAACTTGTTGTTGTTTAGCCGATGGCACAAACAGATCAATCTTAGGACTGTTTCAGCCATACATACAATGATCAAACTGCTCTCAGTGAACCATATTGAAAATATATTTACTAAAGGGATAATAAATTATATTACTGTGTTGAATAAATAAAGGCTGCTGTAACATTTCTATGAAAATGGGGGTTATGGTAAGAAGGCATCATAAAATACTTAATGAAATAAGAAAAATATGTGATAGCTGAAAAGTTATGTATGAGATAGTCCAAACCAGTCTGCGAGTAGCACAAGAATCACTTGGTTTTGGGGACATTTTTGTAGATTACCCTGTTGGACAAAAGGATACATAAGAGTCTCTCTCTCTCACTCTCTGTTGTCAGGAGAATATTCTAGCATAGACTATACTATTCATAAAGATCTCAATTGCTTTTGATCCAAACAGTTGACTTAAATTTCAGTTAACAAGAGTAGGCAGATAATTCTTTACACCAGTACTTTTTATGAATACTTCTACGTTTATTAGGATACCATATGAAAAATTTTTTGACAACACTACAAGCACCATAACAGCAGCAACAAAAACAAGAATAACCACAACAAGAACCACACTAAAACCGCTGAATATAAGATAGGCCTATAATCCAAACGTCATAAGCTGCGTAAACCGACAGAAAGACATAGGACCTCATAGGTCTATGTCTTTTGTGATCCTGTTAGTTCGAAAGCTGATAATGTCCATAAGAAAATTCTCAGCAATTTATATCCAGTAGGACTTGTATAGCTTGTCATACTAGTATAACCTTTTGTTAAACAAAGGTATATTCTAGTTTTGTAGAGCGCAGTCACTGCTTGTCATCCTTCCAAATGTGTAAACAATTCCAGTGAAATTGATTTTAAGACTTAAAATGTAGTAAAATTTCCTGAAATCAATATGAAATGTCGTTTACATAACTCTTCTACAAATCTCTGAGAATTCTTTGTGTTTAAATTTAGAAAGGTGAACACGCTTAAGAATATCAGATGTTAATTACCATTGTCCAGTAACCGTATTCAGGTGAACCTCATTTACGAAACACGAAGGCATAACACTTCTGACTTCATTCATATTTTCCCTTTTTTTGCAATATTTATGGAGATGTGTATTATTTTTTTTATTTCGGGGGAATATTGTAACGTTTCCTTTTGATAATCAACACAACGTATTTTAGTTTGGCAAAACAACCATTACAAAATAAATGAAGATGAAAAGGACTACAGATTAACCAACTTTTCGAAACTATTTCCAACCAATCAGCTTCAAGGTATGGTTGTGACGTAAACAGTAAGCGGGGCTTAGCTGCAAAGCTAGCTGGACTTTGCTATACTAGTTAGATCTTTTTATTGTTTTCTCTCTTACAGACTGGTAAATAGCATCCAATCCCAGCTTGTTTCATTCATACACTACTATATAATACATACTTAATTCAGGCTTTATTTTTTATGTTTATTCATTTAAGAAAAACACCATTCACTACCTAGTAAAATCCATGAGCTCTGATCTGTTAATATGTACTATTGGTATTTTGAATGGCCAAATGCCAAACAACTTTAGCCTGAATAAATTGTTAAATTTATCTTTGAAAGTAAAACAGTATTTGTACATGTACAGTGGACCCCCCGTATTCGCATTCTCCGGATTCACGGATTTCTCTCTGGAACGTTTCCCCGCATTATTCGCGGTAAATTTCCCTATTCGCGGTATTTTTCTATGAGAAATATCCACAAAATCCTGTTTTTTTTAATCAATTTCATCATAAAATGCACTTTTTGTGATAAAACTATTTAAAAAAAACCAGGTATAAAAGTTTTTAGTGGGTTTTTCTTGAGTTTTACCTACTAAAATTGGAGGTTTTAAGCATTTTTATAGGGGTTCCAACTTTGCGGGTTCTAACTGTTCACGGGGAGGTCTGGTAGGCATCCCCCACGAATACGGGGGACCACTGTAATATTTTATTTTCTGTGACCTAAAAGGTTATATGCTTTTCACATTATAACAGTGCTTTGTTGGTAATCATTCCTGCCAGCAAATTTAGACAGATGCTGCTTTGAGCTCTGTATGTATATGTATGTATTAGCAGGACATTCAATAACGAAGAAAAAATTTTGGTAAAAGGGGGTTAAAATACTCAATTTGTGACTTTCTCCAAATGTTCAGTGTTTGGTTGGTATTTATGAAGAGTAGACAGATTGTATAATGGGAAGGTTTTGCCCTCTATCTCTTTAGAAGGAAATAAAGAAAACAACAGAAATGTATAGGACTCTTGTCTGTGGGTTGGCTTAGATATTTTCCATACCAAGAGCTCTTGTTATTTAATACTTCTTTTCAGTGAGACATTGCTGTTGATGGTTTTCTGATATTTAGTTAAAATTTCAATTTGTTCATGAAACTTACCTGTCAGATATATATAGCTGTATTTTCTGAAGTCCTACAGAATTTCAAAAACTTCCGGCACACGCAATGGTCGGCCAGGTGGCTAGTACCCATTCCTGCCGCTGGGAGGCGGGTATCAGGAACCATTCCCATTTTCTATTCATAATTTTTCTGTCGCCGGTGCTGGAAACACCTGTTTTCAGTACCTCCGTCTTAGGATTTTGGAAACTTCATTGCCGCTAAGTATCCTAATTGTCTTTTGATTTATTTACTTGGATTTGTGGCTAGGCATACGCTATCTTAAATTGATTTGAATTTGATTCATTTTTGCATAAGATATCTGAATCTAGTTAGGCTAGTTTCAGAGGGTGTTGTCTGCAAGATAGGGTGTGGCTACCGAAAGCTTGGGTAGATTCGCACTCGGTATGCATGAGGGGTATGGGTCTTGCTTCTTTGTTGAGATTTGTCATGTAAGGAGTGTGAGACTTTGTCTAATTCCGTAAGGAAGACGTATGATTCGTATGTATGCAATTAATCAGTAACAAAAGTCAGGGTAGTGAACCTGCTAACCTTCCTGTAGACTTTATTTTGCCTAACCCTGTAGTATGGCCTACGGGCTATGAATATGTCTGCGAGAGGTGCTCGCGGTCTCCTTCATTGCTGTGGAAGAGTGCTACTTCTGTAACTGTTACTCCTAACCCTGTAGTGTTGCCTTCGGGCCCTAAAACAGTGTCTGTAGAGGTATTGCCCTTTCTCTGATACTCTTTTGATTCGTAACTTAGAATCGAAAGTGCTTGCTTTAGAGAGCAAAAGTGAAGTGGCTAAGTGCAGTGTCAGTGCCCCTTGTGTAGTGGAGGGTGCGTCAGATCGGCCTTATTTCGCCTCTAGGCCGGGACCTCTGCTTGACTCCCAGGACCCGGGGAGAGAGCATGTCGAAAGCCGAAGGAGGGTTACGAGGAACCCCCACCGATCTGGCGTGCCTTCGGCAGTATCTGATGAAACTCCCCAGACTGCCAAAGTGCGTGCATATGCACGAATCCTGAAGGATTGCTTCTCGTCCTCCGAAGCGTCCTCCCCGTGCAGGGAGGGGTTGGAGCTTTCGGAAGGACTCGCGCCCTCTAAATAGAAGCTTTATAGAAGAGGACGCTTCACGTCCTCTCTCTCTCTCTCTCTCTCTCTCTCTCTCTCTCTCTCTCTCTCTCTCTCTCTCTCTCTCTCTCTCTCTCTCTCGTTATGCGTTTCAGTGAGAAGTAAGAAGGCGAACGTCGCCTGAACACGTGTCCGTCTTTCCACCGAGAAATACGAAAAAGAAGTCATAGTAGCAGGACACTTTTGAGAGCGGACGTCCGAGCTTTATTACTGTGAGAATAAGAAGGCGTTCCCTTGCCCCTCTTATTCTCACACGATCAACCCTTCTCCTGAGACTGCTTCGTGCAGTCGGATTTCTCTCCGAGATGTATCTCGCTCTTCCCTGAAGGCAGTTTCTCTCGCTTGTTTTGACGCCTGTCAGGAGCGTGACGCTTTTCTGCACGCTTCTTTGGACACTCGGCTTGGACGGGACGCTCGGATGGATGCCAGGCGCGCGCGGGTGCACGCCAAGCGTGCGCCAGTGGATGCCGAGCGCGCGCCAGTGGACGCCGAGCGTGCACCAGCGCACGCCAGGTGTGTCGCCTGGCTGAACGTTTCTGTTGAACTCTTCAAGCTCTTGTTTCAGATTTGGGCCTAAAGAATTTTTACCTCTACCTTCGGTGATAGCTTCTACCTCACCTGCGAAGAATGTGAAGTAGGCAGTGCTTCGGAAGAAACTTAAAGTGAACAGACAACTTCTTCTTCGAAACCCAGCAAGACATCGGGTTTTGTGAATTCAAGAGGTCTCTGTCAATTAATATTGCTTTTCGCATAGGTGGATGGAGTTAAGGAAAGCTCAAGGGAGATCTCGTTTGCTCTACCGCAGTCAAGACTTTGTGATAAGGCAGTTACGGTTGTAAAAGCTCGACGTCCTACACGTCATGACGCTCGACTACTTTTGGTAAGATTCTTGCAAAAGCACTCATCAAGAGGACGCTCCTCAGGAAAGCGCAAGACAGGACTTCCTTTGCCATACTGCCAATAAATTTAAGTTGCAAGCTTTTTAGTCCATCTGAAAGGGCTTTTCAGATGATAGATTTTGTTAGTTCCTAAGTTCGGGACTACGCTGCCGAAGTTGAACATCGGGGTCCTACTTGCTGAAAGCCCAGTCTCTTATCAGGATTCTTGCCCCTTCCTCGATTGATACGGGAATCGGAAAATAATATGCTCGACTTCCTGGATTACGTTTTGTCAATTCAGTGACTTTCCCCCATTGACAATATACTATCATTTTGTCAAGTAAGTGGATATCCCCTCATTGACAAAATATCTCTTTGTCCCGTAATTGGGTTAGTTCTCATTGACAAACATCTCATTAACTTTATATTGCGTAAGCGGATAAGCTCTTATTGACAAGATTCGGAAGAGCTCTCATTCATCATTCGCAGACTCGTACAAGAAATAGACTTGTAGACTACGTCAATGCACGCTTATGTCCAATAACATAAGAAGCTTGAGCTGTCTGCTTCGATTCTCTAAGTTTTGTTCATGAAACTTGCCTGTCAGATATGTATGTAGCTGTATTTCCGAATTCAGCTATATATGTGTCTGCCAGGTAAGTATGAACAAACTTTATTGTAATATAATATCATATTTTGCCTTGCGTTATTTTACTACTGGTTGGTTCAAGTCATATACGCTTGCTGTAGTTACCTCTTCGGATGGCAACCGAGAGGTCTATTGTCTATTATTTTAAGGACATTTAATCGTTACTCCCTGCAGCCTTCCAGGAGTTTCCGATTTATCTTTTACCGTTGTATGGTAGTGTTATGACGACACAAACGCATCTATATATTTAGCGTTTTCTGTTTCGCTTAAATATACCAGCTTGAGAGTCTCTTTCTGCTCAAAAATAACGGACCTATTTCTTCGTAGAATAGGGTAGCTGGCAACCCAGACATAAAGTTAAGAGACGACGATCGTAAGCTGCTGCTGTGTCTGTCCTTCAGTCCAACCGAGCCAGTACCAGCTCGTGCGCTGTCATGCGCGGTAGGTTACGTCTCTCTCTCCTGCGGGATTGACTGACTAACCGTATCTCTGTGCTGGCGGTTACGTCTCTCCTGCAGGATTGACTGACTAACTGTATCTCTGCCCTACAATCACGGACTTTAGCCTAAGATTGAGGGGATTTCTTACATGAATGAATAAACATAGCATTCGTTTTGCCTTACTATGTTCAACAAAGATATCTCTTACTCCTTTCGGTGCTCGTTACCGCACGGTATAGGACTACGAGTCTACCGCAACATTGCACTATTATATGCTCTCCTGCTTAGGCAAAGCGCAGCCTTATTAGGGAAGTAAACATACTGTGTGAGGGAATGGATGAGCTTGCTGGGGACCATTTCCTTCCTAAAGAAGTTGTTTCCCTGAATAGACTGCAATGCAGACCTCTACATGTTTTTCCTACTGGTAAACTGAAATTTTATTCGAGATCTAAGAATGATTCTGAACATCTCTCAGTGCGTCAAATATCACCTGAGGTGATAGAAGAAGTGCCGGACATCTGGAGAGGGTTTCAGATGTCCTGGATCATAATCTGAAAGAAGTGGAAGCAATTCGGTCGTCCCTCCAGTCCTCGAAACGAGTTTTTGCAACCAGTGGTCCATATCAACTCTGATCTTCCACAGCTCTCTCATATCTTAGGAAGTATCTTCTCTCGGTCCCTGTTCGGGTTTACGAGAAAGAGCCTATTATAACAACAGGCGTAGAATGTAACGATCCTCTAGAGGTTCGTTACAGGATTGCAAAAGTCCGTACGAATCGTCTCGATCGACGGCAGCAACTACTGACTTCCGAGTGGAATCTTTCTTTAGAAGTATGTTGAGAGTTGTGGAGACTTTAGTGACGTCCTTTCATTCATCTCTTCGCTAGGTTGAGGACGAAGAGGCTTCTTCTCTGCTCCCTTATTCTTGATCCGGGAGCGGTACCATTAAACGCCATCCTATGATATTGAACGGGGATGGATGTTTAGTCTCTTTTTTTCCCCCTTTTTCAAACGCTTAGGAAATGTAATAAGATGATTTATGACGTCACAGGGAGCGACAATGACGCTGATCGCCCCATGTTGGCCTTCAAGATCCTAGATTCACAGAGGTCACGTCCTTCCTAGTTCACTTTCCAAGGACCTTTTCTGAGAGAGTCGGTCTACTCTAACACGAAAGGTACCTATAACCTCTCCGCTCTGAGTCTGACCACGTTCAGACTATCGAGATGTTGACAGGAATAGATTACTGTCTTCCCTTTCCGTCTGAAGAATGGGATAAGCTGGCAGTCACAACTATTAAAGAGTACGCAAATATGTTGTTGACGGCCTTTGGGCTCAGAGATTTGCTTCTGTCAAACAACAAAGCCCTTCACGATCTTTGAGTTCTGTGGAATCTCGAAACTCGCTCACCATCTACTTTTTGTCTCACCCTGTTTTCTCGGAGTCAGACACGGTGCGAGATCAGGCGACATATAGTAGCCCTGAGTTTCTTGTTGACGAAGTCGGTTGCGTTTATACACCCCCGATGATCGTGTAACATGAGACCAGGTTGGACTGTCAGGCATTCGTCCTTCGGGACTGAATCGCCTTTTTGCTCCTTGCTCCTTTCTCCTGGCACCAGAAGCTCGAGTCAGGAGTTGCTCAGGAGTTGATTCGCTGACGACGTTGGGTTGTGTTGATACACCCCCCAAGGTTTGCTTAGCTTGAATCGCCCAGGCAGTCCAGACACTCATCCTTCAGCGAAGAATAGTGCCTTATGGTCTTCAGGGTACAGCCTTGCTGTCCTTGATTCGTCTGACTGGTCAACTGGTCGGTCACCTGACTTTAGTACAGACGGACTGACTGTGCATGTCCAGATCGAAGCTTTCAATATGGAATTTAACGTAGTCTGAAGTTCTTGATGTCAAAGCATTCGAACCTCTCCTACCTGTTAACTTCTTGCACGTGATCAGAAAGGCCTTCTTCTAACCACCCTAGATACGACAAAGAGGGTTAGTGAGGTTTTAAGCCATCGTCAGAAGTTTTGGCTTTAAAGGACACAAGGCGGTTGTGTTCTCTAAGCCTAAGAATGGAAACCCGTCTTGTCCTTGGGCCAGGAACTTGGAATCGAGGATGGCACAAGTTAGTGGGCAGGAGCCAGAGAGAGTCCTGTGCCCTGTCGGGTCTCTCAAGTTTTATCTACATAAAACTCAAGAAAGTCGAAGTCCTTCGGGCAATCTGCAGTGTTCCGAAAAAGACCAGACTTGCCCATATCGAAGAAACACCCTGGCTTTAGTGTTAAGGAGTTCTTTCAAAAAAGGCTCCTTCATTGTGTTTGCACAAAGATTTGAAATCTTTTGATCGGAATGCTCACGAGGTGAGGGCGTGGCCTCGGAAGCATTTCAACAGAGCATGGCACTCAGCAACATCCTGAGTACCATGTTTTAGCGAAGCAACTCTGTGTTCACTTCACACTCCCTGAGGGATGTGAAGATGGCATATGAGATCTGCTGCTCGCTAGGGCCATACGTGTCTGCAGACACAATCTTGGGGGCAAGAAGTTCCACTCATCCTATCCTGTAGAAAATGGTTAGGAAGAGCTCTTAATTTAGTTGTTGAGTCGCCGCCAATGGCGACTTCTTAACTCTTAAGCCTTAGTTAAAACACCTTAACTTTGGCTAGGTTGGTCAGGTGGTGATATATATATATATTTATTTTACTTCTTAGCCCTCATGGTATGGTCAATATGGTCTAGTCACGTCGTGGTCTCGCCCCTGTTGACAGATCATCTGGAGTGCACCAGCTATATAGGTCTCTACCTCGCTGGCAACTCTAGTAGCACAAGCAGACTTACGTGGCAGTAACCACGAAGCCAGCTATGCCAACAGGTGGAACCAAGATGTAAATCATCTGCATGCATTTGTTTCCCAAAATCCTTCTATTCTGTCCCTTCCCACCTCCAACGGTGGGATTCAGCTATATATGTACGTATCTGACAGGTAAGTTTCATGAACAAAATGATATTGTAATGATACAATAAAGTTTGTTCATACTTACCTGGCAGATATATATAATCAAGTACCCACCCACCTCCCCTCAGGGGACAGTGGAAATAAAAATTATGAATAGAAAATGGGAATGGTTCCTGATACCCGCCTCCCAGCGGCGGGAATGGGTACTAGCCACCTGGCCGACCACTGCGTGTGCCGGAAGTTTTTGAAATTCTGTCGGACTTCAGAAAATACAGCTATATATATATCTGCCAGGTAAGTATGAACAAACTTTATTGTATCATTACAATATCATATTTGTAATTGTATACGTATATATTTTCCATGCTGTCACAAAAACTTGGATTTTGTGAGGAAGATACTCTTGTCTGTGGGTTGGCATAGGTATTTTTATACATGCAACTTACCCGGCAGATATATACTTAGCTATAGACTCCGTCGTCCCGACAGAATTCAAAACTCGCGGCACACGCTACAGGTAGGTCAGGTGATCTACCATTCCGCCGCGGGTGGGGGCGGAATCCCGACCATTCCCGTTTTCTGAGCCAGATTTTCTCTGTCGCTGAGGCCGGCAACAACTGTTGTTTGGTCTCTCCTGATTGGAATTCTGCTCATTTGCCGAGCATTTGGTGAAGTCCACTTGTTTATTTCTCGGGATTGGCATACGCTTATTTTGGACTGGATTAGGACTTGGATTTGGTTTTTTCTATTAAGATGGCTGAAGTTAAAGTAACACCTAAGTTTAGGGTTTGTGCAAGGGAAGAATGCAGAACTAGGTTGTTTAAAGCAGAGGTAGATCCTCATACACTTTGTAGTAAATGTAGAGGTTCTGAATGTGCGTTTGATAGAACTTGTGCTGAATGTGAAGGGCTTACGGAGCAAGGATGGAAGGATTTAGCTTCTTATATTAAGAAAAGAGAGAAGGATAGAGCTAGGAAAGCGTCAGCTAGAAGCTCGAGTAGATCTTGTTCTTTTGAGCCTGAATTAGAAACTAACAAGCTAGATGATGTTTCTCCCATAAACCTCAGCCCTTCTCCCTGTGTTGAATCTAAGGATTCATTTTCAGAAATGGAAAAAATGAGATCCTCGATCAGGGAGCTTCAGGAGCAGCTTAAAGCTATGGAAACACAAGGTAAGAGTGTCAGTGAATACAGTGACCCAGTGCAGTTGGACCGGGGGCGTTCTGATCGGCTCCGCATTGCTCCTAGGCCTAGACCGCTTCCAAAAACTCCCAGGACCAGGGGCAGGAGGAATGTCAAAAGCCGCAGGGAGGATGTGGAGCATCCCCAACGATCAGGCGTCCCTTCGGCAGATCCTGAAGTAACGACCCAGGCTGCCTGGATAGCCGTAGAAAAGGCATCCTGGAAGAGTGTTTTTCTGCGTCGGACTCCTCCTCGTCCAGGCGTGGATGGAGCTCTTGCTCGAAGTCTCCGTCCTCATAAAAGAGAGCGTGGGTAGCTGCCTGGAAAGTGGAGACGCGTTTGATTCAAGCCCAGAGCGATTTCCAGAGGATTTTCCTTCGACTAGTAAGAACGGCGAGAAGACCGTCTCCAGCGCCTCAAGACCCGACTAAGCTTTTCCTGCTTAATCTACAGGAACAAATATCCTCCTTGGTAGGCGCTCTACATAAGGATTCGTCTCGAAGGAAAGACTCCTCCCTTCCAGGAAGAGATCGAAGTTTTCTTCTCCTGGTAGGAGAGAAGTTTCTCACTCTAGCAGGCGCTTCGTCACGGAGAAGAGAATCTCTCGTTCTCCCTTTAAACGATCCTCTCCTATCTATAGGAAGAAAGTTCCCAGCGGTAGCCGCTCGCAGAGCAAGCGATCAGCTACGTCTCTTAGGAGAAGTCAGGAGTCGGACTCCTCTTCTGAGGATCAGGATAGGCGTCAAGAGCCTATGAAGCAGGAGATTTTTAGACACATAGAGTTGACAGAGCCTAGTAGGCGCCAAGAATATAACAGGCGTATAGAGCCTAACAGACGCCAGGAGTCTTGTGAGAGGCGTCAAGAGCCTACCAGGAGTCACGACAAGCGCCAGGAGTCAAGCAGGCGCCAGGAATCAAGCAGGCTTCAGGAGTCGAGCAGGCGTCAGGAGTCGGGTAGGCGCCAGGAGTCTAGCCGACCGCAGAGGAGCAGGAGTCCAGAGCAGCAGTCAGGAGTCGAGTAGGCGCCAGGAGTCGAGCAGGCGTCAGGAGTCAGTAGGCGCCAGGCTCCTTGTACGAGCTTAGGTCCAGAGTAAGACCCCTTCGCACTTTATGAGTTTTTCGGAGAGTAGGAGCCCTTCACCTGGTATGGAAACAGGTTCCTGAGAGGAGATCTCGTGCTTTTAAGAACTCTATTGCGCCTTGTAGTAGCAAGGATTTGTCACACGGGCGACGTTCTTCTTCTTTTGACAGAAGTCCCTCGACTACTAAGAACCGCTCTTCTCCGAAAGGATCCCCTACAGCCGGAGACTTAGAAGAAGTCTCGGATGAAGAATTACCAGTGGATGTAGTAGTCTCTGATTATAAGAGATTGTCCTTGTTGTTGTTGCAGGAGTTCGGGGATAAGCTTCAACCAGCGGATCCGCCCTCTCCAGGATCTTTGTTATCAAGCACGAAGTCTCCAAAAGCATCCTCATTTGTAAAATGCGTCCAGCCCCTAGTATGAAAAAAGCGTTCAAAGGCTTTGGAGAATGGCTTAAGAATAAAAGAGAGGCGGGCAAGACTGTTTTTTCATGCCCTCCTTCAAAGTTGACGGGTAAACCTGGAAGATGGTACGATACCCAGGAACCTATGGGCTTCTTAGGACTGCCTTCATCGGCAGACGCAGATTACGCTTCCTTAGTAGATTCTTCAAGGAGGCGCGCTCTACTATCAGCAAAAGCTACTTGGGGAGTGTGAACTGGACCATCTACTAAAGGGACTCTTTAGGACACTCGAAGTATTCAATTTTATGGACTGGGCTTTGGGAGCCCTTGCGAGAGAGCCCAAGATCCCGCCCGAATTTGTCACTATGGACGAATTATCGAGTGTATTATCGTGTCTGGACAGAGCGGTGATGGACGGTTCGGTGGAAGTGGCTGCTCTTTTTGGATCGGGAGTTTTGAAAAAGAGAGCAGTGTACGGGTCTTTCCTGTCCAAGTCAGTATCTCCTCTACAGAGGTCGGCCTTGCTATATTCGCCACTTTCTAATCACCTTTTCCCACAGGACACGGTGAGGGATGTAGCAAAATCATTAGCTGGAAAAGCCACACAGGATCTACTGACACAGTCAGCAAAGAGGTTCAAGCCTGCTGTGCCTTTTCAAAGAAGGATAAAGCACATCTTCAGCAGTCCTTTCCGAGGAGCCTCTTCCTCCTCAAGAACCCCTTTTAGAGGTAGAAGACCGGATACCAGAGGAAGACCTTCCAGGAGACCCGCAGGGAAGGCAAAATTAAGAAGAAGTCCTCCAGATAGCGGTAGGCGCCAGACTGTCGAACTTTGCCAGAGTCTGGCGAAGAGAGGGGCGGACAGCTGGACCCTCTCTATCCTGACAGAGAGGATACCTCATCCCCTTCAGGGAATATCCTCCCTTAACAAGAACTCCAAGGGATTGTTAACAGCGAGATACAAAGATCCTGTCAAGAGTCAAGCTCTCCTGCAAGCAGTAGAACTTATGTTGCAGAAAAGGGCAATAGAACCGGTTCAAGATCTCCATTCACCAGGTTTCTACAACCTCTATTCTGGTACCAAAAGCCTCGGGCGGGTGGAGGCCGGTTTTGGACGTAAGTGCGCTGAACGTCTTTGTGATAAAGAAGAAGTTTTCGATGGAGACCTCTTCCTCTGTACTTTCTGCTCTTCGTCCAGGGGACTGGATGGTATCCCTGGATCTTCAAGATGCATATTCCATGTGCCAATTCATCCGGCATCAAGGAAATACCTAAGATTCATGTCACAGGGAAGAGTGTTTCAATTTCGAGCGCTTTGCTTCGGACTAATCGACGGCCCCGCAAGTCTTTCACGGGTATCCTAAGGAATGTGGCGCATTGGCTACATTTAGAAGGGATCAGATCTCGATGTATTTGGACGACTGGCTAATACGAGCAAAGTCGAAGGAACAGTGTCTGGAGGACCTTTCGGTAACATTAAAGATGACGCAGTCATTGGGACTCCTAGTCAACCTCGAGAAGTCCCACTGGATCCCCAGCAGAACATAGTTTATCTGGGGATTCGGATGGATTCTCGGGGTTTTCTAGCATCTCCATCAACAGAGAGAATAGAGCGCTGCCTTACAAAGGTGTCAGTATTTCTAGGGAAAGAGCATTGCTCCGCGAGGGAGTGGATGAGTTTGCTGGGAACCATTTCCTCGTTGGAGCAGTTCGTTTCCTTAGGGAGACTGCACCTAAGACCCCTTCAATATTCTGAAGGAGAAACTGGGATCAAAGGTTCCCAGGACCTCGAAGAATCATTCAGGATAACGGACAAGGTCAAACAAGATCTTCGGTGGTGGTTAGACCCGAAGAAACTCGGTCAAGGAATATCCTTGCACATAAGAGCCCTCTCCGAGCGTTGCAGACGCATCGGACGTGGGGTGGGGAGCAACGTTGGATTCGCAAGAATTGTCGGGAACCTGGGAAGGAGCTCAGGTGTCCTGGCACATAAAAACAAAAACAAAAAGAACTGAAAGCCATTCACCTAGCTCTCTTGCACTTTCAAGAACAGATCTCAGGATCGATCATTCAGGTCAATTCCGACAACAACGACAGCCCTAGCATATATCAGGAAGCAAGGGGGAACTCATTCATTCTCCCTTTACGAGACAGCGAGGGAGTTGTTGCTTTGGGCGCAAGAGAAACAGATCTCTCTTCTAACGAGATTTATTCAGGGAGAGAGAAATGTTCGAGGGGATCTGCTAAGCAGAAGAAACCAAGTGCTCCCCACCGAATGGACTTCAACCCTCAAGTGTGCGATCAGTTATGGGGGTTATGGGGAAGGCCGAACGTAGACTTGTTCGCAACCAACTGGAACAAGAGGTTGGAGAATTATTGCACCCCCATCGCAGATCCAAGAGCAATAGCGATAGACGGCCTCCTCATGGATTGGAAGGGAATAGACGGGTACGGTTTTTCCCCCTTCAAACTGGTAGGGGACGTAATAAGAAAGTTTGCCTCCTCAGAGGGAACGAAATTGACTTTGATCGCCCCCTTTTGGCCAGCCCTAGATTGGGTGACAGAGTTTGCTGGAGTGGATAGTGGATCTTCCCCAGATCACTCCCACTAAGGAGCGATCTTCTCAAACAACCCCACTTCGACAGGTATCACAAAAACCTCCCCGCTCTAAGTCTGACTGCCTTCAGACTATCGAAGGACTCGTTAGAGCGAGGGGGTTTTCTCGCGAAGCTTCAAAAGCAATCGCAAGAGCCAGGAGACCATCCACAATTACGGGTGTACCAGTCGAAGTGGGAGGTGTTAGAAGATGGTGCAGGACGCATGAGCTATCCTCTTCCAGTACCTCTATAACCGACATTGCAAATTTTCTTCTTTACCTTAGAAGAAAGTGTGGCCTAGCTGTATCTACGATCAAGGGTATAGAAGTATGCTGGCCTCGGTTTTTAGGCCATAATAGGTCTGGATGTGTCGGACAATAAGGATCTACATGACCTTATTAGGTCTTTCGAGACCTCAAAAAGTCAGATAGAATAAAAATCCCAGTGGAACTTGGATATAGTGCTTCATTATCTGATGTCTGAAAGATTCGTACCCTCCAATAATGCTTCTTTTAGAGATTTGACAAGGAAGTCTCTATTCCTGTTCGCCTTAGCCACGGCAAAAAAGGGTGAGTGAACTTCAGCGTTAGAGGGCAGAGTGGGTTTTAAGAAGGAGGCTGCAATTTGCTCTTTTAAGCCTCTCTTCTTAGCCAAGAACGAAAACCCATCAAAACCGTGGCCTAGAAGCTTCGAAGTGAAGGCACTCTCTTCTCTTACGGGGGAAGAACAGGAGAAGACCCTTTGTCCAGTAAGAGCGCTAAAATTTTATTTACAAAGAAAGTCTCTTTTGGGAGGTACGCAGGCAAGTCTTTGGTGTTCGGTCAAGGATCCTACAAGGCCAATATCAAAAAACGCCCTTACGTTTTTCATTAAAGACATTATTAAGGAAGCGCATCTTATGTGGTGAAGAACAATTTAAACTCCTCAGAGTAAAAGCACACGAATTGAGGCCATAGCAACCTCAATGGCTTTTCATAAAACGTGGTCCCTTCAAAATCAATTGAATCCACGTATGGAAGTGTAACTCAGTGTTCGCCTCTCATTATCTAAGGGATTTGTGAGAGTTACTTATGAGAAGTGCTTTTTCACTGGGAAGCGTATGTGTCCGCGGATTTAGTGCTGGGAGGAGGAGCTGAGGTTAATCCTAATTAGTTAGGTTATGTAATTTTAACATTATGGTGTTTGGTTTTTATGGTTGACTGAAAGAGGGTATAGGAATAACCCCTTTCAGTTCTTAGATTTAACATGGTTAGGAAGGTCAGGTGGTCAGGATTAACTTTTGGTCTCTAGTTGTGCATTATGTAAAGCCTAAAAGCTTGTCATGTAAGAGGGCTAGCACCCCCATTGATAAGATACAGGTCAGCTCTGCCATGTAAGCGGGTAAGCCCCATTGGTACGATCCATGCAGGTTCTGTCGCGTAAGCGGGCTAGCCCCCATTGACATGATCCAGAAGGGCTGTTCGGTCATAGGTTGTTTACCTCACTGAAGCTCTTGAGGCATGCAGGACTAAATGACAGTAATCATGAAGTCTTCGGCCCAAACAGGTAAGAACCAGGATTGATATCCTACAACAATTGTGTTCCCGTTATTAATTTTTTTTTTTTTTTATATATATATAGCGTCTCTCGCCCTCCACCAAGGGTGTCAATCAGCTAAGTATATATCTGCCGGGTAAGTTGCATGTATAAAAATGATATTGTTAAGATACAATGAAGTTTGTTCATGAAACTTACCTGTCAGATATATATATAGCTGTATTTTCTGAAGTCCGACAGAATTTTAAAAAAAACTTCCGACACACAGCAGTGGTCGGCCAGTGGTTAGTACCCATTCCCGCCGCTGGGAGGCGGGTATCAGGAACCATTCCCATTTTCTATTCATAATTTTTCTGTCGCCGGTGCTGAAAACACTTGTTGTTTTCAGTACCTCCGTCTTAGGATTTTGGAAACTTCATTGCCGCTAAGTATCCTAATTGTCTTTTGATTTATTTACTTGGATTTGTGGCTAGGCATACACTATCTTAAATTGATTTGAATTTGATTCATTTTTGCTTAAAAATATCTGAATCTAGTTAGGCTAGTTTCAGACGGGGTTGTCTGCAAAGATAGGGTGTGGCTACCGAAAGCTTCGGTAGATCCGCACTTGGTATGTACGGGGAGGGGTATGGGTCTTCCTTCTTTGTTGAGATTTGTCATGTAAGGAGTGTGAGACTTTGTCTATTCCATAAGGAAGACGTATGATTCGTATGTACGCAATTAATCAGTAAACATGTCTAATTCCGTAAGGAAGACGTATGATTCGTATGTATGCAATTAATCAGTAACAAAAGTCAGGGTAGTGAACCTGCTAACCTTCCTGTAGACTTTATTTTGCCTAACCCGTAGTATGGCCTACGGGCTATGAATATGTCTACGAGAGGTGCTCGCTCTTCTTCATTGCTGTGAAGTGCTACTTCTGTAATTGTTACTCCTACCCTGCAGTATTGCCTTCGGGCCCTAAGCAGTGTCTGTAGAGGAATTGCCCTTTCTCTTATACTCTTTCGATTCGTAACTTAGAATCGAAAGTGCTTGCTTTAGAGAGTAAAAGTGAAGTGCAGAAGTGCAGTGATACCCCTTGTGTAGTGGAGGGTGCGTCAGATCGGCCTCGTTTCGCCTCTAGGCCTGGACCTCTGCTTGACTCCCAGGACCTGGGGAGGGAGCATGTCGAAAGGCGAAGGAGGGTTACAAGGAACCCCCACCGATCTGGCGTGCCTTCGGCAGTTACTGATGAAATCCCCAGACTGCCAAAGTGCTCGTGCGCGTGCACGAATCCTGAAAGTTTGCTTCTCGTCCTCCGAAGCGTCCTCTCCGTGCAGGGGTGGGAGCTTTCGGAAGGACTCGCGCCCTCTAAATAGAAGCTTTATAGAAGAGACGCTTCACGTCCTCTCTCTCTCTCGTTATGCGTTTCAGTGAGAAGTAAGAAGGCGAACGTCGCCTGAACTCGTGTCCGTCTTTCCACCGAGAAATACGTAAAAGAAGTCATAGTAGCAGGAAGCTTTTGAGAGCGGACGCCTGGGACGCTCGGATGGACTCCAGGCGCGCGCGAGTGCACGCCAAGCGCGCTCCGTGCGCGCCAGTGGACGCCGAGCGTGCTCCAGTGGACGCCCGAGCGCGCTCCAGTGGACGCCGAGCGCGCTCCAGTGGACGCCGGAGCTTGCACCAGCGCACGCCAGGTGTGTCGCCTGGCTGAACGTTTCTGTTGAACTCTTCAAGCTCTTGTTTCAGATTTGGGCCTAAAGAATTTTACCTCTACCTTCGGTGATAATTCTACCTCACCTGCAAAGAATGTGAAGTAGGCAGTGCTTCGGAGGAAGCTTAAAGTGAACAGACAACTTCTTCTTCGAAACCCAGCAAGACATCGGGTTTCGTGAATTCAAGAGGTCTCTGTCAATTAATATTGCTTTTCGCATAGGTGGATGGAGTAAGGAAGATCTCGTTTGCTCTACCGCAACCTTTGCCATTCTGCAATAATTTAAGTTGCCACTACCGCAGTCAAGACTTTGCGCTAAGGCAGTTACGGTTATGTAAGGCTCGATGTCCTGCACGTCAGGACTCTCGGCAACGTTCAGTAGGATTCTTGCAAAGGCACTCATCAAAAGGACGCTCTTCAGGAAAGCGCAAGACAGGACTTCCTTTGCCATACTGCCAATAATTTTAAGCTTTAGCAGGCATTAGTTGTTTTGATACGGGAGAGGAAGCTGGTTGGAGAGTTTCTTCCTCTTCCCAGGATAATTTTCCAAGCTTTTTAGCCCATCTGAAAGGGTTTTTCAGATGATAGATTTTGTTAGTTTCTAGTCGGGACTACGCTGCCGAATTGAACATCGTCGTCCTACTTGCCGTAAGCCCAGTCTCTTAACAGGATTCTTGCCCCTTCCTCGTTTGAGACGGGGGGAATCGGAAAAAATTAAATGCTCGACTCCCTGGATTACGTTTTGTCAATTCAGTGACTTTCCCCCATTGACAATATACTTTCGTTTTGTCAAGTAAGTGGGTATCCCCTCTTTGACAAATATCTCTTTGTCCCGTAAATGGGTTAGTTCTCATGACAAACATCTCATTAACTTGATATTGCGTAAGCGAATAAGCTCTTATCGACAAGATTCGGAGAGCTCTCATTCGTCATTCGCAGACTCGTACAAGAATAGACTTGTAGACTACGTCAATGAACGCTTATGTCCAATAACATAAGAAGCTTGAGCTGACTGCTTCGACTGCTTCGATTCTCTTAAGTTTTGTTCATGAAACTTGCCTGTCAGATATGTATGTAGCTGTATTTCCGAATTCAGCTATATATATGTCTGCCAGGTAAGTAGGAACAAACTTTATTGTGATATAATTTCATTTTTGCCTTGCGTTATTTTACTTCTGGTTGGTTCAAGTCATATACGCTTGCTGTAGTTACCTCTCGGATGGCAACCGAGAGGTCTGTGTCTATTTTAAGGACATTTAATCGTTACTCCCTGCAGCCTAACAGGAGTTTCCGATTTATCTTTTACCGTTTTATGGTAGTGTTCTGACGACACAAACGCATACTATATATTTAGCGTTTTCTGTTTCGCTTAAATATACCAACTGAGAGTCTTTCTGCTCAAAAAATAACGGACCTATTTCTTCGTAGAATAGGGTAGCTGGCAACCCAGACATAAAGTTAAGAGACGACGTTCGTAAGCTGCTTGCTGCTGCTGTCACGCTGTCTGTCCTCCAGTCCAACCGAGCCAGTATTCAGTGACAGATCGTGCGCTGTCATGCGCGGTAGGTTACGTCTCTCTCTCCTGCGGGATTGACTGACTAACCGTATCTCTGTGCTGACGGTTACGTCTCTCCTGCAGGGATTGACTGACTAACTGTATCTCTGTTCCTACAATCACAGGACTTTAGCCTAAGATTGAGGGGATTTCTTACGTGAATGAATAAACGTTGCATTCGTTTTGCCTTACTATGTTCAACAGAGTTATCTCTTAATCCGTTCGGTGCTCGTTACCGCACGGTATGGAACCTACGAGTCTACCGCAACATTGCACTTTTATTTTGCTCTCCTGCTTAGGCAAAGCGCAGCCTTATTTAGGGAAGTAAGCATACTCGGGGAGGGAATGGATGAGCTTGCTGGGGACCATTTCCTTCCTGAAGAAGTTTGTTTCCCCGAATAGACTGCAATTCAGACCACAGTTTTTTCCTACCGGGAAACTGAAATATTATTCAAGATCTAGCAATGATTCTGAACATCTCTCAGTGCGTCTATCACCTGAGGTGATAGAAAGAAGGTGCCAGACATCTGGATAGGGTTTCAGATGTCCTGGATCTTAATCTGAAAGAAGTAAAAAGCGATTCGGTAGTCCCTCCAGTCCTCGAAACGAGTTTTTGGGAACCAGTGGTCCAGATCAACTCTGATATTCCACAGCTCTCTCATATCTTAAGAAGTATCTTCTCTCGGTCCTTGTTCGAGTTTACGAGAAAGAGCCTATTATAACACAGGCGTAAAATGTAACGATCCTCTACAGGTTCGTTACAGGATTGCAAAAGTCCGTACGAATCGTCTTGATCGACGGCAGCCAAGTATTCACTTTCGAGTGGAATCTTTCTTTAGAAGTAAGTTGAGAGTTGTGTAGACTTTAGGACGCCCTTTTCATTCTTCTCTTCGATATGTTGAGGACGAAGAGGCGGCTTCTTCTCTGCTCCCTTATTTCGATCCGGGATCAGTACCATTAAATGCCATCCTATGATATTGAACGGGGATGGATGTTTAGTCTCTTTTTTCCCCTTTTTCAATCGCTTAGGAAATGTAATAAGAGGATTTATGACGTCACAGGGAGCAACAATGACGCTGATCGCCCCATGTTGGCCTTCAGAATCCTGGATTCACAGAGGTCACATATTTCCTAGTTCACTTTCCAAGGACCTTTTCCGAGAGAGTCGGTCTACTCTAACTCGAAAGGTACCTATAACCTCTCCGCTCTGAGTCTGACTACGTTCAGACTATCGAGAGGTTGACAGGAATAAGATTACCGTCTTCCTTTCCGTCTGAAGAATGGGATTCAGCTGGCAGTCACAACTATTAAAGAATATGCAAATATGTTTGTTGACGGCCTTTGGGCTCAGAGATTTGCGTCTGTCAAACAACAAAGCCCTTCACGATTTTTGAGTTCTGTGGGATCTCGAAACTCGCTCACCATCTACTTTTTGTCTCACCTGTTTTCTCGGAGTCAGACACTCGTGCGAGATCAGGCGACATATAGTAGCCCTGAGTTTCTTGTTGACGAAGTCAGTTGCGTTTATACACCCCCGATGATCGTGTAACATGAGACCAGGTTGGACTGTCAGGCATTCTTCCTTCGGGACTGAATCGCCTTTTTGCTCCTCGCTCCTTTCTCCTGGCACCAGAAGCTCGAGTCAGTTGATTCGCTATCGACGTTGGGTTGCGTTGATACACCCCCAAGGTTTGCTTAGATTGAATCGCCCAGGCAGTCCAGACACTCATTCTTCAGCGAAGAATAGTGCCTTATGGTCTTCAGGGTACAGCCTTGCTGTCCTTGATTCGTCTGACTGGTCAACTGGTCGGTCACCTGACTTTAGTACAGACGGACTGACTGTGCATGTCCAGATCGAAGCTTTCAATATGGAACTTAGACGTAGTCTGAAGTTCTTGATGTTAAAGCATTCGAACCTCTCCTACCTGTTAACTTTTTGCATGTGATCAGGAAGGCCTTCTTCTAACCACCCTAGATACGACAAAGAGGGTTAGTGAAATTTTAAGCCATCGTCACAAGTTTTGGCTTTAGAGAAGACAAGGAGGTGTGCTCTCTAAGCCTTCCGTTGTGGCCTAAGAATGGAAACCCGTTTTGTCCTTGGGCCAGGAGCTTGGAAGCAAGGATGGCACAAGTTAGTGGGCAGGAGCCAGAGAGAGTCCTGTGCCCTGTCGGGTCTCTCAAGTTTTATCTACATAAAACTCAAGAAAGTCGAAGTCATTCGGGCAATCTGCAGTGTTCCGAAAAAGACCAGACTTGCCCATATCGAAGAACACCCTGGCTTTAGTGTTAAGGAGTTCTTTCAAAAATGCTCCTTCATCGTGTTTGCACAAAGATTTGAAATCTTTTTATCTAAATGCTCACGAGGTGAGGGCGCGGCCTCGGAAGCATTTCAACAGAGCATGGCACTCAGTAACATCCTGAGTACCATGTTTTAGCGAAGCAACTCTGTGTTCACTTCACACTCCCTGCGAGATGTGAAGATGGCATATGAGATCTGCTGCTCGCTAGGGCCATACGTGTCTTGCAGACACAATCCTTGGGGGCAAGAAGTACCACTCATCCTATCCTGTAGAAAATGGTTAGGAAGAGCTCTTAATTTAGTTGAGTCGCCGACAACGGCGACTTCTTAACTCTTAAGCCTTAGTTAAAACACCTTAACTTTGGCTAGGTTGGTCAGGTGGTGATATATATATATATATATATTTATTTTACTTCTTAGCCCTCATGGTATGGTCAATATGGTCTAGTCACGTCGTGGTCTCGCCCCTGTTGACAGATCATCTGGAGTGCACCAGCTATATAGGTCTCTACCTCGCTGGCAACTCTAGTAGCACAAGCAGACTTACGTGGCAGTAACCACGAAGCCAGCTATGCTAACAGGTGAGGAACCAAGATGTAAATCATCTGCATGCAGTTTTGTTTCCTAAAATCTTCTATTCTGTCCCTTCCCACCTCCAACGGTGGGATTCAGCTATATATATATATCTGACAGGTAAGTTTCATGAACAAAATGATATTGTTATGATACAATAAAGTTTGTTCATACTTACCTGGCAGATATATATAATCAAGTACCCACCACCTCCCCTCAGGGGACAGTGGAAATAAAAATTATGAATAGAAAATGGGAATGGTTCCTGATACCCGCCTCCCAGCGGCGGGAATGGGTACTAACCACCTGGCCGACCACTGCGTGTGTCGGAAGTTTTTAAAATTCTGTCGGACTTCAGAAAATACAGCTATATATATATCTGCCAGGTAAGTATGAACAAACTTTATTGTATCATAACAATATCATTTTTATACATACTTACCTGGCAGATATATACGATTAAGGGCCCACCCAGCCTCCCCTCAGGAGACAGGTGTAAGAGAAAATCTGGCTCAGAAAACGGGAATGGTCGGGATTCCGCCACCCAGCGGCGGGAATGGTAGATCACCTGACCTACCTGTAGCGTGTGCCGCGAGTTTTGAATTCTGTCGGGACGACGGAGTCTATAGCTAAGTATATATCTGCCAGGTAAGTATGTATAAAACTTCATTGTATCTTAACAATATCATTTTTCATACCAAGAGCTCTTGTTAGTTTTAGCTTCTTTTCAATGAGACTTATCCCTTTTGATGGTTTTCTGATATATATTTAGTTAAAATTTCAAATTTGTATATGTACACAGTATACAGTGGTCCCCCCGTATTCGCAGGGGATGCATACCAGACCCCCCTGTGAATATTTAGAACCCACGAATTGTTGGAACCCCTATAAAAACGCTGAAAACAGCCTGTTTTGTTAGTTAAAATTTTTATACCTGGTGTTTTTAATAGTTTTACCACAAAAAGGGCATTTTATGGTGAAATTGATAAAAAACCAGGAATTTGTGGATATTTCTCATAGAAAAATTCCGCGGATATGCAAATTTTCCGCAAATAATGCGGGAAAACGTTCCCGAGAGAAATCTGCAAATGTGTGAGTCTTCGAATCCAGAGTACACGAATACGGGGGTCCACTGTATACCTATTTTCCATGTTCACAAAAACTTGGATTGTGTGAATGTATGGTGTTTTTGAGAATAGCCTGTGGGTATCATGCGACCCCCAAATTTTCACCGTTAAAAAATTATTTTTATGCATTCAACTTACCTGTCAGATATATACTTAGCTATAGACTCCGTCGTCCCCGATAGAAATTCGAATTTTGCGGCACACTCTACAGGTAGGTCAGGTGATCTACCGCCCCGCCGCTGGTGGCGGGAATAGGAATCATTCCCGTTTTCTAAGACAGATTTTCTCTATCGGCCGTGACAGCAACATTGTTGTTGTTACTCCTGATTTGATTTTCGTATTTTTTCATCGCTATTGATCTTCTAAGCCGGTTATTTTGGTGACGTATTGGATCTTTGGTTTGGCATACTCTTTCGTGGACTGTTTTTTGGACTTGGTTTTGGATATTTCTCATGATGTCGGATTCTAGCTTTACGGTTAGAAGACAGTGTGTAAATGAGGGATGCATGGTGAGGCTACCGAAAGCTTCGGTAGACCCTCACACAGTTTGTAAGAGGTGTAGAAGGAATGAATGTTCAATTTCTAACACCTGTGATGAATGTGTAAATATGAATGAGGAAGAATGGAAGAATTTAAATTCATATTTAAGGAAATTAGATATGGATATGGGCTAGAAGGCTTCCTCCAGAAGCGTAAGTAGGTCTCGCTCTAACGAGCCTATTAAATTAACACCTAACCCTAAACCTGTATCTTCTTCCTCTAGTACTAAGACTGCAAATCCGGCAACGGAAATTGCAGATCTTAAAGCTGCACTACAAAGATGGAAACGTCAAATGCTGACGTTGAAAGGTAAGCACAGTGAATTAGTGTAATTAAGTGCCCTAGTGCAGTGGAGGGTGCGTCTGATCGGCTTCATCTCGCTCCCAGGCCTAGACCTCTTCCAAGCTCACAGGCCCAGAGGAGAAGGAATGTCAAAAGCCTTACGGAGGTTATGGAGAATCCCCACCGATCAGGCGTCCCCTCGGCAGATTCTGTGACGACCCGAACTGCCAAGGATCGCTATCGAAAAAAGCATCCTAAAGAAGTGTTTTTCTTCGTCAGAGTTCTTCACCGAATGTAAGGGGCTGGAGTTCTGATGAACTGCACGCCCCTTAAAGAGAATTGGAAGGCTCCAACTTTGGATTCAAGCCCTGAACTTTTCTCCGATCTATCACCTTGTGAGAAGAAGAAAAAGGAGATTGTTCCTAAACGGAAATCGGAGTTTCCCTCCGCTTCTAGACCTCCCTCACCTGAATCAGGGAAGGAAAAAGAGAATGCGGCTGCCGAAAATTCCTCCTAAAATGTGCAGGAGCAACTTTCGGCCTTAGTAGGAGTTTTTACTAAGGATACTCCCAGAAGAAAGGACTCTTTCCTGCCTATAAAGAAGACGAAGGGAAGGAAAGAAGAAACGAAAGTTTCGGCTTATACTCAGAGGAGTATGAAGAATGCGCCAAAAGCGCCAACCTGGCGCAATGCGCCAGATGCGTTTGAGACTCCATACGAGTCAGAAGAGCCAGAAGCGCCAGATGCGCCATATGCGCCAGAAGCGCCAGCCTGGCAAAATGCGCCAGAGGCGCCAGATGCGCCAGCCTGGCGAAATGCGCCAGAGGCGCCAGAGGCGCCAGAAGCGCCAGCTTGGCGCAAGGAATCACGAGCGCCAACCCGGCGCAATGAGCCACAAGTGACAAATAAGAGACGGACTTCTTCCAAAAGACAATTAAGCCAAGAGGATTTGTTTAGCTTTCGGAAGGATAAACCTTTACCTGACAGGGACTCTAGTTGTCGCACAGGCGGCCGTAGCCCTTGTCAAGACATAGGTGGTTCCGGAGAAAGCGATAGGAGAGGACATCCTTCGTCTGACAGGAGAGAAAGGTGTCGCACAGGCGGCCATCGCTCTTGCCAGGAGAAGGATAAGGTCGTTTTGCAGGATCAACCTATCTCTCGTAGGGACGCAAGTTATCGCACAGAGGTCGGTCGTCGTTCTTGCGAGAGTGGGGTGGATGTTGCAAGAGGCCAGTCTCCTATTGAAAATAAACAATCCTCTTCGGAATTGGATTTGGAAGAGGTTTCGGACTCTGAAGACCACTCGGCTCCGGGTTTGTCAGATTACAAGACACTGGCAGCCCTCTTACTTCAAGAGTTTGGGGGGACTCTTTAAGCCTGACTGCTCCTCCTCCAAGGTCCTTATTTAACAAGCACGAAGGTCCCGAAAACAATCATCTTTTATTAAAATGAAGCCAACCATTTCCATGAAACAAGGCTCTCCGATTCGTAGGAAATTGGTTGGAATCCCAGGAGAGGGCGGGGAAGACAGTCTTTACCTGCCCTCCTTCCAGACTATCAGGAAAGAAGGGAATTTGGTACGAGACGGGCAAATCACGGGGTCTAGCTCTCCCGACCACTGCCGAAGCAGATTTTTCGAATCTGGTAGATTCGTCTAGGAGACAAGCCTTGTCATCAGCAAAGATCACATGGGGGACTTCTGAGATGGACCATCTCCTCAAGGGATTGTTTAATGTCTTAGAAGTTTTTAACTTCTTAGACTGGTCCCTTGGGGTGTTGGCCAAAAAGACACAAGAGAATGAATCTCTTAGTCCAGAAGTCCTTCATAGTGTTCTTTCCTGTATGGACAAGGCGGCTCAGGATGGATCAGGAGAGGTGGCCTCTCTGTTTGGAACTGGTATTCTAGAAGAAGAGAGTCTTATTTAGCTCTTTTCTGACGAAAGCAGTTACTCCTACTCAGAGGTCATCTATCGTATGCTCCTCTGTCAGACCAAAATTGTTTCCTTCAAATCTAGTGAAAGATATTTCTCATTCTTTGACAGAAAAGGCCACACAGATCTCTTGGCCCAATATGTAAAGAAATCGAGGACTTCGGGTCTATTAAGAGAGAGAATCGGACTCCTCAACAGCCCTTTGCGAGATCCTCCTCGGCCAGACCCTCTTTTAAGATGAGAGGAGTGCAGAGAGAGGTAGGTCTTCTTTCAGACCTATCAAGAAAACGCGATGAAGACAACGTCCTTCAAGCACCGGTAGGAGCCAGACTTCGGAAATTTTCCGAAGAATGGACTCGGAGACAGGCAGAAATATGGTCCCTTTCAGTGGTAACAAAGGGATATATGATCCCCTTTCGAGACAGACCTCCCTTGACTACGAACCCGAGGGAACTGTCAGCCCAATACAGGGACCCTGCCAAGAAAGAAGCATTATTACAACTGGTAGAACAGATGTTGCAAAAGGAGGCCATCGAAGTGGTTCGGGATCCGCATTCCCGAGGATTCTACAACCGTCTTTTTTCTGGTTCCGAAATCCTCGGAGGGTGGAGACCGGTCCTGGATGTGAGCGCATTGAACCGATTTGTGGAGAACACAAAGTTCTCTATGGAAACATCAAAATCGGTTCTTGCGGCTCTTCGTCCAGGAGATTGGATGGTCTCCTTAGATCTACAAGATGCATACTTTCATGTCCCCCTGCATCCATCATCGAAGAAATATCTCCGATTCATGATGCAGGGGAAAGTATACCAATTCAGAGCCCTATGCTTCGGCCTTTCTACGGCCCCTCAAGTGTTCACGAGGCTAATGATGAATGTTGCGAGATGGCTACATCTAGAGGGGATAAATATATCCCTTTATCTGGACGATTGGCTAATAAGAGCAAAATCGGAACTTCAGTGCTTGAAGGTACTTGGAGAAGACTTTGAACTTGACAAAATCTCTGGGACTGCTCGTGAACCTCGAGAAATCACAATTGATCCCCAGACAGAACATAGTCTATCTGGGGATACAGATGGATTCTCGGGGTTTTCGGGCGTTTCCATCTCAAGACAGAATTACTCGAGGCTTTAGAAAAGATCTCGAACTTCTTAGGGAAAGACGGACCTCGGCGAGGGAATGGCTCAGTCTGCTGGGCACCCTTTCCTCGTTAGAGCAGTTCTTTTCCCTAGGAAGATTAAATCTCAGACCTCTGCAATTTTATCTAAAGAGGATGTGGAGTCAAAAGACAGGACCCTCTTAATGAGAGAATGCCTTGATGAAGTCATTGGGCTTCAGCACGGCATATCATTCCCGTGCTGAAGCGTGGTGACGGGCAAGAGGGCTCTCGAACTGGGGAATTTTTGTTTTTCCTCAGTTTGACTCTAAATTTCTCTCATCCTATTTCTATTACTTATAATTGTTTCATTCTTCTTCATATTTATCAACTTTCTCCAACCTTGCTGTCAAAACTCTTACCCATTTCACTGTCCAGATGTTTTTTTTAGGGGACATCATATCCGGGATTGGATTTTTTAAGTTTTTTAAAATCAATTGTGGGAGCTGTGGTGGTCTTGCCAACTACCCGATAATGTTTGGACACCTTTGGAATGTCAGTATTTTCCATACTGGCATGCGGGACTATTCTCCAACCAAAACTTGGCCTTCGGATTCCAGGGGTTGGCTGGTTTCATAGAGATAGGACTCTCGGCATTCTGTCCGGTTTGGCCGGTTTGCCTGCCACTATGATTAGAGTGGGGATGATTTGTATTCCTGTAATGCTCTCAGTCCCATCAAGCGGGTTTGGCATACACTTGAGCCACTCTAATCATAGTGGTACCATCCCTTGTGGTAGGGTAGGGAGTGGACATTTGGGAAAGCAGCTCTCGCAGGTGTCATTGGTGGAGAAATTAATTTCATGAAAGGATAAGGGGTTCTCTTTTGGGATGTCAGACAGTCTAATTTTTTTTCTTTCCCCCAACTAATTTAATGACGGAAATTAATGTTTCTAATACCCCTGGATCGAATGGCGAACCTCAGACACTGTTGACGACCTCTGCTAATTTAATTAGGGAAAACTCTGTTGATGACCTCGGAACTAGGAAGGACCATTCTATTGATATTCCAAAATTGAGTAATCTGGGTAACGCAAGGAAACTTCGAATCCTTCATGTTACCCAAATTCCAATAGAGACAAATTATGATAATATATATAAAGAATTTAAGTGTTATGGATCTATAACAGAAATAAGAATGAAACTGGAAGATACAAAATGGGATTCATGGATATCTTACAATAGTCATGATGAAGCATTTAATGCAATATGTAATAATAATATCAAAATTAATAACTTGAATATAATGGCTGCTCTTTGCGACAAGGTACCAAAGGATTTGGATGTTTATAGAACCTGCGGACTGGTTTGAAAAAGATGCTGATTTAGTTATGTCTTCCAGAGGAAGCCAAAACCACCGATGTGGCTTGTAGCTGAATCTCAGGGGGTTACAGGGAAACTATTTCAAATATGCAAATTAATTCAGAAAAAAGTAGGAACTATTGCACCGGGAGATATATCTCGTTTTGGAAAAAATAGTTACCTTATCCATGCCAAATCATGCACACAGTCTGTAATACTATCCAACCTTAAAACAAATGATGATGATATTAAGTTAGATGTCAAACCCCACCTAAATTTAGCTACGGAAGGGGAGTAGTTTTTAAACAAAGATCTGTATGAATTTACAGAGGAGGAGATACTGGCCATGTGTCCACTAAATGTATGGAAAGTACACAAAAGTCCCGGGTACATCAATGATTATCCTTACTTTCCAGGATGCTTGATGTTTTTTTTTTTTTTTACCTTCCCGTATTATTATTGAAAATGAAGTTATTAAAGTTCGACCATTCAAGCAGAAGCCACTGCAACTGTTTTAATTGTTTTAAATTTGGACACCCGTGCAAAAGTTTGCAAAAACGAAAAAATGTGTGGTATTTGCTCTAAATCTTACATGGAGAATGTGCACTTGATGCCAGGTGTTTAAATTGCAGCTCAAATCATAATCCACTAACCGGAGCTATGAGCTGTATAAGTCGGAAGAAGCTGCCCTTAACAAATCCAATTTAGAACATATAAGTGTGGGATATGCCAAAAGACTATTAGATAAATCAAGTAGTTATGCAAAGGCACTAAAATCAAACCCACCTAGCACTGCCAATAATTCTATAAAAAAAGAAATATACCATCCAATGATAAAATGCTGCATGATGAGGTAAGCATATTGCCTTCTGAGGCTTTGCCACAATGTATTAACAGTGGGGCATGCCCACCTCCCCGTACAACCTTCGTCCCCCATTACAATTAGTAGTAAAAACCTCTCTCAGGCCATGTCCTTGCCTGATTTGATGGAGGTTCCACTTAAAACCAACTTGCCTGGTGCACCCGTTGTGGGGAAGGTGCAAAAACCTAGAAGCCCACCACCTATTAATCGAAAAAGAGAGAGACCTCCATCTCTCTCACCCCCTTCCATCAGAAAACATTAAAGCTATGACGTCAAATAAATTTGATGTTTTATCTGTTGATGTTTCTGATCAACTGGAAGATAACTTGAATAAATCAGAAATTCAAGTTGAGGTCCACCATCCGCCTCAACAAATAGATCAAAAGGACACAAAGAAAAAGACAAACGTAAAAACCCAATATATCAAGACCATCTCTAAAGAAACCTACAGGAATAATGTTAGATTAAAAGTTGCCAGTGGGAAGACCTCATCCAAGATGTCTTCCAGAAGTGATCCATAGTTTTCTCCTCCATTTTGCAGTGGAATTGTCAGGGTTTAAGGGCCAAATATGAAGAACTTAAGCTACTAATTCATGAGCATTCCCCCATAATTGTATGTCTACAGGAGAGCAAGCTTGATGCTAATACCTCTTGTCCCTCGAGAGATATTAGCTATAGAACACCATATAATCAACAAGCAGGGAGCCATGGCGGAAGTCTCATTTACGTCGTCGAGATGTTTTCCCCAAATATCTTTGTCTATTCGTACACCTCTGCAGGCAGTTGTTGTACAGATTGATATAGGAAGAAAATATACAATATGCTCTCTGTACCTACCTCCAAATGATAATATTTTGTATGATAATTTAGTAGAGGTGATTCAACAACTCCCCAACCTTTTCTCTTACTGGGAGATTTGAATGGTAGACATCCTTTATGGGGCGATGTTTTAGCAAACACAAGGGGCAATATTATATCATCAATTGTGGAAAATGAGGATGTTGGACTCCTTAATACAGGAGAGCCCACACACTTTCATGTCCAGACAGGTACCTTGTCATGCATTGACCTATCAATCGCAAGCTCTAATTGCCTTCTCGATTTCGATTGGAGGACATTAGATGATTGGCATACTAGTGATCATGCACCAATCATTATAAACACCAACAATGGTCCACCTTTACAGAGATCGCCACGATGGAATCTTGACAAGGCAGACTGGGGTAGATTTCGTGAGCTAAGCGAAATTGAAAGAAGGGAATGGCAGAACAGTTTGAAAATATTGATGATGCCATAGACATGCTGAATGGAACCCTTCATACAGCAGGAGTCAATTCAATTCCCAAACAAACAGGGTTATTCAAACGACGACCAGTCCCCTGGTGGTCTTCAGAACTAACTGCCCTGCACAGAGCCACAAGAAGGTCTTTAACCCGATTGCGCAGACGCCGTACTGAGGAGAATTTAATTACATACAAGAAATGTAGAGCACAGTTCCGTCGTGCCATGAAAGAAGCTAGGCGTCAGTCTTGGGTTGTCTTTTGTTTCCTCCATTAACAGTAGAACACCACCATCTTCTGTGTGGAGGAAAGTGAAAAAGATAGCAGGCAAATTCACCCCCAAGAACCCACCACCGAGTTTTGAAGGTGAATGATCAGTTATGTGACTCGTGGAGCAAACTGACGTTAGCGAATGCCCTGGCGGATCATTTCTCAAATGTATCACGCAAGTGTGAAAGCAGCTCCTGGTCACCAGTTTTTTTTTAGGAGCAATGAAGAAAAGAAAATTTTAAATTTTGCAACAGGAAGGGAAGAGTCATACAACTCTCCTTTTACTGAAAGAGAATTTGACTCCGCACTTGCTACGTGTAATGATTTACAGCCCCTGGACCCGATGGAATTCCATATGCAATGATTAAACATGTACCTGTTAATACCAAGTTGTTTATTTTAAGCATTATTAACAGAATATGGCATGATCATAGTTATCCAAGTGTTTGGGAAACTAGCCATTATTTTAGCCTTTTTAAAACCTGGTAAAGGATAAGTTTTTAGCTGCAAAAAACTATCGACCAATTGCATTGACATCTTGTTTATGTAAGATCATGGAGAGATGGTCAATGTAAGACTGGTATGGTACCTGGAAAGAAGGGTATTTTATCACCTATCCAGTGTGGATTTAGAAAAAATGCATTCAACGACTGATGTGTTGATGCGACTGGAATCCTCTATTTGTGAAGCCTTTGCTTCCAAACAGCACCATGTAACAGTCTTTTTTGATCTTGAGAAGGCATATGATACTGCATGGAGATATGGCATACTTAAAAAAACCATTTCATGAATTGGGGTTACGAGGAGAGTTACCATTGTTCATTCAATCATTTGTTTCACATAGATTTTTTCAAGTGAGAGTAGGGGAAACTCTATCAGAGAGGAGATGTCAGGAAGAAGGAGTTCCCCAGGGTAGTGTGCTAAGTGTAACACTATTTGCACTAGCCATTAATGGGATATCCTCTGTCATTCCCCAAGATATTCACTCAACATTATTTGTAGATGATCTCTCCATATCATTTACTGGATCTAGAATGTCGATGGTTGAGAGAAAACTACAACTCTCAATTGACAAAATTATTCAGTGGGCTGATATGAATGGATTTAAGTTTTTCAACATGCAAAACTACTGTTGTCCATTTCTGTCGTATTCCGGGGAGTACATCCTGACCCGGATATACCATCAAAGGCCAACGGATCCCAGTGTAAATGAAGCTAGATTTTTGGGTTTGATATTTGATTGCAGGTTGACATGGGTTCCTCACTTAAAGGCGTTAAAAGTTAAGTGTCTTGAGGCTAATGAATCTTTAAAAGTATTATCACATACATCATGGGGGGCAGACCGCAAAACTATTTTAAAATTGTACAAGGCCTTAATTTTTTCAAAAATTAGTTATGGGTGTGAAATATACTCCTCAGCCACCCCAAGCCGATTAAAGGTATTAGATTCTATACACCATGCTGGTATTAGATTGTCTACAGGAGCGTTTAGAACTTCGCCTATTCCAAGTCTCCTTGTTGACGCTTGGAGAATTAACTTTAGACCTTTACGAAAGTCTTCTATTATTCGTTATTGGTTTAGGTTGCAAAGACTTCCCAATTCTTTAGCCTGTCAGACTGCAAACTTTGTAAGGTATTGTAGATATTTTGAGTTACACCCAAAATCTCCTCAACCTTATGGTTTTCGGGTAAAACAATTAATAAACGGTCTTGATGTAGCCAGAAATAGAGTTCTTCCATTTAGGATATCACCAACCCCTCCCTGGAAATTACCAGATATATCTTTTTGTAAATATTTTATTGGTATAAAAAAGAACCATGACTGAATTAGAAGAAGCCAGGTCTCTCTTTCATGAACATGGTCGAAGAACATAGGGAATCGACTTACAGATATATACAGATGGCTCCAAATCTGATGCTGGCGTTGGATTTGGAGTATATAATTGTAGAGGTGCACTTCCTCTAGTATCTTCCATATTTACTGCAGAACTATATGGCATATTAACCGCTATTGAGAAAATAGCATTAAAAGATGAGGGCAATTTTACCATTTTTAGTGATGCAAGAAGTGTCCTTCAAGCTTTAGAAGTTTTTAATTCTAGTAACCCTTTGGTTTTAAAGATTTTAGTGTGGCTTTTTATTATTGGTCTGAAAGGCATAACAGTTAGATTTTGTTGGGTTCCGGCACATGTAGGTGTGTGTGGAAATGAGGAGGCAGATTCACTGGCAAAGAATGCTGCAGCTGAGTTGCTACCAAGAAGGTATCCCATTCCATGTAATGATTTTTTACCTACAATTAAGAATTTTATTTATAATAATTGGCAAAAGCATTGGGAAAGCTTAGCTGATAATAAGATGAGAGAAATAACAAATGTTATATCCCCTTGGAAATATAACGTGATGCCCCGAAAGTGGAGACTACTCTTTGTCGTCTCCGAATTGGTCACACTCGGATGACACATGAGTTTTTGCTAGCTGGCCAACACCAACCATATTGTGACGACTGTTTGATACCCTTGACCGTGAAGCATTTGTTGACTGAATGCCCCACTTATAGCACGGAAAGAAATAGATATCTGTTTGAGGCTTGAGGTGAGGATGGCAGGTTCATCCTTGCCAAGATTCTTGGACATGATGTGTCATACAATGCAAGTGGCATTTTTAGATTTATTTCAGAAGCAGGTCTTCTGAAAGCTATTTAACTTTTACAATGATATTTGCTTTTATGGTTTTAATTGCATATAATTTTATTCTTTATTTATAATAAACGATATCGGCGTCAATGACCTTTGATGTCAGGATGCCAGAGAACTTCCAATCATTCATTCATTCATTCAAAAGACAGGAGACTTGTCAGATGTTTTTCCCATCCAACAGGGGATAAATCCGACCTAAAGTGGTGGTTAACCCCATTAACAAGGAACGAAGGGGTGTCCCTCTTGATTCGGAACCCTCACCGAGTGTTGTTTTCCGATGCCTCGGAAACAGGTTTTGGAGCAACACTGGGTCCAAAGGAAGTAGCAGGTATTTGGACCAGACAACAAACTACTCTGCACATCAATGCGAAGGAACTCCTGGCAGTTCATCTAGCCCTGGAATACTTCGAAGCGGAAGTCAGAGGGGTGGTAGTTCAAGTCAATTCCGACAATACCACAGCTCTGGCTTACATCCGGAATCAAGGGGGCACTCACTCTTTCTCTCTGAACGAAATAGCGAGAGCTCTATTAACCTGGACAGAGGAACAGGGCATTATTCTGCGTACAAGGTTTGTCCAAGGAGTAAAAAACCTAAGGGCAGACAGGTTGAGCAGAAAGAACCAGGTTCTCCCGACAGAGTGGATGCTCCACTCAGGAGTCTGCAGACAAATATGGTCACTCTGGGGGAGACCCCAGATCGACCTGTTTGCCACGTTCCTCTCCAGGAAAATAGACAACTTCTTGCTAGAAGAAGATCCCAGAGCCACAGCGATCGATGCCTTCCTCATGGATTGGTCAGGCATAGACGCATACGCCTTTCCCCCATTCAAATTGCTGGGGGAAGTAGTAAGGAAATTTGTGGCATCGGAGGGAATGAGAATTACTCTAATTGCTCCCTTTTGGCCTTCCCGAATCTGGTTCACCAGAGGTACTGGAGGATGGACGGTGGACTTCCCCAGATCTCTACCAGACAGGACAGATCTGCTCAGACAACCCCACTTCGAGAGGTTCCACAAAAACATCCAAAGTCTCTCCCTGACTGCCTTTCGACTATCGAAAGACTGGTCAGAGCGAGAGGCTTTTCAAAGAAAGTGGCAACTTCAATTGCTAGAGCCCGCAGAGCCTCTACCCTGCGGGTCTACCAATCGAAGTGGGAAGTTTTCCGTAGATGGTGTAGGTCGAAGAAGCTGTCCTCTTCCAATACCTCTGTAACCGAAAATCGCGGATTTTCTCCTCTCTTAAGAGAAGAATCCAATGGCCGTATCCACTATCAAGGGATATAGGAGCATGCTCTCAGCTGTTTTTAGAAACAGAGGGGCTGAATCTCGAGAATAATAAGGATCTTCATGATCTCATCAGGTCTTTCGAGACTACGAAATTGAGATCGTCGATTCCCCTGAGTTGGAACCTGGACGTTGTCCTAAAGTTCTTGATGTCGGACAGGTTCGAACCTATAGATAAAATCTCATTCAGAGATCTTACTAGCAAATGCATATTCTGTTGGCTCTCGCAACTGCTAAGAGGATCAGTGAATTGCATGCTTTGGACTCTCGGGTGGGATTTAGAAAAGACTCGGCTGTCATTTCTTTCCAGGATCTTTTCCTAGCAAAGAATGAGAACCCTTCTAAACCTTGGCCTAGAAGTTTCGAAGTCAAGGGACTCTCTTCTCTAGGTAGGTAGAGAGTTGGATCGGTCCCTTTGCCCAGTCAGGACCTTAAAATTTTATTTAGAAAAGAAGACACAGCTTCAGGGATGTCGACAAGGTCTTTGGTGTTCGGTAAGAAACCCCAAAAGACCTATGTCAAAGAACGCACTGGCGTTCTTTGTCAGAAATGTAATTACCGAAGCTCATAGGAATTGCCAAGAGAACTCTTTAAAGCTGCTTAGAGTGAAAGCTCACGAAGTCCGGGCTGTGGCAACTTCCCTTTTCTTTTACGAAGAATATGTCCATGAGAAACATTTTAGCAGCAACTTATTGGAGGTGCAATTCAGTATTTGCATCCCACTATTTAAAGGATGTTAGAATAACATACGATAAATGTTTTGCTCTTGGACCTTATGTATCAGCGGATACTATGCTGGGAAATGGAGCAGACGCTGATCCTTAAATTTGTTTTTAATATTTTTTAATAATTAGTTTTAATATTGTTGTTGAGTTGTGGGTTGCTTGAAAGGATGTTCGGGGATGACTCCTTTTCAATCTTCGTTACTAACCCCAATGAGGATCAGGTGATCGGGATTAGTGTCGTGCTCTATGATCATGCCAATAGGCAAGGTGTTTTGTCATGTAAGTGGATGGGACCCCATTGACAAAGATCCTAAGGTTCTGAAGCGTAAGTGGGTAAGACCCCTGTAACAGACCATCAAGAACTCTTAGCATGAGGTCACTACCTCGCTGAGGCTCTTGAAGCGATACGGGCGCCTAGGCAGTAGCCATGAAGTCTTTCGCTAACACAGGTAGGAATCAAGGTTTTTAATTTTATTACCTACAACATATGTTGTTTCCTTTCCTGTCATTTCAGTAAATTAGCTGTCTCTTACCCTCCGCCAAGGTGCCAATCAGCTAAGTATATATGTGACAGGTAAGTTGAATGCATAAAATGTTATTGTCATGATACAATAAAGTTTTATGCATACTTACCTGGCAGATATATACGGTGTATGGCCCACCCGACCTCCCCTCAGGAGACAGGTGGAAAAGAAAATCTGTCTTAGAAAACGGGAATGATTCCTATTCCCGCCACCAGCGGCGGGGCGGTAGATCACCTGACCTACCTGTAGAGTGTGCCGCGAAATTCGAATTTCTATTGGGGACGACGGAGTCTATAGCTAAGTATATATCTGCCAGGTAAGTATGCATAAAACTTTATTGTATCATGACAATAACATTTTATTAAGTATCTCGTGTATCATGTGAGTTAATTTTTTTTAGACCAAATTGCAATAGGCTAATATCTTTCCCATCAAGAAAAGTAAAAGTGAATGCTAAAAGTATCGTTAATAATGTTATACTCGTTGTGTAAACGCATACAGCCATAAGCAACCGTATGAGAAACAGCTGATTTGCTGTGAACACCCAAATTGGACACAACAGTGGTTTTGCTTGCATTTCAACCACTATATGATAGTAAAAAATAATTGTAATTATGTTATAAATAATTTTAAGTACAATAAAACTTAGTACTATATATTTTTACATTACTATATCCTTATTTGCTATAGAGAAAAGGACTGTAGTTTGAAGATGAGAAAACAATGTCCATCTGCTAATGACTATTATCATGTATCGCCAACATGAATGAAACTCCAGCAAACTTTGGTATAGTACCATCAAACTCGACAGAAAAACATTTTTTTTGTATGCAATAAACATCCTCCCAGCACCATTTATTGATAAAAAAATAACTTAAGTTTCATTCACAACGATACATAGTCATTTACGGTAACTAGAAGGTAGAAAATATTGCTGAGTTCAATATGACAAAATAAAATTACCTCGTAATCACCCTCAGCCGATTTCCAAACCAAAACATTGATTGCTATATTTGTATTTTATAATACAATAGTAATATGAAAATACATACAATATTATTGGATACAGTGAAGTAAATCATAACTTTATAAAAATGCATATTTGTTATATTTGTAGTATTTTACAATATGATACTAATATGTGAATATTACATATGCTAATTTTATATCTTGTGTATGATGCGGCCCCCATAAAATTAGCTTCAAAATTAGGTCTTTAAAAGTTGCATGATATGCAAGTATGTACAGTGAATATTTAGCTTTCAATCTTTTACTATGCATTACAGTCTTTATTGTATTTTGATGGTGTATAGTTTTTCATTATTATTATTTCCTGTCTGTAGGAGGAGCAATATCAAGAAATTTTAGAGCTCCGGCGTAACTTAGGTGAATTACGTGAAGAACATTCCGGATTAAAAACTCGAAATCGACGTCTAGAAGAAGACTTGATTCGACGCGATCGACAGATAGAACAACTGATGGATCCTGCAAAGGTTAGAAATGTCTAAAGTAACTGTATTGCCAAGTGGAAAGTATAATAGCATGATATGTTTGGTAAAAGTTTTGTTTTAGTTGTTCCAATTTTTCTTTTTGAAGCTAATGTTTGTGCCTTATCTATAGTACATTGTGCTTTAGGAAAAAAAGTAGTATGACTTTAATTTATAATGTTGAGGACTCTGTTTTTTCTTTTCCCTAATATCCTTTGCTCAATACACAAAAGATACAGTTCACAGTAGCAAGGACTAATGAAAATGAGTAAAACTGATATGTAGACTCAAAGTTAATTATGTTACTTTTCTCTTATTACAGATAGTATTTTAAGTAACACGGGGTTGTAGATTAAGACTCAAAATTAGGCCAATAATCCATTTTGCAGTTATAGATGCCCAGTACTACAAGAAGTTGGTTTTGTTTTAAATGATTTTATAGTTCAGAATTGATTTGTAAAAAATGTGTAAAATGAAATTAATATGTGGTCCCTTGCCGTTCAGGTTAAAAGGTTATCAATATTCCATTGTTAATTTGATTTTCAGCTTTTAGTATTGAGAGAGACTGTATTATTCAGAGTAATTTCATTTCATGAGACTATTTTGTGTTTATAAGTACAGTTCCAGTTTTGTTAACATTTAAAAAGACCAGTCTTGTCTTGCATAGTATATATTTGCTCAATGCAATTCAGTCGTAGCCTTATCCATTTACATTCATTAACACATTATTATTGCTTAAGAGTATACATTTTTGAGAAATGGGCTTGGGAATAATGCAGTTATAAGCTAGTGATGTCTGATTGTTTGTAATATGTCATTGTATCTTTGTATTAAATATAATTTTCATAATTTTCCATGCCTCACCTATATCTGTTTTAGTATACATCATACTACAGTAATAAATATAAACATTTAAAATTTGAAAGCTTTGGAAATGCATCGTTGATGTACTGTATATTAATCAGAATAAGTTTCCTTTCCTTTGTAACTTTATTTGCATGTAATTAACAGGAAGCCAAACAAATTGCTGTTTTTAGATTGTACATTAACACAAATAATAAAAAAATAAGTTAAATATTGACAAGTAAGAATTTTGAATATCTGAGGAACAGAGCTTGACATTATGGTTTAGCTTTTTTGAGGTTGTAGTATCACTACCAGTTGCTTGCCTTTTGATGTTTGTGAATTGCTGTACATATTAGTAAGTCTTGAACGTCTCTTGAATATTTATTAATTTTTATGATTTTTGTTTCCTTCCATAAGTGAGGATTCTCTTTAAATTGTTTTTGCTTTGGTAGTGATAGCATTAAAATTAGTATTCAAAAATCATAATGTCAGACTTTGATAGTGTGTGGGTTTTGGTGTTAACTAACTGCAGAATGACGAGGCTCGGAGAAAGCTAACAGATAAGGGAGCTTCTCTGGTGTCCAGCTTGAAGCTAAGGGTATCGCGCCTGGAAGCAACTTTGAAGGATAAGGAGGCTGAATTGGCAAAGCTTCAAGCTTCAGCTAAAGCTACAGCTCTAAATGAGATGAAGATTGAAGCAGAAACTTATTACCAGGAGGTGAGGCTTTTTTGTATTATCCTAAAGCTTTTGCTCTCCCTTTTCTTTTGCTGGTTGCTAAAGGATGTTGCCTTTCATTTATTTCTGAACTCTCTGTTTGCAGTCTTTATAAGATTTTGATTTAATATATATATTCGATATGAATCTCAAGAGTCATCAATAGAAATAGGTGAGTAGTTGGTCAGGAGCATGAGTGCTAATTCAACTTGAGTTAGGAATAATGAAACTTTAAGCAGCCTGCTGACAGTAAGGGCTCATTATAATGTATGTTGCTACCATGACCTCATGTAGTAAAATTTTCACCTTTCATCAGTCAACTAATACCTAAATTTTAATTAAGTAACTTACCCAGTAATTACATAGCTAAGAGTTTCACTCGCCTTGCAGTTAAAATTCTGAAATTTGCGGGTCTTGCTAATTTTTCTGTTTTGTTTTGGGTAGGTAACAATGCCCCACCCACTTTTGGAGAAAGAGAGGAACAACTTGGCCAAGATATCAGTTTGTTTCTGCTGGCTGATGGCTATACACTGATTGTCGGCTATAGTTGGTTCTGAAATTCTTGACTCTTCTAATTGCTGGTTCATTACAATTGGTGAAGTATTTTAATTGGTTTTGCCAATGTTGGCATTATTCAGATAGTGTTAGGTTCTTCCTAGAGAACTTACAGTTCCTCAATGCCAGCAAGGACTCCGTGTCAATTGATCTCTCCATCCTAGACAAAGCTGCATCTCTTCTAATCAGAAGAAGGTTAGCCCATAAATTAACACTGAGGTGAGCCATATACGAAAACGCCTTGCCTCCGGACTGCAACAGACTGACAAGCGAGGATGCGCTCACCAACCCTTCTGGGGACCTGTCAGAAGCTATCTTGGCAATCACCACAGACCAGAAGTCCAGCCAAGAAACCGTCTGCAACATGGAGGCTGCCGTAGATTCCAATGCTCAGGCATCTTGCGGAGACAAGGACGGAGCCACTGACCTCACCTGCTCCAAACTCAATCCCAGCTTCAGGCGAATGACGTCGGGGTTAAGATGGCGTGACATCAAAAATGCAGAGTTCGTAGCATAGTATTTCCTATGCCTCGTGAGAGGAAGGGGTAGTAGCTTGGCAGAGCCCCTAGAGCGAAGCGAACCGTCCCGGTCCGAAACAGAGGCGTTAACCTTATGTAAGACCAACTGGATGTGCCCTGACAAGGGAAGCTGGAGAGATGATTTGGGATCCTGTGTAGCTCCCACCAAGGCTTCTAAGCAAGGAGGAGTGCAAGACGATCGAGCCTGAGTCCTACTTTCCAAATTGTTGAACCCGCGAATGAGATCAACAACTTCTGAAAAGGAAGACAAAAACTCTTGCGTGTCTCCCTCCTCCTGCTCCGGCAACGAAGACTGACGATGAGAAGGATGTGTAGGCTCCTCTAAGGCACCTTCCCCATTAAAATTAATGGAAGAATCAGCAGCCAAACAGCCCGAAACACCAACTAACCTGTCTGGGCTGGGTCCATGTGTCGGCTCCCGAGACGATCCCAATATAACACTAGGAACATCACTACGTACTCTTCCACTGCTGACTCATTAACATGTCCGTGAATGGTCATGGGCGTGGCAGACGTATGAACGTGAGCTGGAGAGGAATCGCGAACACTCGAGATCAAGGGAGAATCCCCCAGAGTCGAACTCTTGGAAGCACCAGTGAGAGGGGCAGGCAAACACTCCTGCTGCACCAACTCCGTGCTCACCACCTTCGACCTATTGACAGGCGCCTTGATATCCTTACGGCGACGAATAGGCCTTGGAGAAGAAGGAGCATTTGCATCATATGCATGGACAGGGGAGGTTGCAACATGCTCCTGATGTGCATGGATGGGGGAGGTTGCAACATGCCCGCAATTCGATGCAGAGGACGAAGCAGCCGCTGCAGATTGCACATGGGAAGACACTAACACTCTCCGAAACACCAACACTCTCGAGAACACGTCCGCGTTGTTTCTCCCTCGTAGGCGAAGAAAGAGCAAAGTCCTTTGCCTTCCAACTCTTGATACACCGACGTGGCATTGAGGGGGAAGAGGGAGAGGAAGACAGCATTGGTTCTTATGTGATGATCTCTTTGCAGGAGGCGGGGACGAAGCAACACGTTTCCTTCCAGTCCTCCCAACCGACAAGGCAGCCAACTTATCATTCAAAACAGTCCTACCTCTTAAGCACTGCCTGGCATATAACCTCAGACTGATCTGCGAGAGAAGATTCTGATGACATGGAAGGGAGATGTAGTGAACTGGGGGGCAGAGATGACGTCACGGCTGAGAGAGGCAGTGCAGAGGAGACGACTGGGAGTGACGTCATCGATGGGAGTGACGTCACAAGTGGTGATGACGTCACGGCTTCCCCTTGGTGTGAAGGGGAATCAGACTCCACTGGCGGAGGAATACACAACGAATGATCCCGTGATGTCATTAACGGGGCTGACGCCATGGCTTCCCTCCGACTCGAAGAAGCGGCAACAGTCACTGGCGGAGCAATACAAGATGGCTGACCTCGGCTACCCACGAAGACGAGGCTGGGAGGAGGGGGATGGCCTGGCCAGCCTGAGGAGGGGGATAGCGAGCTTCCGTAAAGTGCGCTAGCAACCCCTCCAAGGACGGGGGACCCCCTAGCCCGAGCGTCTTCCAAATCACCGCCACCTTGGATGACTCCGACTGTGGAATAAATGAGAATGATGAAAAAGCCTCCCCCTTCCCGGGAATCAAATTAACTCCAAAAGAAGGGGCAACATTACAAACATCAGCCTGAGGGCTTCCCGATACTTCCAGCGATGAATCGATGGAAGAAAAGGAAGGAGACAGGAACAACGCTACTATGGGGGTTGAATACTGCAGGAGACGAAGCATCGGGAAGAGGTGAAAAACCTTTCCAAGAAGGAAGAGTTGAAACCCTCCAATGCTCTCTCTTGCTATAAAACGACTTCCACTGCTCTTTAGGCCATGCTCGGCATTCCATGCAAGGATTCGTTATAGTAAAAAAATTAAAACGGCACCTGCTACACGTGATGTGGGGATTGGTTGCCGCCGAAGCCAAAAAACGAGAACACAGAAAACCTGGAATTCCGGGGCACACACGTTGATGAGGCTGAGGAGCAGAAGAAGCCATAATATCAACCAAACACACACACACTACACACAAGCAAAATGGGCAATGAACCGGGTAAAGGCCAAGAGAGGTTAACCATGACTCTCGCCCAGGTGATTAAAGAAAAGACTGACGCGGTGGCGTATGTGAGTGGTCCTTGACCACTCTTCACCCAATCTACGCATGCATTGCCAGATATCACAAGATTCCATGCTTTCATCTGTTTTTTAACCAGATCCAGCTAGGCGCTACAAATTATCCTTTTCTATCCTATTGTTAAGACCTCAGGTTTGTAGCTATGAAATATACAAATTGTCTTAGAAAATCCGTCATTTTATGTTACAGATTTTGACTAACCGTTTTGATGATGTCTGACTTGAGTTCGTCTAACTATAGATACTGTGCTAAAGGATATAATAGATGTTTGAGCAAGGAATCATATGATTTGCACACGATGTGCATGGATTGCCATGGACAAGTATGTTCCTTAGTTTTGAGATATTCTGAATGTAATGACTGGGATCAAATGACATGGAAAACATAAGTCTCATATGAAAAAGTTAGTTAGAGACAGGAAAAGAAAAGTAGTTGCTAGGGCCAAATCTAAATCAGTAACTAGCCAGGGATCTTCTGCATTAAAATTGGATTCACATGTTCCTGTTATTTCTTTGACCCCTGTTCCCACATCTCTTGCTATTCCACCCTCTCCAGTTTCAGGCTCCCACGCTTCTGATCCCAACCCCATTGCCAGCCTTGAAGCGAAGATTAAAAAGCGTTTTTCTTCATTAGTGCAGACGATGGAGCAAATTGGTTCTTCAGTGAAAGTCCTTATGGACAAGGCACAAAGTGAAAGTGCATTGTTTGTGGAGGAGGTGGCTGTTCATCCCATCAACTCTCCTAGGCAAAGGTCACTGGCATACTCCCCTAAACCTGTGAGGAGTCAAACTGGTAGCCCAAGGGAGGTCAGTGGAGTCTGCCCAAGAGCAGTTGCCCCCTCAGTTCAACCTGTTGACATATCCTAGTTTGCAACCAAGAGCCACTAGAAAGGTCTCTCTGTGGATGTACATAGTTTGTCTACTTCAGAGGATTCCTCTCCCAGTTGTCAGTGGTGCTCAGAGAATAAATCATTTCCTTTGAAAAGAAGTAATCTTGTAATTTGAAGAGAAGTGCTGTGGACGTATCACTCCCTCCTGTGGTTCCTGTCAAGAGGTTTAAAGATGCATAGTGTCAATTTTGCAGTCAGTGGGACAGCCTGGAACACTTTTCTTCGGATTGCCTCTCAGAGGCTGATGCTCCTCCAGCGCCTAAGGCTTGTCATCGTTTTTCTACTCCTTGCCAACCACCCGTGCTACCGTCGATGCCTGTTCCTCCAGTAGTGCTAAAGTGGTCAGAGCACTTGCTCATTGAGAAGGAGCCAAGTGCCTATTGTTGCCCAAACCTTCAACAGTCACCAAGCCTGTTTGTTCAGAGGAAGCCAGGCGCCCTTTTACGCTTGAGCACCCATCATTGCCCCCGGCTCCCATAGTTATTGCTGAAGTCTCTGAAGTGGATCCCATTCAGCAGAAACTGGACAGTATTTTGTCTCTGCTTAACAAGGCTCCCAAGATGTCTCAAGCACCTGTAGATGAGGCTTTATCTCCAGTGTCCTCTGATGATGAAGAAATAGACGACCAAGAAGCCCTTTGTCTGCTTATGCTTCTTTGCTGAGGTTCCTGCTAGCACGTTTCCTAATTTTTTCTCATCAGCAGCTCCTTTGTCTCACGCTTCCACCTTTATTGTGGATATGTAGTCCTCCTCTTCCCCATACCTGCTGAAAATGGTTCTTTCATCATTGGTGAAGAAGGCACTCAACAAAATGGAAGCATGGCTTGCAGAGAAGAAAGAACAAGGTAGGACCTCCTTTAGATTTTTTCCCTCTAGATTGTCGAGGAAGGAGATACTTGTCCTATGCAACTGGAGAAGCCCCTTCCCTGGAAATCTGTGCCTCCTCCCCGTGGGACTTTTCTGGTTTTGTGGGTTCTGCTAGATGTCCAACCTTTTCAGCTTCGGAACTCACTCATTTGTTGAATATCTTCAAGGATTTTGAGGTTATGAATTTTTTGGATGGGGCCGTTGGCGCCATGGCTCGAAAGATTAAAGCATGTTCTGCTTTACCTGAGAACTTCTCTTTGGACTGGTTAGAAGTTCTCTCTTGCATTGACAAAGGCATTAAGGATGGCTCCCAAGAGTTGGCTGCTCTTTACGCACTGGAAACTCTGAAGAAGCGGGAACTCGGTGCTCATGCATGACCAAGGGAGTCAATATGTCACAGATTTGCTCTTCTGTATTCTCCTTTGGATAAGAAACATCTTTTTCCATAGGCGACAGTTCTGAGTGTTGCATCGGACTTGGAAAAGAAGAGTACTCAAGATCGTCTGTTGCAGTCATCTAGAAGACCTAGGGAATCTCCTGCTGTAAACACTAGGCATTTTCTCCTGGTGTGGTCACAGTCGTTCCACAGAGATTCCATGAGTCGCAGAAGGGAAGTCAGTCAGCTACCAAGTTCAACCACGATTCAGTGCGAGCACAAACCCCAAGTAGTCTACACGTTCGATTTTCACCTCTGACATTCACTTGCTTTTAGTATGTTTATCTTTTTTTCGGCAAGAATTTCATCATGCCAGTGAGGAAAAGACAAGCAAAACATCTGGCTAACATACAGATGAAGAAAATTCGCTCTAATATGATTACAGAATATCATAATATATGCAATATTAGCGTAGTTAGTGAAGATAGAGAGGGAGGGTTGCGTAGTAAGTAACGCCCCAGTCTTGCCTGACGCACACGTCACACTGTGCCCCTGTGGCAGGATCACAAGCTTTGAAACTGCCGGGCAAACCCCCCCCCACATAAACCTAATCACTCCAGCTGCCAAACCCACCATCAGTCACACTTTCCTCTTCACACTACAGAATATAGGACAATTGACCTATACCTACACACAGAACAAAAAAAACAAACACATGTACTCACCCAACTGCAGATACTCCAGGCTATGCTGTGCTGTCCGCTGGTCGAGGTCACTGAGACCGACAACAACAACAACCAAGAACCACAACCCAACAACAACAACAAGGAACACAACCACAACTCAACAACACAACACCCAAGGACCACAACTCAACAACACAGCAAACCACAAGGAACTCAACCATAACAAAAGACCATTGCACAATGTTGTCAACACTACTGTCTCTCACAGCTTCTGACTAAAGACTCACCAAGACTCACTCAAAACACAAAACTCTGATCTCTAACAGCACCAGCAGACAACTCAGAACTCACCAACAACCAATTCAATCGTTAACCATCTAACCACCAATTACCCTCTCTCTCTCTCTCTCTCTCTCTCTCTCTCTCTCTCTCTCTCTCTCTCTCTATAGGACATTGTCAAATGGAACTCTATAACTCTTCCAATTCCCTCCAATTCATAATATACACGATATTAGCGTAGTTAGTGAAGAGAGAGAGGGAGGGTTGCATAGTAAGTAACGCCCGTCTTGCCTGATGCACACGTCACACTGTGCCCCAGGCTATGATCTTTGAGCAAAGGGATCTTCATTTATGATAAATAACATAGTTTTGGTTTCTTAATACCCAAAAAGGAATATGAAATTCATAATAATCGTGATTTATTGATATTGTCTTTGTAAAAAGAGAGTACACCTTCGAGTTTCACCTCTGATATTCTCTTGCATTTATGTTTGTTTATGTTTGTTTCGGCAAGAATTTCATCATGCCAAAAAGGAAAATACAAGGAAAACATCTCGCTAACATACAGAAGATGAAAATTCGCTGTAATAAGCAGAGTTAGTGAAGGAGACAAGAGAGAGTTGCGTAGGAAGGAGTGCCCCGTCTTGCCTTACGCAGTGCCCCAGGGTACAATATATGAGGAAAGGGATCGATTAAATTATGATAAATAACATAGTTTTGGTTTGTTCATACACAAAAAAGAAATATACATTCATAATAATCATTATTTATTAACATTGTCTTTATAAAAAATATGAAGGAAAAGTTTGAACTATACTTATTGACCTTGAAAATCTATCTTCTTACTTAGTTTTAAAGCTATAACATTGGAATTTGGTAAATAACTCAGAAAGACATTATAGAAGAATCGAATCAAGCCCTTTTTTCCAATTTGTGTTTCGTCTATTTTTTATAATTTTTTTTTCCAGATTTATAGGGTTTATTTTTTTACCATAATGAAAAATTCATATCTAGCAAAAAAATGACTTTTAGAAAAAAAACTCCTCATTTGATTGAGGTATACATCAGGTCTATATATGGTGGTAATCCCAGGTCTTAATATTAAATATCAAAGGAGGAGGTAGAATTTGAAAAATGGTTATTTTCGGGATAAATCGCCCTGGCGTCACAAAACCGAAGGTCAGAGGCGAAAATCATATGTGGTTTGGAGATGTCCCAAGTTACCTTATTAAGTGGTATGAATATCAAAGTCATGTCCTTAAAAGATGGCATTAGCTGGCCGGCCCCCTTAAACTAGTGATGGCGGAACAAGTCAGCGAAGTGCATGCGTTGGACAAAAGAGTAGGCTTCTCCAAAGGAAACACAGTTTGTTTTTATTCCCTTGGATTTCTAGCCAAGAATGAGTCCGCTGCTAATCCATGGCCTCGTTCTTTCTCGATTGACAGTGAGGGAGATCTTGGAACCCAACAACAATGAAAGGATGCTTTGTCCCCTAAGATCTTTGAAGTATTACCTTCATAGAACAAAAGATATTCGTGGTGATTCTTGCAGTCTGTGGTGCTCTGTTAAGAATTCCTCCAGACCGCTCCCTAAGAATGCCCTAGCATTCTTCCTATCGGGACGTCATTTGGGAAGTTCTCCTTTATTCAAGAAGACATGTTCCCTTTATGCAAGGTAAAAGGTCATGAAATTAGAGCAGTACCCACTTCGTTGGCTTTCAAAAGGAATTTATCTCTGACAGCAATATATTACAATCTACTTTATCTATGTGACATTGAAACCATATATGATAAATGTAGTACCTGGGGTCCGATTTTAGCGGCTGGCATGATGTTGGGAAAGGAAGTGTAGGAAGCAACTTCTCCTAAATTTAGTCTTCTCCTTGACATAAGGTTTTGAAGTTGTTGGGAATCCTGCAGGTACAAAGTACTGGGAGTACTCTCCAGCCTTTTGGTTGGGTAGTAGTTATTTTATGGATATATTTTTGGATATAGATAAAATTATTTTGGTGTTATTTGTTGGTACTGAGCCCTGGGCAGGGGGAATTTGCTTATTATCTTTGTTAGCCTTTGGAATTGTCCTTCACTATAAAGTTTCTCACTGAATTAGTAGGCGTTCCACGGGTATACTGCCACGCCACTACATGATAAGATGAGTGGCAACCAGAAGCTGTATATTCCTGCAGCAACACTCTTATCCGGTAAGGAAACAACAAACATATTATTAATATTGGGAAAGGTTTCAATTCCCAAATTCATTACATTACTAATGTTTTGAGGTAGATGTATCCATGCATCCCACCTCCCTCAATGTGGGAATCAGCTATGTAATTCCTGGGCAAGTTAATTAAAAATGACATTTTATAATAGAACAAAGTTTTAATTATACTTACCCAGTATGTAATTACATGATCAGAGCCCACCCTCCATCCCCTAGCATGGATTTCAAGGTGCATAAAACAAACTGATCTCTTAACCAAAGTGGGGTGGCCATTGTTACCTACCCAAAACAAAACAGAAAAATTAGTGCAATCCGCGAATTTAAGAATTTTAGCTGCCGGGCGAGTAAAACTCTCAGCTGCGCAATTACGGGGTAGTAAAATGAAAACTTTGTGTTATTATAAAAATGTCATTTCTTCTGTATGAAAAGCTCAAAATTTAGACTCTAGTTAATGTAATTTACATTAAAAAAAACTGACAGTATATTTCATAACGTATTTATATAATAAATTTGCAGCCTAAAATATTTTTCCTAACACTTAACATTGATAGTTACACTACAAACTAAAAGTGTAATTGAATTTTAAACTTACAAGCCTCAGTCATAGATTTTATTTCTTCAGATTGTAAATTTTAAGAAAATGGCAAAAGAAAATTTTTGGCACCTTTTGTAATAAATTCCAAACTATTATATGAACATAGCTGATTTTCCTGAAATTCAAACCAAAGCCTTTTATACAGTAGTATCCTCAGCACAAGCTGGAGTGGTCATTGAACTTGGTAACAAGTTGTTAACTGGTGCGTATGGGAGTAAGTAAGGAAATACCTCTTGCTTACCTTATGTCATTAGTCATTTTTCTTTCAGCTGCTGCAAAGAGTGATAGTGGGGATCGGAATGACAACAGAGTCCATGTCTGAATGGAGTTTGGATAGTAACTCATTTGGGTCTCTTAGAGCCTCTTCTGGTTGGAGTTCTTTTCTAATCCCTCAAGAGTAGGAAGTAACAAGAGCAGAAGCTAAATGCATCTTTTGTGAGGCTCATGCTCTTTTGAATATTATGGGTCTAGATGGTCGCAGTTCTCTAGAACTCGTTCAGGCTGAGCTAGAGTAGCACTTTCAAGAGATATTTCTATAATTCTATAATTTCTATATTTCTATAATTCTATAATTTCTATAATAGGTATGGAGCCACCTTGGCTCCATACCTAACTATGGTCTCATTGATTGAGCTCTCCCTTGGGTGCCCTCCTGAACCAAGAACATCAGTCAGGCTGCTCTGGTAACAACTTATTTGTGATGTTATAGAGGAGGTGTATGTCTTGATATGTGGGTTAGGAAGTTGCTTACTGTTGAACAGATTTAGCAAATTCTCCTCCCCTCCCTGCTCATGCCAGAGGTAGTACTATATACACCAAATGATGTGGAGACCTCTCTTCTTGCATTGGACTTCTCAGCTTGTAGATTGACAAAAACCATATCTCTTGAGTGACTGTCAAGGTGGTTACTTCTTGGTGGCAGAGATGCGTGCCATGGTGACAGTTCTCATGGCTTCTATCCAAGTTACCTAGTGGCTCAACCTCTAGTTGAACATTGGCAGACAGATATGTCTTCTCATGAAAGGAGGGCAATATTTAGAAAGTTTGTGATTCTGGAGAAAAGCATTTACTTTCCTCACACAACTGAATTCCAACCTGTGGACAAACCTGGCTCTGAGGAGGGATATTGTTGCTTTTCTCTTCTCCTGACAGGATTTCCACGAGTGGTCTTTTTCTGAGGAACAGCTCAGTGTTGGGTTCTCTATGTCTCTTTTTTTGAAGAATAATTTGGAGGTGACAGTGAAGATGAGAATAATGGATTCTTGGAAAAATGGACTCTTGGATTCAGGCTGCAGCTAACCTTTAAGTGTCTGGTGCTTTGAGGAAGCTTGCTCCTCCTAAACCCATGGAAGGAGTCATACAGGGGAGTCTTCCCAGCTTATTTGTCCTCCTTCCTCCAGCCATGGTTAGGATGGGCAGAAAAGGGAAAAGAAGGGAGGGGATCACTGAGAGTGACTGTTCCATTCCTCTGCTGCCATGAATGGGAGGTTGTTTGTCTGTTCATTGTGCAATGTGGGAGAATAAAGGGGAAGAACCCTGGTTAGGATCAGGATTCTGTATAGGTTGTCCTCCCCTGTCTCAGATACTAATAAAGTTCCATCCTTACTCTTTGGATTTGCCAACATCTCTGGGGATGAAGTTAAAAGACACCATAGAAGTCACTGAGTGCTAGTCTCTAGAGTTTTCCAGTTGTTTTTAGTAGGGAAAGTGCCTAGCAGCAGAAGATCAGTGATTGAATAAGCTTCAGACTCATTACAAGATGGAAACAGCATGCTTGGTGCTTGTGTCCATCAGAGAGCAAGCAGGTTTCAGAAAGGGTAGAAGATGTGACGATTAGATTTTTATTCTATGACATATAGCTCAACAGTGTAACAAACTAAAATCACCTCTTGTTTTATTCTTTGTGGATTTTGAGAAAGCATTTGATAGTATTTCATGTAGTATGTTAAGAAAGATTCTGAGGCACTATGGGTTACCAGAAATTTTGTAAACATAATGGGTATGCATAGTGGAACTTGTTGTAGGGTAATAGTTGATGGTAATCTTACAAATGCATTTAAAGTCAAGACTGGAGTACTACAAGGTGGAATACTGTCCCCTCTACTGTTTATTATGGTGATTGATTATATTTTGACCAAGGTTATGCAAGGAATGAATAATGGCATTCAATGGAAAGGGGACCAGAGATTATGGGATCTTGAATACGCAGATGATAGTTCTAATTGCCTCTACAATGGCTGAAATGCAGGAAATGATTGATAGGTTAGTACAGGAGGGGAGAAAGGTTGGATTGGTGATCAACCAGAGAAAGACTGAGTTCATGTAGTACATAAATCAGCCTGAGGGCTTCTCGATACTTCCAACAATGAATCAATGGAAGAAAAGGAAAGGGACAAAGGCACAACACTAGCATGGGGTGTGACCGCAGCAGGAGACGAAGCATTGGGAAGAGGAGAAGAAAAACCCTCCCACGAAGGAAGAGTAGAAACCTTATGATGCTCCCTCTTACTATAAAATAACTTCCACTGCTCTCTAGGCCGCGCAGGGATTCGTTATTGTACAAACGTTAGAGCGACACCTACTGCAAGTGACCTGGGGGTCGGTCGCAGCTGAAGCCAAAAAACGAGAACACGGAAAACCTGGAGTTCCGGGGCACATAAGTTGATGAAGCCGAAATGGAGTAGAAGAAGCCATAACAACAGCACACTCACACAAACTAAAACACAAGGGAAATGGACAGTGAACCAGGAAAAGGCCGAAAGAGGTCAACCACAACTCTCGTCCAGGCGGTTAAGAAAAGACTGATGCGGTGGCGTGGGTGTGTGGTCCTTGACCACTCTTCACCTGATATGTGCACGCATTGCCAGATCTCACAAGATTCCTTGCTTTCCAAGGAAGCTAAATGAGATAAGAAATACTCTTAGTAAGCTGAGGGGTAAAGGTGCCACAAGCCAGCAACCAGCACTTCCACAGTTATATAATGTCAGCAAACAGTAGGATACTGGCAAAATCTGGCAAAATCATCGCTAAAATGAACCTGTCATGCATGGAAAGTTATCACAGGTAAAATTATTAATAAAAAGAATGAAGGCACTGAAAAACTTTAAAGTGGCAGACCAGGGAAGGATAGCAATGTTGACTCAGCTGTAACAGAAAGAGAGAGTAGCTTGCTTGGTACCCTGCACATTACTTAGCATATGTGTATGGCACTTCTCAGTCTATACTAGGATGGGTATGGATGGACTTGTTATTTCCTTGTATGCAGAAATAAGGCAATATGTATATAATTACTGGGGTTCGATGAAACCAGTGCACTTTCAAAAGTATTTCTTTGACTTAATCAGATATGAAATAATTACTACTGTTGTATTAGTAACTTTTCAATGGTACGTATTGGACTTATATTGAGATACAAACAATATAACAATTGTATTTTTTCTCAGGTTGTAAGGTTGAGGAACCAGTTGAACATTGCACAACACCAACAGCAGCAAACACAGCATTATCAACAGTATCAGAAGCCTCCACAACAATACTCTCCTCAACACTCACAGCATTTTAGCCAACCACCTCAACAGCACACACAGCTCCAGACTCCAGCCCAGCAGGAAACCAAGGGTGGGAATATTGGCCATTGGTCAAACATGAGAAGTGGTAGGGATAGCAGGGATGGAGGAGTACATGGAAGACGTGATGGGGGTGATGGTCAAGAGTCCCCTTCATCCAGCTTAAGGCATGCCTTGATCCAGTTGGAAGAAGAAAATGCACGTTTAGGAAATCAAGTGTCAACGCTGACAGCAGAAAACAGTAAACTTTCTGCAGATATGGAGAGAGTTCTTGGACTTTCGGATGATATAAAAAGTAAGTGATCCTTAACGCCATGGTTATTAGGAAAATTATCTGAAGTTTATGTAGATATATGGGGCTATTTTGTTCCTGAGCCTGTGAAGAATAGTATGTATATAGATTTGCATATATAGTGTAAAGCATATTGAACCAAATTTTAACAGTAAATTTATCTTCTGCTTGGTAAATCCTGGATATTTTCCAATTTTAGCAGCTGCTTATGCATATATATATATATATAGGATTTTTATCTTTTGTCGACTTATCTTTATAAATTTTTATATGGTAAAGTCCAATAGTTCTGGCATCAGTGGAACTGAGACCCTCAGAAATGGTAGATCATCTGATGGTCTGTTGAAAATTTGTCAAAAATATAATAAATATTAAACATCATACTTTCAGATTTTCTAATCACAGGATATTGTTTAAATAACCATATATTGGTTTAAGACCTTAATTAAAAGTACAGTAGTGCCTCAGGTTATGAAATTAATCCGTTCCGAAGCGGCCTTTGTAACCTGATTTTTTCGTATCTAGAACTACGTTTTTCATGTAAATTGCCTAATTCGTTCCAAGCCCTACAAAAAACACCACAGTAAATTTTATAATAAAGCTAAATTGACCAATAAACAATGAAATACAATAATTTGGACCATTCAATACTTAACCTAACCGTTACTGTACCTGTAAATAAAGTGTATTAGTGTGCAGGGCACAAGAAATACTGTGTGTGTACATGTACGTACGTATGTAGTAAAATGTGGAACCTTACCTTTCGAGTGAGGTGATGTCCGAAAGTGGCGACAGAGGGGAGGACAAACTGCAGAAAACGTGAACACTTAACTTTATGAAACATTAAAAAATGGTAGAAAACATCAACACTAAACTTTACGAAACACATTAACAAATGGCAGAAAACATTAACACTTCTTGATTATCTCCATCTTCGTCTCCATAGAAAACATCCTCTTCTTTCCGTGAACTTAGGCAACATTCTTGGGACCCATGGCAAATAACATAAGTCATTAAGTTCACACACAACACGATAAAGTAACTTACAGTACAACGAAAAGCGAAATCACTAGCACGAATTTATGTTAACAAATGAAATATATGTGAACGAATGAATTCCAGGTGTTTACGATAATGCCACCACAAAAAATGGTCAAGGAACACCTTTACATAGAGGCATGATGGGTCAGATGCTGACCAATAGGAGAGCAGGATCTTACGGCAGTGACTAACATCAGGAACTAATGGGAGAGCGGGAGGAAGGTGGCGAGTCTACTGAGTTGGCGGCGTGCCAGTTTTAAAATTGTTCTCGGCGGCCTGGGCGAATCTTGGACTTTACCTTTTCGCAACCTGAATTATTTTCGTACACAGAAGCAAAAAATCTTCGTCTTTGCTTTCGTAACCTAAATTTTTCGTACGTGGGGACTTTCGTATGTAGAGTAGAGGTTCCACTGTATGTACTTTTTTAAAGAAAAATATTTCATATGCAGAATCTAGTAAGGGTGTTTGACCTGGTAAGGCTAGGATATTGTCTACAAGATTAATTATGGTAAATATATTTTTTAAAGTTTTCCACTCTACCATTGCAGTACAATTTTGCCTACAATTTTACCACTCTTAACTAAAAACATCTTATTAAACACAAGACATATTGTATTTAATTATTAGTTAGGCTCAGGGCTTTGATTATCGACAGAACATACACACATGCATTTACACATACCTGCAGAGATTTTGATAATATGTATCATGATGAAAACTTACTGTATCATCATGCACATGTGATCTAAAGGAGTTATGTATGTACCTATGTATTGTAATATATACTTAGAATCTGGATAACATGTGATGTGTATAAATGACGATGTATTACAGGAAGATGAAACACTGGGTATTAATTCTAGCTTACTTCTCTTACGTTTTTTTTTTGTTTTCAGCAATACTATTATACCCCACCATACATTTATGGCATTTACAGAAAATCCTTAATTTTTGAAAGTTGTATTAATTATACAAAAGCTTGACTTTGACTGTCTTTTAAACATTAGGCTATAAGTACTTTCTATTAATAAAAAAAAAATCCCTTAGGGCTATCCTGTGAGGGCTAAGTAAATTAGTAGAGCATCTTGTATAATTTATTTTGTCTGATATTGACCATGGAATAAGACGTTATATTTGTGGTATATGTAGTAGGGATTTTGGTCAAAGTTTAGGACATGTTAGATGCTCTGTATCCTCCAAAGTTGCATATTTCTTTACTCACACTTAATTACTGAGGTAACAAGAGGGTTATCTGATTAAAAGATGCCAGAACAATGGACCTTGCTATGTTTTTCTCTATGATACTGAATTCTTCTGGCACTTGTTGAATTGATTCATATGAATATGTGCTCGCATTACTTGATGATGGTTAAATTAAAGAACACAAAGCTTATATCTCATTTTATTAATATATAGAGCATAACAGAAAGTTATTTTCAAGGTAATTATGAAGGCATGAGCCGCGGAGAGCTAATTCGTGAAATTGAACGAGGTCACGAGGAAATAGGGCGTTTAGAAACACAGCACAGTCAACTTACAGATGCAATATCTCGAAGGAATGACATGGCGGGGGAGAATACAGCAGTTTTACAGGTAAACCCTGACTACTATTATCACCTTATTTCTTAACTTTTTAGTTCTATATGGCTATATATTTATTTCACCGTAAACCCATCGTTTATGTTACCAAGACCATGAAATGTTTGCAGACAAAAGTTTTCAGGAGAGAGATCTGAGTGCAGTAGATTTGTGCAGTACATGTATGGCTAAATTCATTGGTTCTCTGCTGTGAACCTTACTCAGTCCCTGTTATCGTTAGGATGTTCCTTAGACTGTTCCAGTGGTAGCACCAGTGACCTTTTGTGTACAAGGTCATATGGGTTTTTGGAGGATTTTGGTGTTTTAGCAAGCTAACGGTCTTGAGTCTTTTGGGGTAGTTAGTGTCTTTTTTTTTTTTTACCAGTAAGTAGCATTAGGTAGGTAGTTTTTAGTTTTTACTAACTAGGAGTATTTACAAACTATAGGAATCATTTGCATTTATTTCTCTTGTGTAGTTTGAGAGGCAAGCTAAGTTCTCTTACCTTTCTATACTTTTCAGTGGCTAACTTATAATCTATATTTTATTGTACATCTGTTTGCCAGATTGTGATTATTTCATGTTGTTTCTTTGTTGTGTGATATTTTTGTATTGTATCCCCTTTATTTAAAATTAATTTTGCCTTTTAGCAAAAAAACTTATCAGGTTTTTCTTGAGAGAATAGAATTCTTATCTATTATTGTGTGAATGACCAGTGCTCACAGGAACCTTTAAGTATTGTATTTGTGGGTGATAGATATGTTTGTTGAATATCTTGTCCAAGCTTGCAGGTATTCTAAAGGCATGGACCACGTGTAAAGGTGTTTAATGAGGAAGACTCCTTTCTTGATGTCAGTGTTATTTCTACTGCTTGCTTTTTTAATGGCTTAATATTGCCTCCCAAAATCGTCTCCTCAGATGTTGTACAGAACTAAGGCTGGCTGGGATGCTACAATTGCTGCTTGGTACTGCATCTCCCACTACCACCTTTTGTCTTCTGTTGATGCAGACTTTGCTTTATTTATTAGTGTCTTACGTTGTTTAGGAGGAAATTTTTAAAGGTTGATGTTACTGTGTATTTTGTAATAATACTTTAAGATAAAATCCTTGATAAAAATGTGCTATTCATTTTAGATGTTTAGTGCTGCCCCAAGTAGCCATAGCCATCACTAGAGTCAGTTTCTAGATAGGGCTACTTCTATGTCTGTTATTATGACAAGGATTTAGCAGGTTAATGAGGGAGCCAGATACTTGTTGCTGGTACAGTACTTTGTTGGAGCAATGTTGATGTTGATTTATTCGTATAATGTTAAAATTTTTTATGAATAATTCTTACCGAACAGTAGTTTGTAATTACAAGAAAGAAAGTTGTAGAAATGAAGGTTGATATTTGCAAGATATTTTTATGCTATATTTTTGCAGGCAAAAGTCTCCGAATTACAAGGAAGAGAGGCAGAATGGGAAAGAGAACGCTCAAGTTTGAGAGAACTTATCAACACGCTAAAGGAAGATCGAATGTTTTATAAGGAAACAGCACAAAAGAAAGAGTAAGTACTTTTATTCTCTTTTAAATATGTATTACTTGAAGTAAAGTGATATTTTCAGGTTTTTTACATTTAATATATATTACATGAAGTAAAATTATATTTTCAGGTTTTTTACATTTAAACAAATTTGGTTATTAGACTATATTTGTACAGAAAGTTATTTCAGGTTATAATCTTGAGTATATGCTAAGTAATGCAGACATCTTTAGTGTACAGTTTTTTTTGTATTAGGTTATTTTATCTCACCTGCTTGGTGAAAAATCTTGTGTTCTGTTATATCCTAAAGGTTAAATAGAAATTTAATTTAATGTATTTTTGTTAAATGAATGTTTAACTATGCGTAAAGTGGAAAGTGATAATTTCTAGGTTGGCTATATATATATATAGTGATTTTTTTAATGCTCATTGTAGGTCTTGGAAGTTTTCCTAATTCTGGTTTTTATCAGAATTTTATCATGTTTGGGAAGTTTAAATTTTACATTTTTTCCGGGAGTTAAATTCAGTTTTTTTTCTGTTTGTTAATGCCTTCATCTTTTCATTTTGACTCCTTGTAGATAAGGTCATTATGCTGTCTTAGAGGGTCTTTTGAGTTCTTCCCATGTTTCAGTTTGTTAGTTTAGTTAGTGTTGTTTTTCCCAAGAGTTTATTACTTCTCTTTCTGTCGTATCAAAACTTCTCACTATTTAACCATTCCATATACTAATTTCTTTATTTTTGCCTTTGGTCTCTTGTCTAGTTCCCCCCTCATAAGTAGATAATAAGTAAAAATTGTCAAAATAAGGATTTTGAGCATTAGTTTGTATTTTTTGTAGATATATAATTGTCAGTGCAGGTTTTTATTCTAAGTTTTAGAATTTTTGGTGTTTTGAGTTATAAATATGACACTTTCCATTATTTCTTAGCAACGTGAGTAGAGAAGATTATATATAAACATATGACAAAGTAGAAGACTGTATTGATTGATAGTCTGTCTTCAGTACATGAAGGATGTAAATTGATTTCTTCCTTTAAGATGCTTTTATTGTTGTAATGAATAAGTTATTTCACTAATGAAATTAGTGAAATTACGTAGATGTTTAAACATTTGTATAGCTGCTGCTGTAGTAATTATTATGCTTCATTATAAACTTTGAAGTAAATGATAATTATCGTAACATAAACTTTTAGCTCTGTTGTGTTCATTGTCATGTATAGTATAGTGGTAAATGTGCGATTGTAATAGTACAAGTAGTTAACACAAAGCCCCATGACTGATTGGGTTTTTATTGCATGATGATATGATGAGTATTCATTAATACATTTTAAGCTAGAATACCTGGAAACAGTAGAATTTTAGGCATGAAGTATTTGGTAGCTTACTAGAAAAGCAACAGATTCATATCAATAGTGGAAGCTAATTAATTGGAAATGAGTTTCATGTATTTTTAATTGACAGAATATGACATGAACCAGGCATGTTGATGTGGCAGGAATCTGAGCACCTTGAAGTGTTACTGCAACACTCTTAGGCAACTGCTATTCCTGTTCCCTTTACTTGGCCTGACTGTGTTTCATAGTACAGAAGTGTTAAATTTGAAACATGTAGAACAGGTAGACACTAGTGGTCTTTGAGTATCCCCAGACACTGCATAATTTTGCCCAAAAGAGATAAATAGTGGTTGTAACTATTGCACAGGCATTGCTTAAAAATTCTTTTTTCATCACTGACTGACATCACTTTTTTGAGGATTTCAGATGTAGAAAGTGAGACTGAGGGAACTGTATATGAGTGATGAGTTGGTATAAAAAACTAATTTTTTTTTGGTGGTAGGGTTGAGCTGTTGAATGTCCTATGGTGATGAATAAAAAAATGAAGGGTAACAGAGATGCCTTGGTGATAGAATAAGTCAGGAAGAGGGTTGTTAATTAAGGCTGAGCCTCTTAAGTATGTAAAATAAGGTGCTGTCTGAGTATAGGTAATCACTTAGTAATCACAGTTACATACTATATGCATAAAAAGTAGCTGGTAATAACCCTAGAAGTCGGTCTCCAAGTGGCTATGTACGTATTTATAAATGAAAGGGTAGAATGTTTTGGAAGATGAGAATGGTGACTTATTTGTATACTCCTAGCCAGTAAAACTACAATGGTCCCTGGGAATAAGTATTCAGCCTATTGTGTGTCAAATCTTAAAGATAAAATCTTGAAAAGTAGGCTGTCCCCTTTAGGTAGCTGTACTTAAAAGAGAAGTAATATCCTAATAACACATACAGCTAACATGAGTGAAAAGAGCTATGATTTCATATGACTGGAATCCTTACCTGTGCTACTCACATTCAAACACACTTGTATGTTTTAAGTATGATCTGGGTGAGCCAGTAGGACACCATGTTCTCTGTGACATGCTCATGAATTTGGCCTATTGAGAGATGCAACCTAAGTGACTTCTGGGATCTCTTGTACTCCTTAGATAGCGATAAACAGCTCTTAACTGCACACAGAAGAATCTCCTCTTCACTAGTGGCAACAATTAAGGTGAAGGATGCAGTGGCGTTGTTTTTACTGCCTTTTGTTTAGGTCTTTGCTACAGGGATCACTGCAATAGCCCATCCCTGCTAAGTCCAGCATCTAGAATTAATAATTTTATCAGAAAAAATGTTTACCTCTGTCTTTTCTGACTTTAGATTCAGCTATAAAGCCTCCAAAGGTTTTGTATGGAGATATGGGGAGGTGTTTTTAACATTAAAGAGATAGAGCCACTAAAGATTTCATGTCTGCTAGAAAAAAATCAAATAAAGAGATATATCCACTAAAGATTCCATGTCTGTTAGAAAAAATTCAAAGTCTAGAGTCAAAGCCCCTCCTTGACCCTTGGTTGCTAGAGGGTTAATTTTATTTCTTCTGATGAAAGTCAGTAATTGGAGGAGTACTTGTGTCAAGTGGATAAGCACCCCATTGGCTTCATCAATCCTTAAATTATCTGTGCTTGGCTGGATATCAGTTAATTGTTGAGGTTATGCAAGACTTGAAGGTTGCTATTGCTGCTTTCTCTGCAACAATGCTGGATTATCTCTGTGTGCAATAGTATATGGGATAACAGTTATAAGTTTTTTTAAATTTTAGGAAATGGGGTTGAAGCAACAGTTTCCTTCAAGTTGAAGACTGGGCCTCTATACCATGTTATAGTTGAACTGATCAGTAAATTAACAACTGTGGATGAAGCTCTTGAACAGGTCTGTAAGGGGCATCTCCCATAAGCACCACAGAGCCTTGCAAATCTGCATGCAGATGCTACTCTGAAGGTAGATATTGTTTTGCTATACTGAGGTTGTCTGGTATGTCATACTTTCTTGGGGATAATTGTATATAACTAGGTCACAAAGTGACTAGGCCCTCGTGCCTCCTTGAAGAAGAGTGGGAGGCGATGGATTACTACCCCCTCCCATGAAGAATAGGTAATCAAACCAGAAGTAAATTCATCTAGTAAAATGTCAAGTCTGAAGAGGAAGTGTAAACCTGCTGTCTTGTTACAGCAGCTCTTTTCTGAATGCAACTGCTTAGTCAGTAAGTGATTATATGAGGCAGCAAGGCTACCAACTCAAGATACAAACAGAAGTGTGACATTTCTTTCTAGAATTTTGCTTTAAAGTCTTTAGTTGAGTCACCAAACGGTAATTGTTAGAGATAGTCTTAGAGTTATAGGAGGGAGAAGGCTTGGTACTGCTGAAACCAGAGCTAGAAAGCATAGAAGTCCAATGGGCATCAGATTAAATATTATTGGTAGTCCTCTTGGTCTTCAGTGACCATAGGCCCAGTCTGTGTTGATCTTAGGCAATATCATTCTTTAGTCTCATAAGGCTATGCATGGGATGCAAAGTTAAAGGTATATCATCTAGCCAACAATTGAATGGGAGGGGAATGAAGATAAATTGTCATTGTTTAAATGGGACAAAAGGAGAGGTTACTGGGAGGTAAATCAGCAGCCAATGTCTTAGGAAATGCCTTTTTAATGGTTCAGTAACTTTGGCAAATTCTAGAAGACATCCATACCTATTAAAAAGGTTGTGGTTATGGTGATGGCAATTTTAAGAAAATGATAAGGTATTTCTGTTTGCTTTTAACAAGATGTGTGAGATATATATATATAGATGAATATTTAACCCTTCAAATCCTAAAGGGGAATTTGAATCTAAAAAATTCTTCCATAATAAATAAATAAGATTTTTCTGCATTAGAATTAGTTGTATGGATCTCTTAGTGTTTAAGCATTTCTGCAATGCTATGCATATGATATTAACTCCCAAGAATATTTGTAGATACCATTTGTAATCATCAGCTGTGTCAGAAGAAGACTGGTTTAAACAATTTGTTTGCAATTTACACTGCAGTTTATCGGTTGATGTGTGAAATTTAAAATAAGTAAGTGTACTATTTGTGATGCTTTAGAGATTGTTAGTAGTTTCTTAGTCTTTGTTTTTAGTTTGTCAATTTTTGTTATGACAATTGGGATAATATCTTTGTAGGATTTCACAAACTGTGTTTTGCTCCTACTCACAAAGTCAAACAAGCAAAGATATATACTTATTTATGGTCTAATGATACTATTAATATGAGTAGGTTGTTAAAAACTTGACTGCAAAAGTTATTTTGTATGATACTAAAGGGGACCAAATAATTCAAGTTTCAGTTCGTGTGTCGTAGCTTAAACGATCTGAGATGAACTTTCTAAATATCCTAGGGTTGAAGATATATTTATTTATGGTCTAATGATGTCATTATTATGAATAGTTTTATGAATAGTTGTTAAAAACTTGGCTGTGCAAAAGGTAGATCAAAAGGTTTAAGTCAGTCAGGCCTTTCCAGATTTGATGAATTGCTGCAGGCTTTTTCACTAATATCTATTATTGATTTGTGTGAAGCAAATCTGGTCCTTAGTGGAGGACTTCTATCTTGCTGAACCAACTCAACGTAGTTGTGGTGGTGGTTGTAGGAACAAGAAATAGTATTTTGTCTGATAATCAGGGAGGAAGCCAGATTCTTTTTTTGTATTTTTCTGTGGCAGAGTTTTAACAGTCTTACTAAGGAACGTCAGGACCATTTTTGGCTGATGAGTTTCATAAAATTCAATGTCTTATTAAGAATCCTAAAGTTAAATTCTTTTGGAGTGAGCCAAGTCTGTCTCTTATGTTTCTAAGAGTCCCAGAATTGTCAAGGCTTTGTTATGAGGCATTACTGATTTATATTTTTCCATATGAAATGATATATTCAGTGAATTATTACTGAGGCTGAGTTTCAGAATTGTCCTCCAGGTGTAAATCTGGATCTGATTGCTTTCACTGTGTAAGCTAGTTAATGTAAACAAGATACAAACCTGATTGTAGTTTTTCAAGTTATGAAATCTTAAATTAAAATTTTTGATCATATCTAATTGATTAGGATTCCCTGACTGACAGAACAATATTGGTTTGATACTTCATAGCAAGGTGTGTTTTTGTTATTTTGAACCTTTATGTTCTAGTTCATACTGTTTCCTAGAAGTGTAAATAGACAGATACTAATTTAGTTAGTCTAACAAAACTTTTTTTTATTGAAATGGAAACTGTGATTTCCTAATAGTTGGAGAATGGTAAACAGCTGTGGGATTCAGCTTTTTGTAATTTTTTATTTTTTTTTTATTTTGGTAATTGAATGTCTAGATGTAGTATTTTGATATAAATGAAAACAGTTAAGAAGTAGATGTGTTGCTGCAAACACACATTTTCCTGTATTAATTGTTTTGATGTGCCAGTAGGTGACGCAGTAGGACATCCAAAACTGATGTAACTATATTAGTCACTTGAATGTGTAACATATTACTTATCTAGGTGGGCATTATTCTCATTCAGAAACAAAATGTTACTCTTCAGGGTTATAATTAGATAGGGAGAATGATGTTTCATGACCAGTGTTGTTTCACCTATTTTATTGGTTTTATTAACAGTATTGATTCACGCATTTTCTTTTCTCATACTGTTCAACACAGTATACTGTATAGTATTCTGTTTCCGTAATGTACCCGAATCTGCACAGACAACTTGCTTGCATTTGAAACTAACGTCCTTAGACTTTGACTGAAATATAATGCAAAGAACACATCCTTGAACAATGTAAAAAGAAGGATCAAGCAGAATCATCTTTTTTAGCAGCTAATTCCATTGAATGTTATCTCATTTGTTGGAAACAAAGTTATTCCAGAAAAGCAAATGTACCTTATGTAGGAACTGTTAAAAAGAGCATTGAACTCAATCCTTGAGACATTGCTTATAGTATAGTAAACAGGTGTAGGAAGTGCAGGTGGTGGTCAATGAATAGAATATCATCCTACTGTACACATGTAAAATACATGGTTTCTATTGAGCCTTACCATGCTTTTTGATGTACCATGTTTGATGGCATATGAGACTTCCTAATTCCAGAAGGGAAAATTTTGAAAAATTCTTGTGTGCACATATAAAGTATATCCATAGTATTATTGAAGTATATAGCTATAATTTGGCAGAAAAAACTGACAAAACATCCAAGAAGGACAGCAAGAAAATTTTTATGAAGCAGATTCGGTTTATTGTAAATATAATCTGTGCCACCCCTCCTCCTCTGCCTCCGATTGGAAATGACAGAGGTGATACTGAATTTATGAGTGCTGAAATTTTCCAAATAAAAGAAAAAAAACACAATTGTGAGTTAGGAAACTATTTAAAAGTTTGTGTATTAAGATTTTCAGTAAGTTTAAAATGAAGTTATTTGCAGATTGTGTTTTTGTTATGTTACGTCGATGTGTAAGCCTAGCCTATAGGCCAGTCCATGAAGGATCTGCTGGACCAAGGGATATACACTGCAGCATATCATGCATGTTTTATGTAAGACCTGTTGCTAAGTAAAGGATCCACTGGGCCAGTGTACAGTCACAGCAAGTAGAACAGGTGAGATCATGAGGACAAACCTGTCCCCATGATCTTCCAACTTGTGATCCCTGCTGCAAAAGATGAACTGGAAAGCAAATATGAAAACTCAGTTACAAAGGTATAGCATGGAACATTCAGAATGGCTGAACAGTCCACAAGCATTCAGTAGAATCATTCAACATACGAAATGTACAAGCAAATTTAAACAATGAAACCCTTAACCAAACTTAATGAAGACCAAGAAAACTTATTCATTAGCATGGAGGCAAATCAATAAAAAAAGGCAATAATTAAGAAGACAATCTTGAAGCCCTTATCATATAGCTAACTCAACTGGAGTAGAGACAACTTTGTATTCCCAAACAAACCATAAGCATTGTTTACCATTCATGCTGACTACCGTCTAGTAAGGTGAAGATGCCTATAGCCAACATTGCAAATATTTTCCTGCTATCACTAATTCACTCATTTCCCTAGAAAAAAGAATGTAATTGTGTGAAACAAATGAATTTAGATGAGTGAAGGAGAAGAATAAATTGCTTCAGAAAGTCATAAAAGAGCTAGTGACCTTTGGAACTTCGAGCACTTTCACAGAGCTACAGGTGCTCTTACAGAAGTTTTATGGGTATTTGGAGGCCACAAATTTGGTTAGATTATAAGGTTGTGATGAAACAATCATGCAAAATTTGTATTTATGTAGGAACCCATCTAAAATTCCCTACATAACTACGTATATATATTAATGAGCATACCCTATTTCAAATTTAATAATCACATGATATTACAGAAAGTTATGTACAGACAACCAAATAATGACCTACTGTTAATGCAACAGAGGTATGTACTACCCAATTAACTTACCATCAGTTCATTTACCTGTACTAGTATATATGGGTAGTTACCTCAGTTTTGGATAGTGCCATATGAAAGGGAAATTGAAGAAGGCTTGCATGGTAGAAGTCTTAGGTTTTTGTACTTTTAACTAATGTCTGGAAAATTTAAGATAAGTTTTGTTTTTATTGATATTTTTTCTTGATCCTGACTTTACCACACTGATAGAGAGATCACAGTTCTTCAGTCATCGTACCAGACAACACTCCTTCGACAACATCTTGGTTTAGTCAGGTGTGCAATAATGCATTGTCTTGGCTTTTTTATTATCTGTTTGGAGCTTAAAATTTATTAGTATTTTGTGCCTTATTTTTTATCATTGGCTCCCCATTAGCTTATGCATCACTTCAACTTATAGTATTTGCTTTACTTGAACATTGTCTTTTATTAGTTCAGAATGGTTAATCTTAAACTATGCCTCAATGTTTAAAAGAAAATCTCTTTGTTACATCCTCTTTTCCATAACTCAGCTATTCATGATATTTGTAAAGATTGTATGTCCATACAGTTCTGGTCATTATGTGTGGTTGGTAAAGTTAACTATCTTATCTGGCTGATGTATCAAGGTATGTTAGTGTGCTGTTAAACAACTCTTGCATCTTTGTAGGTAGTATTCCTTATACTTTACAGTATTTCCCTTTGCTGTAAGTGGTTGGCTTTTAAGTTTTCATAGAAATTAGTCCCTAAAATATGTAGTACTGTGATTGAAAACAGAGAATGTACTGGAATGCTTAACACCTCAGAGGGTTAGATCTTCTTAGAATTGCAATTGTTATGTAGTTCAATCAGACCAGTAAAAATGCTTGATATTTTAGGATTGGTGTATAGTTTCTGCATAGGCTGTCTACTTTTGTTTCACAGATAGATTTACTTGGAAGAAAATATTTAATAGAAATTATCCAGTCATTAAATAAAGCCAGTCATATGTAATGGCTGCATTCCCACTTTGGTTACACTTTGAAAATCCCCATACCCAACAGTCTTGTTTTTTGTATAGCATATAAAGGATAATAGTCTGGCAGTGAATGCATCATGCCGAAACACAGGTGTGGATTAGTCACCTTCCTCTCTCCTTGTCAGCAACCAGTGCTGTTAACAGCTTTCTTCAGATTTTACCAGCCTGGTTCAGCATTGGGATTACTATTTTTCTGTTATTCTAACCAGTTTCTCATCTTTTAAGTGCTGTCAAACAGTACTATGAAGAGGATGATTTTATCACTGAAGAAATTGGATCTATTTAAAACTCTTAAGTGCAGGAGCCAGATACTATTCCTATTTTGAGGCCTGCAATATTGATGACCGATTCATCTTTGTGAATGACCAGAGCAAGCCGATAAAGGATTATTACGGCAAAGATTCTTTGACTTTTTTTATGGAGTGACAGAACATTCTTCCTTTTAATGTAACACCTTAGGTAATCTTATGGCAGCAGTTCCAAAATTATAAATTCAGTTTCTGATAAGCCATAACTGATGAAAGGAAAAATATGGAAAGCAAGATGCATTTCTTGATAGAGGAGTGCCTAAGAACTATCTTTGATAAATCATATGAGCCCATTGCACATACACATTGTGTTGACTAGTGTTTATAAATGCATTGATGGTCTTTGAAGCCTATCGCATCCTTTCAGTAGTTTGCTGGGGGAGAGGCAGTAACTTATTTCAGGTAGATAAAAAAAATAAATGCTTGTCTTGTATGGATTACTAACTTTTCAAGAGTATTTAAAGAATAAGATGGTTTGGTTGATATTTTACAACCCCCCTGCTGTAGTTTACTTAAACAAGTACCCCCATCAAAAGCTTTTTAGAAGCAGTGGATTCCGGGTGAAGGATCTTAGTGGAAGATTTGTCGCACAAGTCATGCCAGTTGTTGGAGTGTCAAGGTGTAGCTTTTCATCTGCTTGAATGAGCTAATTTCCAAAGATATCATTGTACCCAGCTATCCTTGAGTAGCCCAAGAGATACTCTTTTTACTCTTTTCTTTGGTGTGTGGTATTAACAGTTTATTATACTGCAATACTATACATTTACTTATCACTTTGTTACTATACTCGTTTTTTGTATTATTTTATATCTTAAAGTGTATTTGGTTAAATGAATGCAGTAAGATTTTTCTTCAATATTTTAAACAAACCTCTCAGTTGATTTTGATTGTACTTCATCAAGGACCAGTAAATTTCTTGTATATATGGAATTGTAGGACACATTTCTTATGGGCATAAAGCTTGATAAAATCTTTGTAGACATGCTAATAATATTTAAATTGAATTCACATTCTCAGGCATTAGTAGCAGTGAACACTGAAGGATATGTGAATTGAGAAAAAGGAAGGGAATTTGTTTCAGGATTACAAAACTGCAAATAACTGTTTGCCTTATCATAATAGCTTCTATTATGATAAGCTCATATTTTAGTGGAAGTTTGAGTAAGAAAGTAAGAATTGTGGGTCATTGATGAAATGATGAGGTAAATAAACATTTTGGAAATGCACCAAGGAACTTTATAGACGAGTGAACATACACAGTCAATTATGTTAAATGTTAAAGAAAATGAAAATGAGCTGGAAGAAGTTGGTGTAATAAACAACCAATGGAAATTATAACAGATGAAGAGATTAAAATGGCCCTCAGGAAGATAAAAAATTGAAAAGCCAAGGGCCATATAGAATAACAAGTAATTTAATAAAAGCAGCATGTTTTTCCCGATCCTGCATTTACACCTCAGTTGCTTGGTACCTGTACAAGCTGGGGGTATGTCTTCCTTATGTTGTTGTGCCATTTGAAAATTAGAGTTCATGTCTTATTTAGGAGCCCTGAAATAATTTTATTAAAGGATGTTAAAACTTGAACTTGAGTTTAGCTGACAGGGCCTTATGTTGTGTATGAATCTTTGAAATGTCAAATACAATGGCATAAGATTACCCAGAGTTCAAAAGAAACGGTAACCAGAGATAGAAAACAGGGAACATCACCAGTCTATTTTGATTTGTTGAGGGTTGTGAAATTTCTGATTATTGTTATCACAACTCAATCATGTATCACCCTTTTTCTATAAATGCAATTATTCAAATGTCATTGAACATAACAGACGAGAACCATGAAATTTTCACTGCACATGCTTTATCCTTCCTACTGGTACAGGTACTGCTTCCACTTGGTTTGTTTTTGTGTGGGACTTCATGGAGTAAGTTTTAACATTGCTGGTTTGCAAGGATCACCAGGATCACCTTTGTCAGCAGCCATGCTTTTCTCAGTATTTTTACTTAGTCCCTTCATGTTCATGTGTAGTTTGTTGGTTTGACACCTTCCTCTTGTGGGTTAAGATGTTGTTTCTTTCTTCTTCTTGTCTCATTCAGTGAATTTTTGCTTAAATCATCTCCATTTTCATTTATGTTCTAGTAACTTAATGTTTTTGGGATGGGTCATTATTACTTTTATCGTGAACATGCTTATTCTTGTTCATCCCTTTTGAAACACTATATAACTTTAGTACTCAGTAACCCTTTTTAGTTTTGAATGATTTAATATTTTATTATCATTGGCTGCTTTTTCTCTCACTGTGGTTGTTACCAAGTGATTTTGTGGTTCATAATTTTGTGAATACTGTTATTAAGTAATATGATAGTTTCTTTTTGGTCAGCGATAGCAGTCATGTCTCTATGATGTGTTGTCATTCTACTCATCCATGAAGTGTTGTACTTGCTGACAAACTTTGTCATGAAAAATAGATATGCACCCCTCAAGGGCTTGTCCAGCCTTCTGTCCTAGGTGGGCCTTCACAATCTGGGGTCACCAGACCCTTGGACTCATTAGCAACTTTGGATCAGTGTTCAACATCATTCCCAAACAGCTCCAAAGAGATGTTGCTTTCCAAACAACAGCGATGGGTAGACAATTCCAAGTTGGAAAATCTCACCCTCTCTTTCTCGGAGAAAATGAGTGTTTGCTTGCTTTTTAGATATTATATCCTTAGGTGGGGCTTGCCTCTAGTGTCATCAGATGAATTGGGCCCCTATTGGGGTAGGGTCAGAGTCAGGGTCAGGGGTCATTGATACTAAATGGCACAGTTATTCCCTTCCTTATCTGGAATCTTTGTATCATATTCGAGTGGCTAGAAAGGTTGCGAGCCTTGCAGTTCAAGGTGGGGTTGATAATTTTTCAAGTAGCTGGCTATCGAGAATACTTTATTTCTACAGCCGCCTCTTTATCATCCCAAATGAAACAAGAGGTTGGAAGCCCAGTCATTGATTTCATCCTACTCAAGATGTGCATTTCCAGATGGATATTGGAGTTGCCAAGGAGGTTTACTGGAGAGGAAATAACTTTATTTTGTCAGGGAAAGGATGAAACTTGTTGATTTTCCCTCAAGTGTATTCAGATTTCTTTTCAGATGACTGACTGGTCATGATTTCTTTGAGGGAGGAGTTGTGGAGGCTTCAGTTGACACTCTTCAACTACTTCACTTCTTAGACCTCCAGATCTTATGGAAAGGTTGACTTAGCAGCTTACCAAGAAATGATTTTTAGTATGAGGAAGAAGTTGGTACATCCTCATTGATACATTTCAATGACTGGATCAAGTGTAATTTGTTCTTTACAACTGGCTCTGGGTCTGCTCCCTTCAGTTTCAGCTGACTGGATAGTTGTTGGCATCATCCAAGCCTGAAGATTACCAAGTTATGTTGGGGTGGTGAGATAGAATTAATCTACAGAAGGGTGTTCCCCTTGTGTCTCCCACAGTGGACAGTTGAAGCTCTCACTTCATAGGTCTCAAATCAGTGGAATATTGCTGGTGGAGAAACAACAACATATTATGTTCTAGAGTTATGATCTTGGTGTACATCATATCAAGAAGGTTCTCACTCTGAAACCCTTTTTTGTTTAGTAGTAAAGTCTTGTGTAGACCTGAGGGGATTGAAACATTATAATTAACAGCTTCAGCAAAATATGTAGGAACTGTCCTCTTCCCATCCCATCTTTCCTACAAAAAATTAGGAAAACATGGAGAAAGTATCAATGGGCAGGACAGAGCATTCATAATGAGGATTTTGCAGATGAGAGTGGTTAGACAGGGATTTTGGCACCAACAGAAATGAGGTGAGATGAATAATGGATTTATTTGAACAAAAAATTTTTTATATATAATCATGGTGTTAAAAAAGTCACCATTATGATCTTTGTAACTGTACCCCAGGGTAGAATGTGTCTGAAATCTTTGTCCTATCATGGAAATTATATTTCTAATAAGGTACAAATGTTAAGATGGTTCTAGTGACATCATTATCTCAGCCTATTAATAGTTTCCAAATGATCCTGATTCAGTATGTGAATGGCATTTTCCTCCTTCCTTGGGATGCTGTAAGGATGTCTTATTTTTTTAAGGACATAAAATTGTAGGAAAGAAATGAACATCATAAAGACCAATATTTTATGTTGTTCTTACCTTCCAACCATTTGTTAGTGTTACTATAAACCAGAAATTTAGATACAGAACTTAAGCCATCAAGGGACCCACTACTTATTAAGTGCTTTTGTCTACTAATGACAGTCCTTCACCTCTTCATTTTGAATGACCTGGAAGCATCTCAGTCTGGCATTGAGTGCTTACGTAATTTGGTCTTTAAACATAGAGCTTTTAAAACTCTTACTATTTTATTCACGGGGTAAACTTTCCCTTACATCTAACACAGCCGTTCCATTTGTTACTGCTTTTTTAAGAGGGAAATGCAACAACACCATTGTGTTTCATGCTTTTCATAATATGTGAAGGAGTAATTTGGTTAAAATCTTTAACTCAGTGTTGTGCTCTTTGAGTAGTAATATAGTGTAAAAGGCTGTACTATACTAATAAAAGGTTGCTGAAACTAAAAGTATTTTTAATGGTATTAGTTTTTAGAGTTTTTATTACGGCTTCTTAGTGTAGGCCAGATCAACTTATCCTCTAAATCATAAGCTAAAAGACACCTACAAGTGTCATATTAATTTATATATATTTTAAAATCTTGCATAGTAGGCATTGTAGTATGTTAAGGCAGTGCTGTATATAATCAGTAGTATGGGAGTATTTATATAAATTAAATGTAAGTTTTAGTGTTGGTTTGTTTTTATTTAAAATGTCCTTATTAACTCTGGGCTGACTCTAATTGTTATGCTTTAACATACTCTGATAACTAATAGAATTTTTAAAGTTTCCTTTTTCATATAAACATAACTCCCCCCTTGCAGTTAGAGCTTTGATATTAACACATGTTAACTGATTGGCATGGTTTCTAAAGCTTGGTCTAATTAGTCATTCATCATCTCATAAGTATATGTATACAAATGTTTGATCTCTGCACAAATTATGGTCTGTAAAGAGATTAAGGGGAAAGTTTGATGGAGGGAATATGACTGTGGTAAATGAAATAAGTTGGCTGAAAGTAAAGTTACTTGAAATTAGAAAGTACATTGCTGTTATTTTTACTTCTGCCAAGAAGATTAAGTACATATATTTGGTTCAGTTCGTTTGTCTGGTTGTTTGTTACCAATACACAAAAAGTTAAGCACGTGTGTGTATTTATGTAAATATTTTACGAATGGTTAGCTATATAGCTCCAGTAAGTGAATAGGACAAAACTCAACTGCACACAAACTTGACCTAGCTTGATGGCTTCATACCAAGGTAGACTTTACAGATATGAGAGCCATGAAGTAAATATATGACAAAACTTAGTAACTTGGAACATTCTGGTCCTAATTACCCCATTACAAAAAAAATATATAAAAAAAACTAAAACAAAATTAAATACCAACAATAAATTTTGTCTCTGAAGGGAAACATTTTAATAGGTTTTAATTATCATTGCTGTATTTTACAGTTGTCAATAACCAAGGTGGTGTTATTGAAGGTAGCCATACATAATAGGCAACCTATCTTTAAACAAAATAATTTCAATTTTAATGGATTTTACACTATAGTTACATAATAAGCAACTAGATGCAACAGTTGTAAACTGTACAATGTTCATAATTTGCATTTAAAGTGTACATATCCCACTTTGGATGTGTGTTGACAGTGTAATTATAAATTTTCGTATAACATATGTAGTACATAAATTTTATTGTTGCTGTAAAGGATCTTGAATAGGCTTAGAATCAATTTTAAATTAATGCTTTAAAAATGCGTGCACACACACACGCACACACACACACACACACACACACACACACACACACACACACACACACACACACACAGAGGGAGGGTGGGTGCAGGCTAGGTCTTCATTAGTCACAGTCACTGAGTTAGGCAGAGCCCATTGTTGTACTTCAGAAAAAGTCATATTTTGTCGTGACAGATCCTCCAATATACAAAAATGTACCGCTCTGCTGTCTCCACCATTATATACAGTAGTATTTGGGCACTAATAATAGGGGAATGCTATGAAAGGGATGGAAAAAGCTCTAAATGTTAATTTTTTTGTGTTGGGGTGTCTTCAAAGAAAGTCTGACTGGAGTTTCTATCTGTTTGTATCTCACCTCGCTCTGTAAAATTTCTTGATGATCACAGTTTTTTTTTTTTTTTTTTTTTTTTTTTTTTGTTATAAATAGTTTAACATGGCTGTTGAGCAAATTTGCTAGACACTTATGGGTTGTTCAGAGC
>NC_087209.1:27672428-27762428 GCF_015104395.2 Macrobrachium nipponense | reverse complement strand
ATTAGAAGCAATTGTCTCTAGATAGGTATTTTACTGTAACAAGAAATAAAAGTGATTTGGGCAGATCAAGTGTAATTGAAAGAAATGGGTGAATAATCATCCCAGCCCAGCTGATAAGTCAGTGGGAAACAGAACCCTTCTCTCTCTCTCTCTCTCTCTCTCTCTGTCGCTTCTCATCTCTTCTTCTCTCTCATCGTCGCCCGTCTTCTTCTTCTCCATAATCTCTCGCTCTCTCTCTCTCTCTCTCTCTCCTCGTCCTCTCCCCTCAACTCTCTATCTCTCCTCTTCTCCTCTCTCTCTCTCTCTCTCTCTCTCTCTCTCAGCGCACTGAACACTGACTCAAGGAAGCTTATTTTTTTCTTTGTTATTTTACTGTACTGCATTGTGAAATAATATTTTATTTTTTATGTGAATTGGTACTACTTTTAAGTTCAACAATACCACAACACACGATAACTTAAAATCATTCATTCATTATTCCTCAAAAATATAAATGCCCCCTCCTTCTACCTCAAGTTAGCTGTGTATCACCGCAATGACGAATGATTTTGTTAATCGTTTATGCTAAATTTTATTGTGAAAGCTTTGTTCTTTCCTTCACTATTTTGTTAATATTGTTCAACTAAACCGTCTCACTAGGCACACCGAATACTGGCTAAATTAAGACTTATTTTCACTCTCTCTCTCTCTCTCTCTTTTTTTTTTTATTGTATTGCATTTGACTTTTCATATTATATCATTATGATATATTTATTGGGAAATTCCATTTTTTATGTGAATTGTTATTGCTTTTACATACATACAGTAACATTTTAACTCTCTTCTCCTTCTCTCCCCAACCTATCAAAGCTCCCTCATTCAGTCTTAAGTCAGCTGGGTGTGACATTACCACGGTTATTTATGATTTTATATATCTTTTATGCTAATGTTATATTGAAAGTTAAATTTTATATTAAATGCTTAATACTTTTAATTATTTTGTCAAATATGGTTATCATTAAACTATATATTGTAAATAATTTTTTTTTTAATACAGTTTAACTTGTAGACCCAGTAGGCTTCCGGATACAAGTATAAACTAGATATTCAGTGAGTTCGAAGTTAAAATTGAGCATTCGTTCAACAAATGATACAAAATTTTCTCGAAAATTTTGTTTTGAAAAATGGAAATTTGACATAAGAAACTGTATATACTGTGTTCCCCTGTATTGGTGGGGGATGCATACCAGACCCCACGAGTAGTTAGAATTTTTTGAATGGATGAAATATAACAACGCTTAAAATTGCCTATTTTGTTAGTTAAAATTCAAGAAAAAACCCACTAAAAATGTTTACACCTGGTTTTTGAATAATTTTATCACAAAAAGTGGATTTTATCATGAAATTGAAAAAAAAAAAAACTGGTATTTGTGGGTATTTCTCATAGAAAAATACCGCGAATAGGCGAATTTTCCACGAATAATGGGTATATATGTTCCATAGAGAAATCCATGAATATGTGAGTCCGCAAATATGGTGGGTTCACTGTAGTATACGTACACGTACATATATATTAATAATTATATAGATAATATATATATATATATATATATATATATATATAGATATATATATATATAAGATATATATACAAATATATATATAGATATGTGTATATATGATATATATATGTATATATATTATATATAATATATATTATATATATATATATATATATATATATATATATATATATATATCATATACAATACATACATACATACATACATACATACACTACATACATACATACATACATACATACATACATACATACATACATGTATATTGGGTGAATAACCCACATGACCTAATCCCAGAGTGCAGAAAATGGAGCAGAATGATACTTAAGGAAATAGTTAAATATATTCTATGTAACTGTATACGTACTAGTTTTCAGCAAACAACAATTATGTTTTTTAAAGCATTTTCTTGAAAGAAATGTTATCAGAATCCTCAACATTTTCAGTGGTTAATTTTAAGAATTTGTAATTTATTAAATGAGGTCTAATGCTACATTTTTATAGAAAACAAACACTTTAAGCCAGTTTTACAAGAGTTACAGATTGGAGCCCAGTGCTCTGGCCAAAGTTTTTTTTATAATGATAATGATTTATGTAGTAATATTGCAGTTTCTCATTGGCATCTAGACAGCCAATCTTTTTAATGAAGTTTGTTTGTAAGAGGGTCTTCTTCCATGAATAATAATAATAAAATAATAATAATAATAATAATAATAATAATAATAGAGTGTACTCCTAGAAACAGCGCACATAGTAAGAAAAGTGATGGACTCCTAAGGAGGCAGGATGCAACTCGGAACCCCGCACAATAAAAACCACCTAGTTGAATAAGATGACTGTGATAGACCAAAGTGATAGACCAAAAGATAAAAAAACTATTAATAATAAGCCTCAAGCAGCTTATTATGTATTTATTGTTTAGTGTTGTTGTAAACACTGGCTGTATCATAGACTCTTTTAATTACTGCAAGGTGATGGATGGTCTTACATATTTTATATACCATTGACTCATGTTTGGTAATTCTAATAGCCAGCTTGTTTGAAGCCAAGAAACCTTACTAGCTTCATTTGGAAATAAAGCATGAATCTTCTTAGATGTGTTCCAGAATAAGGCTGAGTTTTTTATAGTTGCATCTTATTGCTTAAGCAGTCGATACTGATACATATTTGTATTGTATACATTTTTATTAGTCTCATGATCTTTCAACCTATGAGGAAGTTTCTTTTAAGAATTTGATTCTTAAAGGTATACTCTTGAGCTATTGGATGTGCATTTTCTTTTCCTGTACTTTGATACTAAAATCATAGCTAATGCTATTTACTTTAGTGCAATAGTAAACAAATTTTAAAAATGTGAATGTGTATTTTTTGACAGATAAGTTCCAAGTAATGTACAATATTTACAGAGTTACACTTTTACTTTATAATCTTATGTTGAATTATCATTATTTTTTATCAGTTTCCCAGGCATAATTATTTTTATTTCTATGAAAGAGTAATATTCTCATTTTGACATTATGTTACATAAGAGTGGAACCTCAAACTCAGGACAGGTATGGGGAAAAACTAGGCTAAGCAGAATTTGTTTAATCAGAACAGTTAAGAAAACTGTGAATTAATTACTTTACATACTTGTAAATGTCAGTCCTAGTATAGCAACCTCCTTAATTTAAACTAAGCCATTTAGATTTTGATTTCCAATAAATATTTTTAAATTATGAATTCAAAGTAATGGAGCCTAACCTGGACATCATCTAAGAATGTTTTCCACTGTTTAATGTATTATAATTTAAATATAGATTATGTTTTTTGCTAAGTCTTACAATATTTCTTAACATAATGAAATGTAATTGGTGGTACTACTGTGTTTCTTCATATAATTTCATATATCATGATTATTATGGTTTTTCATGCAGTTCAGAGCTGGATAGCTTGCGTGGAGAAGTTCAAGCTTTACAACAGGAGGTTATTGCTCTCCATGATTCCCAGCGTCGAAGAAACGAACACCCTTCTCCTCCTGTTTCCCAGCGTTCAGCTCGAGGTCTTACAAGACCCAGTGCCTCTAGTGGTAAGATTATTTTGTAGCTACAGTATGTTTGTATTGCAAATCTGAGATGAGAAGTTAGGCTAATGTGTGTGACAAAAGTAAAGTTACCAGTATATGTAGGATTGAAATTAAGTTTTGCAGAGAATTAACTTTCAAGCATTTCCTCTGACAGTTTTCAGATTAGGCAATGTCATGGTACATCCATGTTCATGGAAGGATGCTGTGAGCTCTTCCAGTACTACTTGCTTTTAATTTTTGCAGGATTAAGCTTAGATTTATTTAACATAAGTTGATGTGTCAATACGTTCAAGTCCATATTTTATATGGTGGCCTCCCTTCAATCCATGCAGATTGGGCTTGTCTAACAACAGCTGAATGGAGAGTGGTAATGGTGGGGGGTCATTTTATACAGTTCAGACTCATTCTAATGACATAAGTTATTTTGATATTCCAATTATGTCAACCAGTTTTAAAAGTTCATCCATTTTTTTATATGTAAAAATAGGTTTATATTTTATATGTAAAAATAGGTTTATATTTCAAAATTCAATAAAAAGACAAGGATGAATTTGTTATGTCAACATAATCCTGAAGGCCCTTCCAGTGTTGAGGCAAAGTGTATGAACCTTATTTTATTCTTATTTCAGCAAATCCATTTCAGTTAATGGAATTCAAGACTTTTTATATATTTTTTTTCTAAGGGGCTAAACTGATTTTCCTTTTATTTTAATAGACTTAAAAAGCTATTTATTTTGTGTACTTTGCATTTATATTTGTTGTTTTATAGATATTAAAGAAATGTTTATTTTTCAGCATCAAGGTCAGGTTCTAGCAGTGACAATACACCTGCTCGCCGTCCTCGTCCTTCTAGTGCTCGCCCCCCTTCATCTGGCTCTCGTCTTCAGCGCTCACAGAAATCTTCTAGTGAACCACGAGAAACTCCCCCTCCAAGTAGTTCTCGAAGAACTTCTGTTCAGCAGAGTCCAAGAAAGGGTGTGCCTCCTAGATCCTCTTCGAAGCCTCCATCATCATCAGCATCATCATCCCCATCGAAAGGTTCTATTTCTAATATGATGACATCTGGGAACAATGCAAGACCCAGTAGTAGTAGTAATAATAGAAGAATACCATCCTCCTCTTCAACTCCCAAGGTTAGTCCCTATGCTTCTCCAAAGCATAGTTCAAATGGAAGAGCAACCTCCTCCTCTTCTGCCTCAAAAACCCCTACTCCAAGTTCCTCACCTAGAAAGACAGCAGGATCCGTGTCTCCCCAACATAGAGTAACAAGCTCTTCATCACCGCAGCGTAAAACAGCAAGCTCTTCCTCCTCTATTGGAAGAATACCTACTTCGCGTTCTTCTTCGAGAACACCCACTCCTTCTTCAGTGGGATCCCCAAACAAGAGTGCCACACCTAATCGATCACCCTCAAAAGTTCCTGTAGGTAGAAGTTCTGCAAGTCCTGCCACTAGTCCCCTAAAAAGAGCAAAAGTACGAGAAGAAAGTGCCAGCCCTTCGAGAACACCCAGGTCATCAAGACAGGGATCTTTACAAGACTCCTCAGCAGTAAGTACTGTTCTGTTGTTGCTTTTCTGGTGTGAAGTAGTTAGGCTCCTTATGTGCCTGTTACATTCTTATTCACTTAAGATCAAAGAGTGGGTTTCCCATATCACCTGGAAGTGATTTGAGTGTTTACTCACATGCACCTTCTTTAAAATGCTTAAAATGCCCTCAAAAACATTGAAAATATTTATTGCTTAACAAAAATATGTAAATCATAGGACAGTTTTTTTTAGTAGTTTGCACTTATGAAAGCAATCTGACCTTTATTGTTTATTTTCATAGGCACAGATTATGACCTATTTCACAGAAATTACATTTATCCAGTTTTAGAGTACGTACTGTTACTACAGGATTGAAAAAGAAATGTGAGCCTTGATCATGGTAGCATCAGTTTGTTATTCCAGTCTCATGTTACATTTCCTGTAAAAGTATATTAGTAAATTTTTAAGCTAACATTATCCACAAGTATTGTGTTAATGAACCAGCAGTAAAAAAAGAACATCTGTTCACATGATGCTGTTATGAGCATGTGTCATTGTGATTGTGGCAGATTACCATGAAGATAATAAATGTGTGACATACTTGAAACTGGCAGTAGGTAAAAGCCTAGTTATAGAAACTGATAGCAAAGCTCTTACCTTTTGGGGATCTAAGTTGCAATGTTAGGTGATCATTCAGGGAATTACTTGTTAAGATGTTAAAAACTTTGCAAATAAGATGAACTACAGAATATGAAAGCCAACAATGACAGATGAATAGTAAGAATTCTAGCAAAGCACATTAGACATGAGTTTTTATTAAAGGTTCCTACCAGAATAAATTGGTGTGAAAAAATTTGCAAGGGCACAATATTATATGTTTGTTCATATGCGAAACAAATCGTCGGTCTTAACAATAGTTTAAATCTTCTGGTGCCAGCTGGAAACCAGTTACAAACAATAAAAAATTGTATATGCAAGGAGTCTGTAGCATCTGGCATCTAAAATGTAGATGAGGTGGAAGGTGGTCAGCGACAACGCTTGAAGCCCTTGATGCATTCAATCTTTCCTCAACTGCTTTGTGTCACACGGTTCAAGCGTGGTTGCTGACCACCTTCCACCTCATCTATGCTTTAGATGCCAGATGCCACAGATTCCTTGCATATACAGTTTTTTATTGTTTTTAAATAGTTTCCAACTGGTGCCAGAAAATGTATCCTATTATTAAGACCTCAGGTTTGTTAGCAATGAAAAATCCAAATTAATAAAAAAATTTGTCAATTTTTGTATATAGTATAACTTATTTCATACTGACTTTTTGAAGTCTCCTGACATTTTAATCATGAAAAATTTTAGCTAATGAGGCACACACGTTGAAGCTTTTGTACTAATGTATTCACGCTGAAGAATGATATGATAGATGTTTCTAAATATAAAACAAGTTTTGACTTAGGAAGAACCTATTTTTTGGTAGTCGCTGTTGAGTCCTCAAAGGAGTTACCCTCCATGGTGTGTGTCAGCCCCCCATGGTGACTAGACTAATATTAAAGAAATATATCTTATAGCCTGGTCTTGTAACTGGGTATTATGCCATAGTGATAAACACTATGACATGTGATAGAGTATAATTGACTCAAAGACAAGAAGGCATTTTATCTTGTCTTTGCCAAAGCTGTACCCAGATTCCTACGTCAAAACTACAGAAGTGACTTGTGCATGTGCATTGGCCATCTTCTTTTATTATCAGGCTGGTTAAAGGACCAAGAACCATTGCTCTGTTTGTCAACTTTACCCAAATCCCTTGGCTTTTTGCCGGGGAACAAGAGGTTTTTGAGGACTCAGCAGTGACTACCAAATATAGGTTTTTCCTACATCAGAACCTGTTTTTTGATAGTGTATTCGCTGTTTTGTCCTCAAAGGAGCATTAGAAAGAAATTGACAGGTGACGAAAAACTTTAGCTCCCAAAATTTCCATCTCAAAATTAAAACTAAAACATCTCCACTTCTATGTCTGGCGAAGGTGGTATCAGGCACCATTCTGCATTAGGAAATGCTGCCATGGCTCTGGACTCAACATGTACAATTTCTATCATGGTCTTTCTCTCACTGATGAGATACTTACCATCTGGAGAGAAAATGTGCATCGAGGCATCATGCCAAGAATAATCAGTATCAGAGTAGGATTTTGGAGTCTGTTATATTTTAATTGTAAGACTCATAATCTGAACTGGTCACTTTGTTGGTTCCAGTTTGGATTGTACCCTTAGCTCTTGTTTGGGCAGATTTAGTTTCCAATCTCCCTATTCTGTTGCAAGATGCAAGGCGTTTACATTTTGGTGTATACAATACTGACTTGATTTCTTTAATTTTTTGTTCAGAATTGTGCAGTATGTCCATTATCTGTTACCGTTCATTGGCAAGGGCATCTTTGATGTTACTCATTATTTCCTTATGGAACTGATCAAATACTACTACAAACTTTGTATCCCTTTAGGGGGAGTTTGCTTAACCTGGACTGAGTATCTACAGATGAGCTGCAGCTGCCTGTTCCCCAGTGGCAGAGGTCCTGGGTGAATTACTATAAACCTCTGAAACTGTTGTCATTTCCATTGGATTCAGGTGGATCCTTGTATCCCTTTTGAGGGATGGATCCTGATCAGCTTCTGAAAGCTGCATGGGGGGATTGACTTACTTCTATAATGTTTCCCCCATGGCTAATTGAAAATTGTCCCTGATACTTTTGGGTTCAGCAAGGTTCTTTCAGTATCAATATCTACCTCATGATCCTTAAGCAGTTCCCCTCCAAGTGAGGATTTCTCAAGTATTTCCTCTGCAGGATGAACCTGGGGAGTAGTGGGGACTAATGACTGGGTTTTTGCCCGAATATGGATCTTCAACAAGGGATTAAGTATATGCTGCCAGGGTTTTGCCGGATAGATGTAATCTTCCCCTTCCTTACCCTTGCTGAACCCTAGGACCCATCGAGAAACAGGCAGTTTCATCCTTAAAAAGCTTGCTGCCAAGAGCATGCTACAAATTTTGCACATATCTGGTGACCAAACAAATTTGTCCTGATTATTATAAGGACTATGTTTATGGCAGGTGGTGTGGGCCATGCTCATTGGCAAAAAACTTACCAAGCAACCTGGTACAGAACATTTTAACTGGCAAAAAACTTACCAAGCAACCTGGTACAGAACATTTTAACTGAGGGTCATGTCTCAAGATGGCCCTGTAGTGAAAAAACCAAGTTGTTACTAGAAAATTTAATTATAGATTATTTTTAATCATGGATACCTGTAAATATATACTAACAGTAGATCTCAATTTACTGGTCAATTTTACTACAAGTGTATATTTTTAGTACATTTTATAAAATATCTGTTTACTTAAACCTTTTGAGGTTTAGATTAGTTTTGAAGACCCGTCTGTCTCTATTACTTAAACTTAGCCCTTTTGTCATGGCTATGTAAAGTTTTTCATTTTAATTATACCACCACCCAAAACCCCTCAAGCTAGTGTGTGACTAACCTGTTTAACTAACCCAAGCCACTTTTTCATATGGCCTTGGTCAATATCTCTAGTATAATCTATGTTAGAGGGTTCTCAGTTAATATAAGCTACTGCTCATATTAGGGATAAACAAAACCCTAATATATATATGCAATGTCTTATTGTTTTATTATATATTCAAGTCTACCCTCTTGTCTGATACTCAGCCTTACTGTTTCTAGGCTAATAGATGGATATTTACTTTAAAAAGGGATTCCTACTTAATCTGGTTAGGCTAATACTTATTCTACATAATATTCTAATATCTAGCCTTATTGATTAGCTAGGCTACATAGTCATTAACCAAGTTTTATTGAACCCAGTAACTTTTGAACCTTGAATATACTGGTTTGTAGTCTTACATACAGGCTAGGCTATCAAGTTATAGCAAACCGAGTCATTTTGCTAATCTTAGAATACATAGTATGTTGTGTTACAGATAAACTATGCTATATAAAACCAACATCAATACTAACTTTTTTGTTAGGTTATTTTACCATATAAGTAAATTAGCACTTACTCTAGGGCTAATTTAGAATAATACAGGCAGTCCCCAGTTATCGCCAACTCGGTTAATGGAGATGCAGTTTTATGGCGCTTGTCTAATGCCATAAAATCGGTGATTTATGGCACTATAACAGGCTGAGTTTCAGTTATTGGCGCCATAAGGTGCTGATAATAGAGTTATGGCACCATAACATACCTAACAGAGGCGCCATTAAGCAAGACTTGTCACTATAAGCACCATATATTTCCGAGTTTTGGTTAATGGCGGATTTTGCTCATCAGCACCCTGTTGAGAATGGAACCCCCGCCAATAACCAGGGACTGCCTGTGTCTAATCAGAATTACAAACTTCAACACTCAAAGCTATGTGTTATTCAAAACACCAATACTCAAAGTGTAGCCTTAATGTTAGGCTACCACCTCATCTGGCAACGGTTGCCAATTTTCGACTAGTTGTAGGTTACATGGTCTAGGCTAACAATTTAGTCTGATAAGGTGTTTATAAAAAGTTTAACACTTAACATTAGTTATTACCTAGTTCTGGGTTATTTAGGTCAGTCCCCAGTTATCGGCGGGGGTTCTGTTCCCGATGGGGTGCCGATAAGCAAAAACCGCCATTAACCTAAAATCGGTGATTTATGGTGCCATAATGGTGCTTATGGCGCCTCTGTTAGGTATGTTATGGTGCCATAAGGCACTGATAACTGGAACACGGCCTGTTATGGCGCTATAAATTGCTGATTTGATGGCGCTAGACGAGTCATAAAACCTGATCACCAATAACCAAGTCCACCAATAATCAGGGACTGCCTGTAAAATGAAAAAAGTGTAGCCCATTTATCAACTTCTAGGAACTTATCACTGAAACATTAGGTAACTACCTAATCAGGGTTATTTAAATCACCATTAAGATATATAATCTTAGGTTACAGGCTACAAACAATAGCTTCCATAGTCCTCAATTATTTGCAATGAATCGGTTAGGCTAATAGCTTATGTACGCTAATGCCTAGGAAATTGTAGACACTGTTATCTGAAAAGATTAAGTAAATTAATAATAGTACATTGTGGACCAATTCTTTAGCCAAAAATTACAAAAGGAATGAAAAATTCTTTAACAATTCTCACTTTCATAGAAAGGCTAGCAAGGATCGTGTATTACACTGACCATGTTCTCTCCAAACAAAGGCCAGTTTCTATATTCAAAACAAACCTTTGTTCTACAGTTTTAAACTTAAATATTTTTCATTAAATCTTAAAAATAAGCACTTAACTTTAAAATTTTGGGGATTTCATGATCCCTGAAGAAAAAGTAGATCAAATTGAGGAATACTGGCTGGAGACAGCTTAGTCTGTGTTGACTAGAGGGTAATGGTTCTTGGTCTTTTAACCAGTCCGATCATAAAACAAGATGGCCGATGCGCATGTACAATAGTAGGAAACTGGGCACAGCTTTGCTGAAGACAAGATGAAATGCCTTCTTGTTCATGAGTCCATTATACTCTATCATGTGTCATAGTGTTCATCATTATGGCTTAATACCTGGCTACAAGACCCGGTTAAAAGATATGTCTTTGATATTAGTCTAGTCACCATGGGTTGCTGGCACACACCATGGAGGATAACTCCTTTGAGGATGAAATAGCAACTATGCTATAAATAAAATGCATTTTCTGTTTGTTGTCTTTCCTATAGGGTTTTGAATATATTCTTTACTAAGTTTAGTTTATATACAGGCAGCATTCACCACTAGAGTTACCAAAATTTTAATTCTCCCCCTTTTTTTCTTTTTAGTAATTTCTAGGATAAATGAGGTCACTTTCCACCTGTTACCTCCTTTGCATATTATATTCTGTTCCTTCTACATATTTGTTTCAATTTATGGCTTTTTCAAATTGTGCAGCACTGTAAGAATACAAGCATTACTTTGAGCATATGATTTATTATGTTAATTATTTTGGTAAGTAAAATATATTTAGGTGGTTTGCATAATTTTACTTTTGTGCTGTTTTGAAAGGTATTTGCATGCTAAAGAGACCAGTTTGAATTTTTTTCAATTATCATTTATTACTGGTAACATTTTTGTGTGGCATTTTGCACAGTTGTTGTAGATTAGTTTCATGCAGTAGAGGAGGCAAATGGAGTAAATCAACTGTATTCTGGTGCTTTGAAAAGTTTTGTTTTCTTAATTACTGATGCATATTTAATACAGCTTGTTGCTGTTGGCTCACGACGTCCAGCTACAGCAACAGTAGCTGCTAGCCGCGTTGGCCATTTGCTACCAGAACATTGCACATACCAGATTTCAGCGCGCACCATGCCTCCACAGCATCATGTACTTACACTTAATTCCCAAGCTAATTCAAAAAAGGTAGTATTGTTGAATTATTTGATGATACATTTACTTTTCCTTGTGTATTTCCTATTGCACTTGATCAATTTCCAATTTCTTTCATCTTTTTGTAAAAAATGTTTTGTCATGTTTTCCCTGTTAGTATTTAGCAAAGATTTTCCTGAGTAAAGATAAGTTCAGCCTTATGTTAATAATCTCTTCTGCAATATATTTAATATTTTTCTGATAGCACAATTATCTTTTACTTGATTTTGTTATTTATATGTAGAAGGTAATGTAAAATTCCTTGTTTTTATTTCAGATGTTCTGATTATTTTCTTGCTTATTATATAGAAAAAACCATGTTAATTTTTTTTTATTGTGGTATAAAGATGATTTTATAGCTCATCAATTTAGGAAGGAAATTGAAATGAATTTGGATGAAATTCACAAGTCCTTTTCCTTTCATTTCTAATTTTTTTTAATTTTCAAGAAAGCCAAATTTTTAAAGAATTTTATTTTTTATCATTCAAAAGTTTATGTAATAATTTTGAGCTTGACTAAATTGAATTATATTTGTTTAATCCAATGAACATTTTGTAAAAATCACAAAGATTCCACAAAACACCTTATGAATTTTCATATGATTTACTGTCTTTCAAGAGTGCTTTTGGAATATGGTACAATGTCATTACATTAAAAGGAAGTTGCTTATTGATATTAAAGCTGACAGCTAATTTTCCTTTAAATGATTTAATATATCATTTTATATTTATGGATTTTACCAAGTTTAAGTGAAAGTAACTGCCTTAAAAAATTACCATTTACAGATGATTACATATACAGTCCGGTCCCAAATTATGCGTGTTCGAATTGTGCTATTCCCCTTTTATGCGGTCGCTAGTGCTCAAAAATAGATTTTCTGTATCTGCGAAGCCGTTCAAAGTCTGCGAGTCACGCACCGCAAAACATATCAAATCTATTGTCTCTTCAAGTATATTACATATGGGGGGGGGGTGTGGGTTGTTTGCTGGTATCTGAGAGAAGGGGTGGGGGAATGCTTGGAGGAAAAAACTATTATTCTTCCAAGGGGGAATGCGAGAGTAAGTTTTCTTCCTCAGCCATTAGCTAAGATGGAAGGCTGTGCCTCACGCATTTGTGATGTCATAGCGCAGTGTGTATGAATGGTCGGTGTCATCATCATCGCCATATGTATTATTCAGATCTGTGAAGTGTATTCTGATCATCCACATCATGTATGCATCTGCCTAGAAGTCGAAGAGGAAGACCTATTTTCTCGAAAGTAAAAAGTTTGCCCTTAAGTTAAAGACAAAGGAAGGGGCAACTTCCATTTTGGCAGCAGTCGACAACTGAAATCCGTCATTGCTGAATGAAGTAAGAATGTTTTTTCTAGGTTAACATGTTTTGACTAACTTTTGGCATTTGATCATTTATTTTTTTCTATTGTTGAAATAGGTTTTGATGAAAATTACTAATAAAAGTGACTAATAGAGAAGCAGATGTGTTAGAGAGAGAGAGAGAGAGAGAGAGAGAGAGAGAGAGAGAGAGAGAGAGAGAGAGAGAGAGAGAGAATCGTTTGATCTAAACTTTTCAAGAAACTGTCATTTCATATTGAATTTTGAATTTTTATCATTTCTTTTTAAGAAATTGTAATATCTAAACTTTTCAAGAAACTGTCATTTCATGTTGAATTTATCATTCTTTTTAAGAAATTGTAATTTCATATCAAATTTTTAATTTTCATCAGATCTTTTTTCATTGTAGAATAAATTTATATGAAAACGATTACATAGTGAACATGCAGGACAAAGACACTGAGACAGGTGCTCGTAACCAAGTTTGTTAGGCCTAACGGAAGTGAAGACACGCATGATCTGCCAGTACCCGAAATGTTCACAAAGCCTTCCTTCGGCTGAAGAACTCTTCACGGAAGATGAGATAGAGGAGTTTGAAGGTTTTATTTTTTTGGCAGAGGATAGGTAGAGGAAATTCCATCCAATAGGTTTTTTAAAGGAAATGACTGATTCGTACAGTACACTTGCACCCAATGGTGGCATTGTTTACATGTGAGATTTTTCACCGTCCTGTGTGTAATTTTAAACTTGTTCAAGTTATTAAAACCTTTTTAATGTTTTATTGAGCCACAAGAACAATTTCATATTAGAAAAAATTACAGTATAGTATTGGCCCTAATGGAATTATTCTCATAGTGTATGTGTTTCGAAATATGCGAATTTCCAATCCTGCAAGGCCGTGGATCGACCAAATTCTCGCATAATTGGGGACCGTACTGTATTTACTAGGACATTTTTACCTTTACTCTAGACATTATTGATACATATATCTCATTTGTGATCACTTTATATTCTTACAGATTTTTGAATGTTATTAAACTATCAGTAATCAGAGAACAAACTACTCACAATATGATGAATGAGAATGAGAGTGCTATGTCCTATATTGTGTTCCCAGGGTTATTTGCCCTCTTGCAAGTATTTTTTTGTAGCTCTGTACTTTGCAGCTTGTATTACCACTCTTAGGATAATCTCTTGTTTTATCAAAAACCTCTTACCTATAAGTAGCCCACATTTGTGGTCTTCAAATGCCTGAGACTTCAGTCTTGGTATAGTAGACACTGAATTGTGGCATGAGCCCTGTGCATACATGGATCCCTGGGTCCCCAAGTGTAACTACTGTAGTTTACTCTTTATATTCCTGTGGGGGACTTGCATACTGTTATGAGTGGTAAGGTTATTATATTCAGGTAAGACACAATGGGGTAAACTCTTTCAGGTCACTGAGGGGTGGGGGAGCAAAATCATGGAACCCAGCACTCGGGGACTATTAACCTCCACACAGTATGTATGGGATGTGATGGCTTTTTAGGCATTGCATGGTTATGTTAAAAGTTTAATTGTTCATACGCGAACAAACCTTCGGTCTTAACAATAGGATAATTTCTAGCGCCTAGCTGGATCCGGTTAAAAAAAAAAGATGAAAGCAAGGAATCTTGTGGTATCTGGCATACATATATCAGGTGAAGGCTTCACCTACGATCACGCCTCAGTCTTTTTTTGACCGCCTGACCGAGAGTAGTGTTTTCCTCTCTTGGCCTTTACCCGGTTCATTGCCCTTTTCGCTTGTGTGTGTGTGTGTGTGTGTTTGAGATATTATGGCTTCTGTTCCTTCTCGGCCTCGTCAACGTGTGTGCCCCGGAATTCCAGGTTTTCCGTATTCTCATCTTTGGCTTCGGCAGCGTCTGACCCCAACTTAGTGCAGTAGGTGCTGTTCTAATTTTTGTACTTGAATCCTTGCATGGGATGCCGGGCATGGCCTTAGAGCAGTGGAAGTCATTTTATGGCTAGAGAGAACATCGGAGGGTTCGACTCTTCCTTCATGGGAAGGTTTCTCGCCCCTTCCTGATGTTTTGTCTCCTGCGCCATCATCCCCCATAGTAGGCTAGTTCCTGTGTCCCCTCCCTTTTCTTCCTTTGATTCGTCGCTGGGAGTATCGGGAGGCCACCAGGCTGATGTCTGTATGTCGCCCCTTCTTCTTCGGGAATTATTTTGATTCCCGGGAAGGGGGAGGCTTTATTTTCTCATCATTCTCATTTCTTCCAGATTTGGTAGCGTCCAAGATGGTGGCGATTGGAAGACGCTCGGGCTAGTGGGTCCCCCATCCTGGAGGGGTTGCTTGCACGCCATTTGGAGGCTCGCTATCCCCCCCCTCCTCAGGCTGGCCAGGCCATCCCCCTTCTCCCGGCCTTGTCTTCGTGGGTAGTCGAAGGTCAGCCATCTTGTATTGCTCCGCCAATGACTGTATTGCTCTGCCAATGACTGTTGCCTCTTCATCGAGTCAGAGGGAAGCTGTGACGTCACGGGATCCATTGTTGTGTATTCCTCCATCAGTGGCGTCTGATTCCCCTTCTCACCGAGGGGAGGCCGTGATGTCATCACCACTTGTGACGTCACTCCCATCGATGATGTCACTCCCATCGATGACGTCACTCCCAGTCATCATCTGAGCTCTGCCTCTCTCCGTCATGACGTCATCTCTGCCGCCCCGTTCGCTACCTCTTCCTTCCATGTCATTGGAGCCTTCTTTTGCAGTTCAGTCTGAAGTTATATGCCAGGCAGTGCTTAAGAGGTTAGACTGTTTTGGATGTTAAGTTGGCTTCCTTGTCGGTTGGGAGCATTAGAAGGAAACGCGTTGCTTCATCCTTGCCTCCTGTGAAGAGATCGCTTACGGAACCAGTGCTTTCTTCTCCCTCTTCCCCCTCTGCGCCACGTTGGCGTATCAAGTGTTGAAAGGCTAAGGGTTTTGCTCTTGCTTCGCCTACGAGGGAGGAACTACAAGGACGTGCTCAAGATTGTTTCGGAGAGTGTTGGTGGCTAGTCCTGCATCAATTCACGGGCATGTTGCATCTTCCCCCATCCGTGCACGTCTCGAGTGTTGTACCTCCCTCGTACATGCACATCGCGAGCGTGTTGCAACCTCCCCTGAGAGTGTTGTGTATCTTCCATTGTGTGTTCTGCAGCGGCTGCTTCGTCCTCTGCATTGAATCATAGGCATGTTGCAACTTTCCCCGTCCGTGCAGGTCTCAAGTATGTTGCTACCACCCTGTCCATGCAAATCATGTGCGTGTTGCAATCTCCCCTGTCTGTGCGCTTGATACAAGTGCTACTTCTTCTCCAAAGCCTATTAGTTGCCGTAAAGATCTCAAGGCACCTATCAATAGGTTGAAGGTGGTGGGTTTGAAGTTGCTGCAGCAGGAGTGTTTGACCTGCCCCTCGCACTGATGCTTCTTAGAATTCGATGCCCAAGGATTCTTCTTCGATCTCGAGTGTTCAGGATTCCTCTCCAGCTCACGTTCGTTCGTTGGCCATACCCGTGACCATTCACGGACATGTTAATGAATCATCTGTTGGAGGAGAACGTACTGATGTTCTTATTGTTATAGTGGGTTCATCTCGGGAGCCGACCAGCCCAGACCAGGTTGGTTATAGTGGGTTCGTCTCGGGAGCCGAAGCGTGGACCCAGCCCAGACAGGTTAGTTAGTGTTTCGGGCTGTTTGGCTGCTGATTCTTCTCCATTGCCAGAGCAGGAGGAGGGAGAGAGACGAGTTTTTGTCTTCCTTTTTGGAAGTTGTTGATCTCATGCGTGGGTTCAACAATTTGCGAGTACGACTCAGGCTCAGTCGTCTTTCCTCCTTCTTGCTTGAAAGCCGTGGTGCGAGCTACGCAAGATCCCAATCCTCTCCCCAGCTTCCCTCGGGTTAACGCCTCTGTTTCGGACTGGGACGGTTCGCTTTGCTCTAGAGGCTCTACCAAGTTACTACTCCCACCTCTCATGGGGCTAGGAAGTACTAGGCTACAAAGTCTGCTTTTTTGATGTCGCGCTACCTTAACCCAGATGTAGTTCGCCTGAAGCCGGGATTGTCTTTGGAGCAGGTGTAGCCGGTGGCTCTGTCCTTGTCTCCACAGGATGCCTCAGCGTTGGAATATGTGGCAGCCTCCATGCTCACAGTTTCTTGGCCGGACGTCTGGTCTGTGGTCATTACCAAGTTAGCTCCTGACAGGCCCCCAGAAGAGTTGGTGACTACCAATCTGTTGCAGTCTGGAGGCAAGGCGTTTTCGTGTTTGGCTCACCTCCGTGTTAGTTTATGGGCTATCCTGCCACTGATTAGAATGCAATAGGCCAGCGTCGTGCTGACACCAAAGACAGACTGGTGCGCCAGGCTGTGTCTTAAGTCAGAGTCTCGTCCTTGGAGACATCCAGCTCCTCCTCCTCCCCCTGTCCAGCAGTCGTCAAGAAGACTGTCGCTTGGTAGGCTATCGAGGAATTTGAGTTCGGCTGGGCCTTCCCGTTCGACTCACCCTTGGTCAGAGGATTAATGTCCCTTTCGTTCCTGTTCCTTTAGGCCAAGATGGGGCCTAAGGGGCAGAGATATTGGGCCCTCGGTAGGTTAGGCGCCTCTCCTGGGACAGAGGGGGTTGCCTAGCAAGCCATTGGGCCAAGTGGCAGAGAAGTGGGTGGTAGATACCCTTCGGGTGGGGTGCGTACTGCCATTCGATTGCTCTCCCCCTCTGTCAGCCAAGCTGCAGCTCACGAAGGCATATCCTCCAGATTCTCTGAGGTTCTAGGATCTTTGGGAGGAGGTGCAGAAGATGCTGGACAAATTGCGATAGGGAAAGTGGTGCTCCCGCCTCCATCTTACAGTCACATCTTCTTGGTGCTCAAGGCGTCGGGAGGATGGAGACCTGTGACTGACGTCTCCACCTTGTATCTCTTCAGCAGGAGGCCACGATTCAAGATGGAGATCCCGCGTTCAGTGCTAGCAGCTGTGAGGGAAGACGACTTTGTGCTGTTGATACACTTAAGGGGCACATGCTTCCAAATCCCTGTTCATCTGACGTCCAGGAAATTCCTTTGCTTCTCTCTTGGGAACAAAGTGTTCGAGTTCAAAGTCCTGTGCTTCAAACTGACAACAGCCCCTCAAATGGTCACATGGGTCTTCTCCCATGTCAAGTTGGACCCATGCTCAGGAGATCTGTTTGCTGGACTACCTCGACTGTCACTTGATCTTGGTAGTTCCAGGTCAAAGCTGCTGTGGGACAAAGATAGTCTACTTCGGTTCTGGCTGAAACTGGGCATCGTAGTCAACCAGGAATATGATACCTTGTACCCAGTTCAGAGATTCTCTACTTGGGCATGGTCATGGATACAGAGGTGGAAAAAGTTTTCCAGTTGGATCAGAGATTAGAGGAGTTGCAGGTGGGGGCGCGCGACTTCCTGTCGGAACCACATCAGTGGCAGGTTCTTCTGGGAGTGTTGTCATCCCTGAAGAGGCTGGTCCCTCATGGGCGTCTTTCTCCCTCTGTCTCTGGAAGTAAGAGAAGACCTTCGTTGGTGGTTGAACAACCAGAATCCTTCGAAGGGTGTCCCTCTGCGTTCTCTTCCACTGGACTTCCTTTTGTTCTCAGACTCCTCCCTTGCAGGTTGGGCGGCCTTATGTAGGCGTCCTCATCGCTTCAGGTGTTTGAAGGACAAGCAGCAACATGTCAACGTCTTGGGAGTTGAAGGTAACCTTCCTGTGTCCGAAGAAATTTTGGGAGAGGGTAGAATGTCATTCTGTCATTCTCATGTCGGTCAACACCATGGTGGTAACCTATGTGAACGAACAGGAACGCCTGGTTTCTTGTCAACTTCACGCCTCGACCGTCGAGGTTCACCAGTGGGCAGTCAGCAGTTCAGAAGAGCTCTCAGCCAGGTACATCCCAGGCAATCTGAATTTAGTCGCAGTCAAACTCAGTCGTCGGGATCAGATCCTAACACTGAGCGGTTGTTTCATCAAGTGGTAGAAGACAAGCTTTTCCAGACCAATGTTGGACCCTTTTGCAACTTGCTTCAATAAGAAACTGGAGGTTTTCTGTCAATTGTTCCAGATCCTTTAGCATTGGCGGAGAACGCATTCCAACATCCCTGGGACAACATGGAGGTGTATGCCTTCCCTCCATTTTGTTTGTTCTGTCAAGTTTTGAACAGGCTAATGAGTTCACAAAGTCTCAGGATGACTTTGATAGCCCCTCTATGGCCTCAGGCGGAGGGGTTCCCGGATCTGCTGTAGTTACTGTCAGAGGTTCCAAGGGAGATGTCCCCCTTGGTGACATCTCCTGTGTCAGCTCCATGCATAAGTGTTCCACCAGTCAGTCGAATCCCTGTCTTTTCTTGGTTGGAGACTTCCAAGTTTCTCCTCCGAGCGAGAGGCTTTTCTCAGAGGACGGCAGGGCATATGTCCAACAGTCTCAGAGAGTCCACCTTTACGGTTTCCATGGCAATAAGCGATCTAATGTGATTGGTGTCGTAACAGGGCTTTTCTCCACACAACCTCTATTCAACGAATAGCAGACTCAACCTTCCTCAGAGACGAGGAATGTTTGCCCGTTTCTGCCGTTAGAGGCTACGGGGCGGTCCTGTGTTTGATGTTACGCCTTAAAGGTATCGACATCTCCTCTACCTGGTAACCTTCCTTGATAGTTAAGGGGTTTGAGCAGTCATGTTCTAGAGAGCTCAAGCCTCAGACGTGGGATGTTTCCTCGGTTCTCAAGTGCTTCACTAAGAGTCCATATAAGCCCTTGTGTCGCACAGTTGACAGAAACTTGACGCTCAAGGCAGTTTTCCTTCTGGCCTTGGCATCTTCCGAGAGGGTAGGAGAACTCCACGATCTGAGCTATGACGCGAAGTATGCCAGGGGTTGGGGGTCGTTGTCCTTCGAAGTTGTCCCGGATTCTGTGGCCAAGACCCAAAATCCCTCAGTGCGTGATTTCAAGCTCACTTCATTTTCCATTCCATCACTGAATGACTTGTGGGTGGTGACGGCCTAGAGCGTTTGTTGTGCCTTGTCTGGGCCCTGCGTTGTTATCTTAAAGGACTCGGCACCTTGGACCAGGCTGCCAGAGACTTTTTGTTAACACAGGCCGTACAAGAAAGGAGTGTCTAGGAATACTATCTCTTTTTGGATAAGGGAAGCCATCAGACAGGCATACTTATCTCTTGATTCCACCACCACGTCTGTGCAGGCTAGAGCGCATAACGTTAGGGGTACTGGTACCTCTCTGGCTTTCAATAAGAACTTGGCTGTACTTAGAGGGCTGAGCGCTGGTACTTGGTTACGCCAGTCCACGTTCACCTCTTTCTATCTTAATGATGTTGCCCACAGATCTGCGGACACATTTTCCCTGGGTCCTGTGGTGGCTGCCCAACAGGCTGTGTACTCATAGTTGCCCCTAACAGGGCACTTTTGTATTTTTCCTAAGATGATTGTTTGGATGAGAGAATGAGAGAGTTGGCTGGTCTCCTTCTTTCTCTTGTACCTTTCCTTCTTCCTTCGGGCGGGTTAAGGAATAGACACATCATTCGCTGGACTGGTCTGATACAATGAATAGGGTAGTCATACTGATAGTGTGGTAACTTATTATGCAAATGTCAAACCCTCTATTCAGTAGCATATGCTCCACACCTAGGCAAGGAGGAGTTGAGAGTAGTGCAAACAATGGTGTGTTGGTTTGCTATTAGACAGTCAAAGTTTCTCTTTGGTTCTCTATGCAATGATTCTCCCATATATCATTGTGCATCACTCAGGGTCTGAGTGGTTAGATATCAATTTATCTAGCTTCTCAATGGGCTTCATTCCCTCTCCAGAAGTCATTTCTTCTGAAAGTTGGACTGGTGGGTAGGCCCCCAGCCAGTCTAGGATGTCTTGTACCTCTCTCCAAGTATTGATAAGACCGAAGGTTTGTTCGCATATGAACAAATGACAAATTTTCTAAGACAATTTGTATTTTTCATAGCTACAAACCTGAGGTCTTAACGTTTTACTGCCCCTCTGTTAAGACATCCTGAGTTGGGAAAGACAGAGGCGTGATCGTAGGTGAAGCCTTCACCAGATATACGTATGTATGCCAGATACCACAAGATTCCTTGCTTTCATCTTTTTTTTTTTAACCGGATCCAGCTAGGCGCTAGAAATTATCCTATTGTTAAGACCTCAGGTTTGTAGCTATGAAAAATACAAATTGTCTTAGAAAATTTGTCATGTTTAAAAGGTCATTTCCAAAGAAGAAACATCAAAGCCATCTTGTAGGAGAGACATATGAGTATCAGGAGAAGAGGTATTGGCAGGGTTTTGTTTAGATGAATGGCCTTCAGTGTGATCCTCTTAAGTTGAGAAACTAGAATTGTAACTTTATTAAGACGCATTCCAAGATCAAGAATATAAGGTCTGTATATTTTGTAACCTAAAATATAGAAAGAAACTGTTTTACCAGTTCATGTTTATCTCAAAGACAAAATTAAAGATATTTGGGCACAATATTAATGTAAGAGAGAAATAGGATCTGTATCCTTTCTAGCAAATTAGAAAGCTGAATTGGAGTAGAGATGGAAATAGATTGATTCTATTTATTGGAGGCATTGTATTTGCCAATGCAAGGTATACAGTGGAAACATTTGAGAAGCATACTATACATATGCAGCTCATGTTAAAGATCATATCTACCAGTATGCTAAGCATTTGGTGAATTGCTCTTGACTCCCATCTTTTGATTAGCAGTAACAGATCCGTAACTCCACACCCTTGCAATCGCAACTTGAAGGTACCTCGTGATCTCCCAAGGGAGTTACAATTCCCTGCATACCATGAAGGACAGACTTTGTCCATTTATCTCATCACTGCACATATGAGGCATGTGTAAATAATATAGATTTTTTTGTGTTGGAAACTTTGAAATTTTTAAAAACATTTCAGTATATATATAGATTTTTTTTGTGTTGGAAACTTTGAAATTTTTAAAAACATTTTTCAGTTTATTATTATTATTATTGTTATTATTATTATTATTATTATTATTATTATTATTATTATTTATTATTCTTATTATTATTATTATTATTATTATTTTTGTTTATTATTATATTATTATTATTATTATTATTATTAATAATAATAGTTTAACCAGACCACTGAATTAACATTCTCAAATCACACGGTTGTCCTAAAGGGTTTTCTTTGAGTGATTCCATTAGATATTATTTTGTATACTGCAACTCCTTTACAATTTGATAATTTGATAAACTGAAAATGAATATTCTGACAAATTTTCTTTCAAGAATTTAAGATATACATTGCTGATTGAACATTGTTCAGTCAATGCCTGTTTGAGGAATGTGCAAAGTAATATTTTTGTATGACTTGAAAGCATAGCATTTTCCTTCAAGTTTCAGATTATTATGCCATTTTGGTTTTTTTATGGTGGATTTTATTCAGAATGTATCCTTTTAAGATCAAACATATGATGATTTTATTATCATATGATCTGATAATTTTTTCCTCTAAGTATTTATTGCATTGCAGTGTACAGTAGTATTAATTTATTCCTTGATTTTTAGGAGGAAGATGAGAGAGTCCTAGCAGAAATTCTTTTTCACCGAGAAACAGATAGCAGTGGTGAGGCTTCTGATCCTCCTCATTTAGCACGTCAGAGAACTGTAACACTGAGTCAAGATGATGCAGTGTCCAGCCAGGAAGAACAAGAGAGTATAACTACTCAGCCAAGTGCTCCTCTTCAGAGGCAAAACACCATTACACTAAGCAGCAAAACTGATGATGAAGAACTATCACTTGAGAAAGAACAGGCTGAAGTCTCTCTCCCAAATGAAGAAGAACAAGAAGCTGAACAAATGCAAGAGGAGCCAGAACCAGAGGCACCAGCTTCATTGGTTACCAGTGAAAAAGAAGAGACAAGTGAAAATGAAGTCCTGAAGAGTTCAACTGAGGAAGTAGCTTCAACAGAGCATGACAAAGAGGTAGGAGATATAAGCAGTTTATTTTCTTGATGTATTTTCTTTGTGAAATAGGTTTTTTTTATTCAGAATGGTACTTTTATTAGGTAATTACTGTACAGCAATCATGACAGTAATTGTGGAAGTTTTGACATTCCTTAAGTGAAAACATTTTTTCAAAAAGGATACAAATTATTGGTTGAGGTACAAGACCAAACTTGATTAAGAATTAATTCATTAGTAGTAGTTAATTGTCTGAAAGATGTCTCTCACCCAAAATCTTCTCTTGTTCTCGTGATGTATATTGCATTTATCCTATGTTTTTATCAATTCTAGCAAAGTTAAGTCCTAATTTCTTCATGGTGCTGTGCCCTCTGTTATGTTTACGTGTGAAAATTTGTGTATTCAACTAATCTTTGTCTGTTAGGGTTGGAAGCTAGTGCTTTTGACCATATTTGTTTGTCTTGTATGTGTGTATGTCAGTTATGGTGGTAACTTAAAAATATTTCACAGCAAATGAAAGTTGGTGAAAAGTTAGATAATAATAAGTAAATACGTAAGTGGTCTGATCTTTGTGAGTACAATTAATTACAACAGGGAAGAGGATGTTTTTAAATACTATTGTATATTAGCAGATAGAGAGGAAATTGAAAAGAGATGGGTAGAACATTTTAGAACCTTGTTAAATAGAACAGCACCTCCTGAACAACCTGGGGAGGATAGAGAAATTATATTGGGAGAGGATGAAGAGGATCCAACCACAGAGGAAATTCTAGAAATAATAAATCGCCCAAAGAATAATAAGTCTGCTGGCCTTGACGAAATTAGTGCAGAACTACTGAAGTATGGAGGAAGACAATTACAAGAAGCAGTTGCAAGAATTGTGATTGGAATTTGGAGAAGGGAAGAAATGCCTGAAGAATGGGAGGAGGGACTGTATGTGCCAATTCACAAGAAAGGTGATAGAATGGAATGTGGAAATTATAGAGGCATTTGTCTCTTAACTGTTGGATATAAGATTGTAGCTAAACTATTATACGTATAATAGACTGGAGACACGGTGAGACCATAGTAGGGGATTACCAAGCAGGGTTTAGAGCATCCAGATCAACCAGAGGCCAAATATTTATTGTAAGGCAGATCCTTGAGAAATACTGGGAATATGGTAAAGACTCTTGGCATGCCTTTATAGATTTTAAGCAGGCATATGACAGTATACAACGAGAGGCATTGTGGAGGATATTGAGAGAATTCAGGATACCAGAGAAGCTTATACGCCTAATAAAAATGTGTTACAGGAATATGAGAGGCAGAGTACGGTTTGGAGGGGAAGTAACAGGTCCTTTTGAAGTTGACAATGGTTTAAAGCAGGGATGCGCGCTGTCTACGATTCTCTTTAACCTAGTGCTGGAATGGGTCATGAGACAAACACCACAGGGTAATGGAGTACATCTTGGGGAGGCTATGTGCAATAGATTAGCTTATGCAGATGATATTGACTTTTGTGGTGAAAACATCCAGGAAATTGATAGAAAAATAAGCATTTTTAGAGAAGCTGCAAATCAGGTTGGCCTGGAAATAAATGAGGCTAAAACCGAAATCTTGAAGGTTTCAAGGCAGGAGAGGATACTGGGTAACATCAGGTGTGGAAATATGGAGTTGGAAGCGGTTGAGAACTTCAAATACCTTGGATCAACAGTTACAGCTGAAAATAGAGTAAAGGAAGAGGTAAAATTAAGAATAGCAGCAGCAGCCAGATGTAGTTGGGCTTTAGCCAAAGTGCTCAATACCCATATCTTATCAAGGAGAACAAAGGTGAAGGCCTATACAACAATTATTAGACCCATGTTAATGTATGGTTGCAAAACCTGGAGGCTGACAAAGGATCTGGAACGAAGGTTGGAAGTGTTTGAGAACATAATCTTGAGAAGGATATGTGGACTGTTCTTTGATGCGAAGATGGGGCAATGGAGAAGAAAGCATAATATTGAACTGAGGGAAATGACAGAGTTACCCCTGATAACAAGCATGATTATGGCTCAAAGACTGAAGTGGGCAGGACATGTGGCCAGAGCTCATGAGGATAGACTGATAAGCAAGATTACTCGAGGAAAACCAGAGGGCAGACGACCTCCAGGAAAACCCCGCATGAGATGGTCTGATAACATAAAAAGGGGCATGACAAAGCTTGGAGTGGATGGTCCAGGTTATTGGTGGGATGTTGCGCAGGACCGTGGTCATTGGAAGCTTCTTGTAGCGGTGCCAAAGAGCCATGGAGGCCCGCAGCCAGTGGAGTGAGTGAGTGATTGTATATTTGTCATAGATAAGTAAGTGTGTCATGAGGGAATGATTAATGTTGCACTAGAACTTCACTAAGCCTGAGCCTGTGAATCCTTAATCTCTGATACTCCTGGCAGAACTTGGATCTGCAGATTTAGTTTTAAAGGGAAATTGCATTAACAGCAAAATATTAAGGACAAGTGTGCTTTATTAAATAAAATTAACAGCAAGATATTAGGGACAAGTGTACTTTATTAAATGTAAAATCAGGTTATGTAACAAGTGGGAAAAAGCATTTAACATTTATGATAATATTAGAAACCTGTTAAACTTGAAAAACATAAATGGGATGCACTATACTCTAAATGTACACATAAACATTGGGAAGGGACTACAGTAATACCTCAATCTTATGCGATTTAAGTTGTGCAAATTCACAATGGCACAAACTTTTCATTGGAACTTAACTAATTAACATATGTGAGTTTTTCACAGACACGTGAACGCAAACCCAACATTTTCGAATCTTGGAGAAACCCTGCAAACGAGGTTGCTTAATTTTTTATGTACTCTATAAGTTTTCAAGCTTTTATTGTAAATTGAATAACAAGTAATGGAAATGCGACTTCATGCTGTCGATAGACTTGAGGGACGCATACTTCCAGATCCCTATTCATCTGACATCCAGGAAGTTCCTTCGCTTTTCTCTCGGAGACAAGATCTTTGAGTTCAAAGTCCTGTGCTTCGGGGTGACCACAGCCCCTCAAGTATTCACAAGGGTCTTCTCTCTCATCTCAAGTTGGGCCCATGCTCAGGAGATCTGTTTGCTCAGGTACCTCAATGATCGAAAATTCCACCAAGAAATGGGCAATGCTACAATTCCCATCTGAGAGGGAAAAGCTCCATATATAGATATGCAGTAATTTAAGACCCCTATTAGAAGAATCTCGTATGTACTAGGATCCACCTCTTTAGTATTATAACCTCTACCACCTTGCTGGAAGTTGCCACCAAAAGACTTCCGAAAGGTTCCAGAACAGTTTTTGTTGTTGTGACCAACAGTCTTATGAGAACCTTATGGCAAGCACACACCGACTTTTAAGTGGCACATAAAAGCACGAATGGGAACATTGGAGGGCTCCAACAAGTCACTTTACAATGTATCAAAACTGGGGTGACGATGGCAATTGATTTCAGTAATTCTACCATTGTCTCTGGTTTTTTTAGTCACTACAAAATTCTGAAAATCTGTCTTACAAGATTAATAATTTTGAAAATGAAGGGAGAGAAAGTTGGGGCTACATGGTGAGCTACTTGGGTCTGATTAAGCAATGGAAGTAGAGATTTTTTTTTTTTTTACTGGTAAAGGGTCTCTTCTATAGCTTTTAATACACATTGAGCCATCTCACCAAGGGTTATTAGTATCATCAGGGATGAGTATTGGAGCCCCTATCATGTTTTGATCTGAAGTTTTGTATTTCAAATTGACCAACTAGTTGTTTCCAGTTGGAATTCCAACATTTGACCTTGTTTAGGCAGTGTTTGCATCCTCTCTCACTTTTGGATTACAGGATGCAGTATTGCAGGATTACACTTTAGAGTGTACTTGACTGACTTTATTTTCTTTTCGGAATCATGCATCGTGTTCCTTATATATTGCCATTCTATGGCAAGGACATCTTTGATGGTGCATATTTATAATTTCCTTACATAATTTATCAAATGTTGCAAACTGTGTCTCCCTTTTGGGGAAGCTTGGGCAATTTGACTGAGCTTCAACAACTGAACTGTAACGACCAATAATAGGATGTTTCCTAAATTGTTCTCTCAGCCTAGTATAGGGTATTGCCTAATACAGGTTATTCTAGATAATTCATAATGTAAAGGTTATATAAAGGAGAAACTTTCTCATATGTAAAATCATAGTTAGGCTAACATTTATTTACATCTAGCCCTAGTGTATTTGGTCTACTTTATATTTAAAACAGTAATTTTCTAATGTGAAACTTTATAGTTAACTGTCACGTAGTATAGGTTATTGTTGAATCCAGATTAACTTAGCTTTAATGGTCTGGGATTAACCAGGCATAATGCGTAGACTTCAAGCTAGGCTACTACCTCATAGCCCATTTTGTTAACTATAGAAAACAGTAACTTACTGATGTGAAACTTTATAGTTAGGCTATCACCTAGTGCAGGTGATTGTCTAATCCAGATTAATTAATTCACCTTAAGGGTATGGGATTGACCCGGTGTAATTTGTAGCCTTCAGGCTATGCTACTACAGTAGTACCCCAGGATACAAAATTAATCCATTCCGAAGCAGCCTTCGTAACCTGATTTTTTCGTATCTTGAACCACATTTTACATGTAAATTGCCTAATTTGTTCCAAGCCCTACAAAAAACACCCCAGTAAATTTTATAATAAAGCTAAATTAACCAATAAACAATGAAATACAACAATTTGGACCATTCAGTACCTAACTTAAGCTACATATATACTACTAATATGTACTACATACCTATAAATAAAGTGTATTAGTGTACATGGTACAAGAAATACTGTACATGCATATGTATGTTAGTAAAATGTGGAACCTTACCTTTCGAGTGAGACGATCTCTGAAAGTGGCGACAGAGGAGGAGGACAAATGGTAGAAAACATGAACACTTGACTTTACGAAACACATTAAAAAATGGCAGAAAACATTATCACTAAACTTTACAAAACACATTAACAAATGGCAGAAAACATTAACACTTCTTGATTATCTCCATCTTTGTTCTCCATAGAAAGCATCCTCTTCTTTCCATGAACTTCAGCAACATTCTTGGGACCCATGGCTAATAACATAAGTAATTTAGTTCACACAAAACACGATAAAGTAACTTACAGTACAATGAAAGCAAAATCACTAACACAAATTTACGTTAACAAATGAAATACGTATATGTGAGCGAATGAATTCCAGTGTTTACAATAACGCTGCCGCAAAAAATGGTCAAGGAACGCCTTTACATAGAGGTATGATGCTGACCAATAGGAGAGCAGGATCTTATGGTGGTGACTAGCATCAGGAACCAATAGGAGAGCAGGAGGATGGTGGCGAGTCTACTCAGTTGGCGGTGCGTGAGTTTTAAAATTGTTCTCAGTGGTCCAGGCGAATCTCGAAACTTTACAGTAGCAGCCTTTCGTAACCTGAATTATTTTCGTATGCAGAGGCAAAAAAATCTTTGTATTTGCTTTCGTAACTTGAATTTTTCGTAAGTTGGGACTTTCGTATGTCGAGGTTCCACTGTACCTCATAGCCAGTTTGGTCTACTATATAAAACAATAACTTACTAATGTGAAATGTTATAGTTAGGCTATCACCTAATCTAGGTTATTGTCCAAGCCAGATTATTTAATTCCCTTTTAAGGGTATGCACATGATAGCCTAGTAAGATTGCTTAAGTATACAGATTATACAAAAGGGAAAAGTCTGTAGTCTTGTATCTTAATCCTAAGGTCTTTGGTTTAAACCTAGGCTAATGCCCAGGTTCATAGCCTAACAGGATATGTCTTTAAGTCTTACGTTAATTCAGGTTACTACCTAATCCAGTATATTTTTGTTCATCCTTAATGATAGATAATCCTAGGTTATAGAATACAGACAATATCTACTACCTACAGTCTAGCTAACTTATTCTCACTGAATTAATGTAGATTGTAGGCTACTGCCTAGTAGGCTATTGGAGACATTATTATCTGACAGGATTATGTGTATCTATAATAATTGTGGAATATTTCTTTAGATAAAACTTCTAAATAGAATGATAAATTCTTCAGAACAATTTGTGCTTTTCCAAATAAACAAATGTGTGCTCCTGAAAAAGCCGGTTTACGGCTTTTCACACACAATTAATTCATTATTCCACAGTCTAAACTAAGAAATTTTAAACTGGAATTTAAAATTATGCACTTAGCTTTCAGCTTAGATGTTTCTGTGATGCTCACTAACAAAATCAGATAAGGGAAGAGCGTAATTCACAAAGCACTGGTTTCAGAGACGTTCTTAATGGCTTCTTGGTTTGTTTTTGGTTGTATGTAAACATGGGGAAACTGGGTTCAGCATTTGCTGAAGATAAGAGAAAGTGCCCTCTTATCCTGAGTCCATTTATACTCTTATCACATGTTTTAATGGTTATCATTACGGCACAATACCTGGCCACAAGACCAGCTAAAAGAGATTTTTTGACATTAGTCTGGTCACCATGGAGCTCTGGACAGACCATGGAAAAGGTTAACTTCTTGAGGACAAGGCAGCAACTACACTACCTAAAATATTTACAAGAAAAAATTTACCTCTTGATATCCATCCCAAATCTGTTAAAATGCCATGACTTAAACCTTTCAACTGATCAGAATGCAATAAAGAATAAGAAATGGTAATGTTATGTATGGAAAATAATTCACCACCTGTAGAACCATCTCATGATGTCAAGAGTTGGCTGACTTATCCCAAAATGTAAATTTTGTGTCTGTAATAAATTATTTCTGTGCTTTAAACAGTTTATAAACGTTCTTACATTACATAGTAAAATACATTTTGTATGTAGGTATGTATTCATGTATGAGATTTTTTGTTTGGGATGAAAAGAACCAAATAAGTAGCCAAAACTGAAAGTTTGTTGCTAAAAGTCAAGAATGGCAAAAATAGCAATGTTGATGAAAAATGTGCTGAACCATGGTAGTTTGCAAAACACAGAATTCAGAAATAGAGAGATTCAACCTGTACCAAGAATACCCAAGCAGGGAAAATTAAATGTGTTGAATAGTGTATAAGCAACTGGAACAATAGGCAGTATTTCACAATTGATGTCCCTTTCCTTCAAGATAAGATCTACTATGCTAATGATGCCTGCTATGATGTCTGCCTTGCTTTTGGTGAAGTCATAGCTCTTTCAAAGATTGCATGTGAACAAAATTCTAAATCAGTTAAACATTAACGACATACTGAAGGAAGTGTGGGTTGATTGCCATTTGCATAAAATGTATGCTGAATTTAGATACTATTCTTATTAGCCTCAAGTTTTACTTTTGGAACTTTATTTAAATCATGTTAGATGTGTTATATTGATGTTTTCAGTATAGTTTTAACATGGAAGTTGTTTTATCTTTACCCCAGTCATAGTATGCTAGGATTGATTAACTTTTATTAGTTGTTCTGCTCTTATGTAAGTGTGACTGAAGGAAACTAAAATTTAGATATATGTAACTCATTAAATGGTGTTACATATTAGCCTGGTTTAGTAGCTCATTAATTATTTAAGAATTACTTGTGTAACAAAATATGCAATATTTACACAGTACAGTATAGTAGTTGTAATTTTCAATTTACTTTAGTTTTCTTAACATCATTTTATCCTCATAGTTTATTTTTTATTTTTATATAAGTAGATTTTTTGTATAAACAGATATTTTTAAAAGTATACTTTTATTAGTTGGATTTCTTCCTGAAAGGAAATCTGAAATTTGTGTTGCTTGTGGTTTTTGATAGACCGTGAACATGAGCAGAATTGTTAATCTTTGCACGCAGCAGATTGATCCTGAAGAAGAATATGTCAGTCTCCTTAACTCCCATTTACATCGTTGCCAAGCACTACCGTTGCTGCGTAGGGAACAGGACAGTAGGGTATACTTTCATGTTTTATTTGTATTTCTTCATTGCTTGTAGAGTGTAGCTTGTGTTTGATGATAACATAAACTAGATATAGGATTTGCTGGGTTTAGCTAAGTGTTTTTCTTTGGTTATCATTAAGGAAGAATAGTGTATAAAACAGTGTTTTCAACATTTCTCCATGCAGCAATTGAGTGACTTGGAGACTCTTTGCTCTCTTCTGGAGTCACATATAGGTCGCTGTGTTAAGGTGTGGTCGTTCGAATCGGAAGAGCCTGTACTGGTACTGTCAGTGTAAAGTTTAGATGTTTTGCCAACTCTTAAAAGATTTTAGTTGTTCCATATGCTTTGTATCTTCAGTTTGTAGTGCTTTAAAGAGTAACTTGTTTTTTTAAGTATGTAAAAATTCTTGGGGCTGTTAAATACTTTGCCTGCCATGTTGTAGTATTGTAGCAGCGAACTTGGTTAGTTAAGGTAATACTGATGCTTGTTTAAGAAATGGAATGTTCTATTACCGAATGAAATGTAAGTATAGTATGCTTATTGCATTTTTGTATTTTAAACGGTGATCTTTATATTTACATATATATGACAAATTGTAACGCTAAAATTATTTTCCTGTTATATTATAGTATAGTAGCCTGCAGTTGTTATGCATAATTTCTTGGGGGAGCACTGAAGGTTTGAAAATTTTGAGGAATTTTGTGATTTTATGAAAGATGAGAAAACAAGTCGTTGTCATCATTATCATCATCATCATCTTTTCATAACCTTAAATGGCACCTTCATATGGAGGATGTTTGTGCTCTATCCTAATCTGCTTTTTAAGTATTGAGATGATTCTTTCTAAAACTTTCGGTATTCATTCATGCTTCTCTTTGCTTTCCACTTATGGGATATAGTGCAATCTTCTGTATATTATAAATGTACACTGCAGTTCTTTCTCCTTAACAAAACCACCTGTACACATTTCCATTTTTTTTTGCCTACAAACTGTTTAAAGGGTCACACTATTCACATAATTTTCTAAACATTTCTGATCTAATGTGACTTTTAGAATTTTCAAGTGTATCAATAATTTTTCTTGCAGATTTAGCTCTTTTATTATCATAAAGTGCATGGTGCAATTGTCAATTTCTTAAGTCCAATTTTGCCTACTTTGGCCTTTCACACCACTGTTTCTATTGTGGAATTATTGCTTCATCATTAGCCTCTGTTGTCTGTAGTATATTTAATTATGGTTTATTCCTCTTAACTATTTCTACAGTTAATTTGAATCTGGAAAAGTGACGAACAGATCTTGTTTATATGTAAATGTAATTTTAGGTTAGTAATGATTTTTCTCTGGTAAAAATTTGATAAGGTTTAACACAAACTCTCATTTTACAAGTCTTAAGTTCCAAACACCATTTGAGACCTGTCTCAGTATTGAACAGTTTGCAGAATGAGAACTTAGTTGAACTAGTTTGGTATCAAGCCCCTCTCTTGGTAAGTGAGGTTGATATTGAGCACTTCACCTAGTAACTAGTTGAGTAAACCATTCTTATTTCATGTATGGAGTGCAATAAATTGTGCCAGTAAGCGAAATGCAGATGGGATGGGTTGGTTCAATGTGTGCATTGCAAAAATTAGAAACTTGAGGGTTATTTTTAAGCTATGTAATGCCAGATAAGAAAAGATTCTAAATTAATCAGTACAAAGTGATTGAGTAGACAAATTACCCTTCTTTCTGTCTGTCAAGTTTGAAAAAAAGAAAAATGAAGCATTCCAAGTCCAACATCGTTCCAAACTGGGAGAGAGAACATCAGTAAGCAGAGACATCTGACTATTTAGAATCTTAGCCAAATTAATCTTACGATCTCTCAAAGGCAAGTTCACATCAACCTGAATGCATATTACAGTTGGGAAGTTGCATTTCATCATTCAACAAAATAAACTCTAGGAAGAGGTGTACAAATGGAAATATCTAGAAGGAAGCTGTTATGAAGGAACTAGTTTGTTACTTCCAGTCAAATATGTATTCAAATATGAACTGACAGACTAAGAAAAACAATTTGAGACTTGGACCCAAACATAAAGATGACTAGTTGATGAAGATGGAAGAGGCATGGAAGGTTGAATCATCAGCAAAAGCAAGCATAAGAGAAAGTCCAGATGAAGTCATGGGTAAAGTGGAGAAAAATCAGTAGCTTCAAGAACAGTGACATTAAAAACTAAATTTAAAGAATGTTTTCAAAATGTTTTGAATAATACTGAAAGAGTAAACCAGTTGTTGAGAGTTTGTTTAAGACAAGTAAAACACTGCAAGTAGCATATTGTAAAATTCCTGAGATATCAAGAAAGAATTTAAGTCCAAATAGGCCTTGCTTTTAAGGATGTGAACATCCTTTTATCTTTGTGGTTGGCTCAAAGAATTTGCACTGCTCCCATTTTCTTTGGTGTATTAGTGGAGATCCCTTGAAGATTCAGTCGTAGAGAGATTGTAAGAGAGAAATGCTGACCTCCAAAGTGGCTGGCCATTGATGCATGTCTTTGTTCAACTGGTAGAGCTTGAAATTTGAGTAAAGATTGGAAGGATAAGATATTGGAAGGTTTGAGAAAGGAAAGTGGACAAGTGTAAAAAATATACTTTTTGTACATGAACTTTCCTGTCAGATATATACTTAGCTATAGTCTCCGACGTTCCCGACAGAATTTCAAATCTCGCGGACACACGACAGGTAGGTCAGGTGGTCTGCCTTACCTGCCGCTGGGTAGCGGGTGTACGAACCAATCCCCCTTTCCTGTCAGATTTTCTCTGTCGGCCGGAACGATAACAACTGTTGTCGTTTCCTTTCGATAGACTTTTCGATTCTCGCTTGCCTGGAGATTAATTTGGACCTTTTTGGTGACGTATTCGCTCTGTTTGGCTTGGCATACGCTGTTTGTGGACCGATTTTGACTTTGCGCTGGATTTTTCTTGTAGAATGTCTGACTTAGACTCTGTAACCAAAACTCCGGTTTTGTTTAGAGTATGTTTGATTGAGGGATGTAAGGTGAGGTTGCCGAAGGCTTTGGTTGACCCTCACACGGTCTGTGTGAAATGCAGGGGGAATGTACTTTTAGTAACCCTTGTAAAGAATGCGAGGTTCTGAATGAGGATGAATACAAGGCTCTTTCTTCATATATTAGAAAGTTAGAACGAGATAGAGTTCGTAAGGCTTCCTCTAGGAGTTCTAGTAGGTCGAGAGTGAGTGAAATTGAATATGAAACTAACATTAATGTAGTTTTAGAACCTTCCTCCCAGGTCTCAGCCCCTGCTCCCCGCGTCGAAGCCGAAGATTCGTCTTCGGAGGCGGCGGCCTTAATGGCTTCCTTTCAATCTAAGGAAGACAAGACTCGCCTGCTAGAACAAGGTAAGATTAATAGTGTTGGTGATAAGTGCAGTGTCCCCAGTGATGTGGAGGGTGCGTCTGACCGGCTCCTTAGTGCCTCCAGGCCTAGACCTCTTCCAGACTCCCAGTTCCAGTGGAGGAGGAAAGTCGAAAGCCGCAGGAGGGCTAGGGAGAGCCCCCACCGGTCAGGCGTCCCCTCGGCAGATCCTGAAGTTCGCTCCCAGGCTGCCTCGGAACGTGTCAAGAAGGAGATCTTACGCCAGTGTTTCTCTTCGTCTTCTTCGCCTTCTCCGAAACACCGTTGGAACTCTACGGATGCGTCGCGCCCGTTGAAGAGGTCTTCGAAGGTTCCCTTCAGTCCTTTGGCATCCAGCCCAGAAGACTTTACTGAAGAGGCTTCCTTGGAAGTGAAGAGACCCAGGAGATCCTGCGATCGCCCTTCTTCTCCCGCTCCCCGCTCTGCGTTTGCTTCGGAGGAAGATCCTGTAGATTCACCGACTCGAGTGCTGGCGGGCCTCCAGGCTCAGATCTCGGCCCTGGCAGACTCCTTAGCCTCGAGATCTCGTAGAAGGAAGGATGTGTCTCTCCCTATCAAGAGATCTAGGCGCTTTTCTTCGAAGGAACGCTCTCCTCGTAGTCTGCGATCTCCTTCTTTTGGGGAAGCTTCGGCCGAGCGTAGGAATTCACGAGAGTGGCACCTCTCCCCTGGCTCTCTCTCAGAGGCGTCGAGGCGCCAAACTTCGGACAGGCGCTCTTTGGATGGCGAAGGTTTTTCTCCAGATCGGATTCCTGCCTCCGGTATACGCTTCGCTCCGTCTCTTCCGCCTTCCTCTAGAGTACGTTCAAGAGAAGAGAGGCGCTCAGGTCAGAGAAGGCTCATTTCATCGTCTCCGTCTCGTCGTTCCTCTCCTCATCTTCTCCGAGAACCTAGAGAGCGTCCCTCTGCGAGTAGGCGCTCTTCTCCTTCCTACTACTCTCCTCGAACTTCGGACCCCGTGACTAGTAGGCGCTTTTCTCCTGTAAGTCGCTCCTCTCCTGTAAGACGTCAAGACTCTAGTAGGAGCCCTGCGCGTGGTAGGCATCCTTCTCTTGGTAGCAGTTCTCCTGTGGAGAGGCGCCATGAGCCTCGACTGCTTCGTTCTCCTAGTAGGCGCTCATCGATCTCGAGGCGCCCTACTCCTGACCGTTCTCCTCTTGCTAGGAATCAAGAACGTCTCAAGCGCCCTGCTTCTGTTAGGCACTCGGAGCCTTACAGCCGTTCTCCGCTTGGTAGGCGCCAAGAGCCTCTCAAGTGCCCTTCTCCCGAGCGCCTAGCAGCCGCTCTCCATTTCGTAGGCACCAAGAACCTCTCAAGCGCCCTGTTCCTGACAGGCGCTCGGCGCCTAGCAGCATTTCTCCGCTTGGTAGGCGCCAGGATCCTCTCAAGCGCCCTGTTCCTGATAGGCGCTCGGCGCCTAGCAGTCGCTCTCCTCACGATAGGCGCCAAGATTCTGGTAGGCTCTCTCCCTCTCGTAAGTGCCCTGTTGATAGACGTGGTCTTTCAAGGGACAGGATCCCTTCCCCTTCTGCAGTTAAGATTTCGTCTTCCTCGAGGAAGGAGTGCGAGTTTAGACAAGACTTTTCGGAAAGGCGCCCTTCGGTTTTGACTCGTTGCTCTCCTGTGCGCCGCTCTCCTGTGGATTCGACTCCTCCTTCGAGACGATTGTCTCCAACCTCACGCTATACCCCCGCAAGGAACTCCTCTAAGGATCCTCCTCGCTCTCCTCTTCAAGAAGGCCAGGAAGGTTCTGATGAAGAAACGAGTACATCGGCAGCAGTTTCTTCTTACAAGAAGCTCACAGAGCTTCTTCTTCAGGAGTTCGGGGATTCCCTTACCCCTGCTGCTCCTCCTTCTCTGCACTCGTTGTTCTCCACGGCTAAGACAACGAAAGGGTCTTCGTGTGTGAGAATGAAACCGACCCTCTCAATGAAGAAAGCGCTCAGGAGTTTTGGATCCTGGATGCGCACCAAAGAGGAAGCGGAAAACTATGTTCGCCTTCCCTCCGTCGAAGCTTTCCAGACGGACTGGATTTTGGTATGAGACAGGAGAGCCCTTGGGGCTGGGTCTCCCGTCCTCAGCCAATGCAGACTTTTCGGCGTTGGTAGATGCCACAAGAAGGTCAGCGCTGAACTCGGCCAAAACAACGTGGGCCATGAATGAGATAGACCACATTCTGAAAGGCATTTTCAGAGTGTTGGAAGTATTCAACTTTCTCGATTGGTCACTCGGAGTCTTAGCCAAGAAGACACAAGGACCAGAGTCTTTTTCTCCGGAAGACTTGCATTGTGTGTTATCCTGTATGGATAAATCAGTAAGGGACGGAGCCAGCGAAATCGCTTCACTGTTTGGGGCGGGCGTCTTGAAGAAAAGATCAGTCTTTTGCTCCTTTTTGACGAAGTCCGTCTCCCATGCGCAGAGATCTTCTTTGCTGTTTTCTCCTCTCTCCGCACAACTGTTTCCTAAACATCTCATTCAGGACATTGCGAAGGCTCTCTCAGCCAAGGCTACGCAGGACCTTCTGGCCCAGTCTGCAAGGAAGCCTCGTCCTTCCTTCCCGACTAAGACGAGAAAGGTGAAGTCTACCACTCGGGAACCCTTTCGAGGGGCTTCTACCTCAAGATCCACCTCGTTCAGAGGTCGCAGACCTAATAGAAGAGGGAGGACTTTTGCGAAAACAATCAAACCTTCCAAATAAGACTCAAGTCCTTCAGACAACGGTGGGCGCCAGGCTTTTACAGTTTGCAGAAGTCTGGGCCCAGAAAGGCGCAGATTCTTGGACCCTTTCGATCGTGAAGAAGGGGTACCTCATCCCGTTCACTGCGAGGCCTCCCTTGACGACTACCCCAAGGGAGTTGACGGCCAGATACAGGGACCCCATCGTGAATCAGGCCCTCCAACTAGCAGTAGATCAGATGCTGGAAAAGGAGGCGATCGAACTAGTGACAGAACATCATTCAGCAGGCTTTTACAACCGCCTTTTCCTAGTTCCGAAATCCTCAGGGGGATGGAGACCTGTGTTGGACGTAAGCGCCCTGAACGTCTTCGTAGAAAAGTAGAAGTTCACGATGGAGACCACTGCTTCGGTGCTAGCAGCACTTCGTCCAGGGGACTGGATGGTGTCCTTGGACTTGCAGGACACTTACTTCCACGTACCAATCCATCCTTCCTCGAGGAAGTATCTCAGATTCATGATGGGGGGAAGAATTTTCCAATTCAGGGCCCTGTGCTTTGGTCTCTCGACGGCCCCCCAAGTCTTCACGGGCATCTTGAGAAATGTAGCGCAATGGCTTCATCTCGAAGGGGTGAGGATATCCCTGTACCTCAACGATTGGCTTATAAGGGCCAATTCCAAAGATCGTTGTCTGAAGGACTTAAAGAAAACCCTGGAATTGACGAGTTCGTTGGGGCTCCTGGTCAATCTCCAGAAGTCAAGCTTAATACCCGATCAAGAGTGTGTTTATCTGGGGATCCAGATGAACTCTCGGAGTTTTCGGGCTTTTCCGTCTCAGGAAAGGATAGCCCGGGGACTCGAGAAAAGTAACAACCTTCTTAGGGAAAGAAGTATGCACAGTGAGGGAGTGGATGAGTCTGCTGGGGACGCTCTCCTCGCTGGAGCAATTTGTTTCCCTAGGAAGGTTGCACCTGAGACCGCTCCAATTCTTTCTTCATCAGAATTGGAGTCGTCGTTCTCAGGATTTGACGTTCTCCCTGTCCATTTCGCACCAAGTCAAGGAGGAACTACTATGGTGGGCAGATCCCAACAAGTTTACGCAGGGACTGTCTCTGCAATCCCAGAACCCCAACCTGGTGTTGTTCTCCGATGCGTCGGAAACAGGTTGGGGTGCGACTCTGGGAACCATGGAGGTGTCAGGGACTGGGTGGGGACCAGGTATCCTGGCACATCAACAGAAAAGAACTGATGGCTGTGTGGTTGGCTCTGAAAGCGTTTGAGTCCAACGTAAGAGAAGCAATGGTGCAGATAAACTCGGACAACACCACAGCTCTGGCATACATCAGGAAACAGGGGGGGATGCATTCCTTCTCCCTGTACGAAACAGCAAGAGACCTTCTTCTGTGGGCTGAAGAAAGGAGGATCAAGCTTCTCACCAGATTCGTACAGGGAGAGAGGAATGTAAGAGCAGATCTCCTCAGCAGGAAAGATCAGGTCCTTCCCACAGAGTGGACTCTGCACCAAGGTGTATGCCAGAGCCTTTGGAAGTTGTGGGGCAGGCCGCACTTAGACCTATTCGACCACTTCAAAGAAAAAAACAAGATGACTGGATCTTTATTGCTCTCCCATCTCGGATCCAGGGGCAATAGGGATAGACGCTCTTCTTCTCGATTGGAAAGGACTCGACGTTTACGCATTTCCCCCCTTCAAGATTCTGGGGATAACTTTAAAAAAGTTCGCAGAGTCAGATTCCACGAGGATGACATTGATCGCTCCCTTTTGGCCAGCCCAAGAATGGCTCACAGAGGTGCTGGAATGGTTAGTGGACCTTCCAAGATCGCTCCCTCTAAGGAGCGATCTACTCAGACAGCCCCACTTCGACAGGTACCACAAAAACCTCCCCGCTCTCAGTCTGACTGGCTTCAGACTGTCCAGAGATTGGTCAGAGCGAAAGGCTTTTCGTCAACAGCTGCTAAGGCAATCGCTAGAGCTAGGAGGTCTTCCACCTTACGTGTATACCAGTCGAAGTGGGACGTCTTCAGAAGGTGGTGCAAGAGAAATAACGTTTCCTCTTCCAGTACCTCTGTGACCCAGATTGCGGATTTCTTTCTATTCCTGAGACAAGAATGCGGTCTAGTCGTTTCAACTATTAAAGGATATCGCAGTATGTTGGCGACTGTCTTTAGACACAGAGGCCTCAATTTATCGGAGAATAAGGACCTGCATGACCTTATTAGGTCATTTGAAACAGTGAAGAAGCAGTCTCCTAATACTCCGAACTGGAATTTAGACGTGGTTCTTCAATTCCTTGGATCATCTAGATTTGAACCCCCTAGTTCAGCCTCGTTCAAAGACCTGACTAAGAAGGCGCTGTTCCTGATGGCTCTAGCTTCCGCCAAGAGGGTGAGTGAGCTTCAAGCGATCGAAGGCAATGTGGATTTAAGGAGGATTCTATGGTTTGCTCTTTCCTCCCTGGGTTTCTAGCAAAGAACGAAAACCCATCAAATCCATGGCCCAGGAACTTCGAGATTCATGGGTTATCTTCGCTTGTAGGAGAAGAACCCGAGAGAACTCTTTGTCCAGTGAGAATGGTAAAATATTACCTTAAAAGAAAAGAGCAACTGAAGGCCAATGAAGAGGTCCTTTGGTGCTCCGTAAAGGACCCTACTCGACCCCTATCGAAGAACGCGCTGTCCTTCTTCTTAAGAAACCTCATTAAAGAAGCACACGGTTCTTGTAAGGAAGACCATTTTAAGCTTCTTAAGGTGAAAGCCCACGAAGTAAGAGCCATAGCGACTTTTCTTGCTTTCAACAAGAATATGTCCGTGCGGAACCTGATGGAGGCAACTTTCTGGAGATGTCACTCGGTTTTTGCAAACCACTACTTACGTGATGTGAGAATCACTTATGAAAAATGTTTCGCCTTGGGCCCGTACGTATCGGCGGATTCGGTGCTGGGGCAGGGAGCTGGAACTCATCCTTTTTAGTTGTATATATTTTTTCCCTTATGTCTTGTGTTTGTTGTTGATGGTTGTCTTAAAGAGGATGCAGGGAGGCATCTCTTTATGTCGTAATACTAACCTTTAGTAGTTTGGTTAGGTGGTCTGATGAGTGTGGCTCCTTGCGGTAGTAGTGGTTAGGACCTGTTAAGCTAGCGGACGAGTTCCCTTTAACAGGATCCGACTTGGATTCTACCACACATAGGGATCAGATATCCCAGTGGTAGATCCGAGAGTCTTTCAGCAACAGGTCACATCCTAGCTGTAGCTCTCCAGGCAATGCAGACTCAGAGACAGTATCAATGAAGTCTTCTGCCTGAACAGGTAAGAACCAAGGTTTTTATATCCTACAACACCAGTTGTTTCCATTCTTTCCTTATTTGTTTAGCTGTCTCTTACCCTCCACCAAGGGTGCCAATCAGCTAAGTATATATCTGACAGGAAAGTTCATGTACAAAAATGATATTGTTAAACTACAATAAAGTTTTGTACATACTTACCTGGCAGATATATACTTAGCTATAGTCTCCGACGTTCCCGACAGAATTTCAAATCTTGCGGCACACGCGACAGGTAGGTCAGGTGGTCTACCTTACCCGCCACCCGTGGCGGGTGTACGAACCAATCCCCCTTTCCTGTCAGATTTTCTCTTCCACCTGTCTCCTGAGGGGAGGCTGGGCGGGCCATTAGACGTATGTATCTGCCAGGTAAGTATGTACAAAACTTTATTGTAGTTTAACAATATCATATTAAAGGAAAGGGAGAGATTATAGAGCAGCTTTGCTTCTTCCGCTGCTTATGCTGCTGCTTTGTTTGCTATAAAAGATCTTTTGTGGGTGACTCCAACTGTTTGTCTTATTCTGCTGTGGCTGCTTCTTGCCAGTCTGGGTATAGAGAAAGCTGAAGTCTGCTTTCGTAAACCTCCACACTTTTGAACCACTCTGGGAAAAATGAACGGAAGTGTAATAACCAGCAACTTGAAAATTATGAAATACTTTTTGAACCCGGGCAGCACCCATTCTGATCTTTGTGTTGGCTGGCAATAGACATCATGTGGATGGAGGCAGATTATTTTGGCAATTGCCAGGTTCATACTGAGAAAGCACAATGCAATAACCAAGTCTTAGCAGGGAAAAATAGTCCCTACTGTTGACTGCTCACTGCACTTTGAGATCTGCTGTTGGTAGAACTTTTAACAAATTCCTATCTCATGTAGTGTTCAACTCAGCTGAACTTGGTATTGTTATACCCTTGGATTAATATAGGCATTATATGCCTTCCTCCATATGGCATAATCAGACAGATGCTGGAAAGACCATGAACCTCTAGAAACATGAAGACAACTCTTGATAGCTCCCCTTTTGTTGCTACTTTCCATGATGGTGGATAGTTCCACAAGTCTTCTGCCTTGGGAGAAATTTCTCAAGCAGCCTCATTTCTACAGATTTTTTAGCAACCTCAGAATCCTTCATTTTCATGCTTGAAGGTTATCCTATAAGGTCTGAGGGTGCTGATTCTCTGTGTTGTGAATTTCCTCCTCTGCTTCCAGTGATACAGGACATTAACTGTATCTACCCTCCAGGGATTTAGACACCTGCTTCCAAATATATAAATCTGTGGGTTTTTTAAATGAAGGTGAAAAACTTTATGCAGCACTTTAAAAAGGAGATTCCTTACTGGGCATCACACTAAACATTCTCTCTCTCTCTCTCTCTCTCTCTCTCTCTCTCTCTTCTCTCTCTCTCTCTCTCTTCTCTCACACACACACACACACACACACACACACACACACACACACACACACACACACACACACACACTTTTTCTCTCTCTTTACCACTCCTTCCTTGGCTTCTGTCATTGGTAATGGAGAGGACTTCTTGCTGTTTGCCTTTACTGAGGGCTCAGGTTTTGTTTATCAAGAACCGGAGACTTCATGGGCAACAAATCCGGGTTGGTTCTCTTTACAAGGCAAAGGAAGAAGCAAGTTACTGAAAAAAGGTGTCTTATCAGCAAAGGCAGGTTTTTCTGAGACCTTACGTGAACAATTGGCAAAGGAGAACAGGTAAAAGTCGAAGCCCACTAATTCGGACACTACTTCCATAGCCTTTGAACACAATTTGGATTTGTAATTTATTTTTCACTTACGTAACTTGGTGGCACCAGTCTACCATTGCCACTGGCAGAGACATTCATGTATATTCATCCAAGCTTGAAATGTCAGTGAAATCAGTGAAAGAACACTTTACACATCAATACAGTCATAAAGGAATTTCAGTCATGCTGATCAAACCTTTCTAGAAAAGGTCAGAATTAATAGTTGAATAGAAAACCGTGGGCATCGATTTACTGGATCATTGAATTTTAAGGAAAGCAATGCCATCAAAATGGGAGTGACAGTAGCAATTAATCTAGTTTCCACCAATAGTAAGCATCTTATTACCGAAGAGCAGCAGGTAAATAGGCCAATGAACATGATAACTGTACAAATACCTCAGTAAAAGAATATAGCGAGGGAGGATTTAGAAGGGAATGGTTCAGTGGAGGAAGATACTTTCAATGGATATAGTTGAGGAGGGCTAGACTCAAGTACCTAACCAGAAAGTAGGCCTGAATCCCAAAGAAGGCCAGATGGCTTGATTGAATGACTTCATTGACTGGCATTTGCACAGATGTTCTGAATTACCTCTTTGTAGGTTGTCGTCACTTCCATCAGAAGAACTACGATCCTGATGTATCTGTATCCAACTTGAAAAGGAAGACACTGGAACACGGCCATGAACCATGTACGTGGAGTTGGGTATACAGATGTGGGATAAATGAAACACCTGAACGTGTGATGAATCATGTACATGGACATCCAATGGGTCAAGTACATGGTCGAGCAATGAACCACATACATGGACAAGTGATGACACACATACACGGTCATGTTATGTAGAACGATCTATGAGTGAACATTAGGGAGACCACCACCATTCGCTAGTAGTCTCTCGACCCTTACTCTGGAAAAAGCACGAAGTAGGACCTCGATCATGATTGTGATATATAGAACGATCCAAGTGAGAACATCAGGGAGAAGATCACTCTTGCCTAGAGGTTCCCAACCCAACTCTGGAAGATGAACAGCGAGAGTAGGACCTTCATCATGTACATGAGTGTGGAACGATCAGATACGCGAGTGTGTGATGAATCACGAATATAAATGTGATATGTGGAATGATCCAACAGAGAGCGTCAGGGAAAAGATCACTCTTGCCTAGCAGTCTCAAACCCAGACACTGGAAGATGAATGGTAGGAGTAGGATCTCTGTCACGTACATGGGCGAGTGAGGCTCCACGGCCATGTTCACCTTCTCCCCCCCTTAATCGGAGACGTCTCCTCATGCGATGAACTCGGACAGGCCAAGGAGACGAAGAACCGGTCTGAGAACTCTGAGAGTGAAGATCAACATGGACTGGAACACGTACACGTATCTGAAGGGGAGAGAGTCACTTCCGTGCTGGAAAGATGTAGAAACTCCTCCCTCACTACTTCTCTCACTCTCAGAAGAAGCCACACGGACTGGAACACTGTTCACGTACTTGAAGGGAAGAGTAACGTTGGTGCTGGGAAGATGGTGAAACACTTCTCTCACTCTCAAAAGATGCCACAAGTCTTGAATTATCCAACGGAAGGGGGGGGGAGGAAAGGGTGATGGAGGTCTTGTCCTACGACATCTGTTACTTGAAACTCTGGGACACCTCCTACCAAACGCAGAGTCCATCCAATCAACCAACTCTTGGAAGAACACCTCTGATGGGTTGACAACCGACTGTGATGGCATCATGGGCGATGATGGAAGTTACGTCACGGTAATATGCGGAGGAGAAACATTGCTGAAGTGGACATCGCAGGCAGAGAAGTAATGAAAATGACGTCACAGCATTCGAACTGGTAGCTCAAGTCAAAGGTCTCGTTGATAGTGAAGATAGCGAAAAAGGCCTTCTGCCACTTCCACAACAATCGGAGAGCCTCCCTAGGACACGCGCACACGACAGATAGCGAAGAATTTCCAAGAAATCCATTGCCGAAGGAATAGGAAGAGAGATTGCCTCTCAGTCGAATGCAGCAGCGTCAAACTATGCAGTCGGCAGAAGCCATGATGTCACAAGCCCATTTGTGACATCACAGCAGATTACTGTTACAGAGAGAGAGAGAACATTGTCTGTAGTCTCTAACATCCTGGAACACACAAATTCTGAAAGACTAAAACATTACTAGGTTCCCAGAAAATGTGTAAGATAAAATGAAAGATACATAAAACATTAATGTAAATACATATTTTCAAATTATCTTCAATATAACAAGAGTAAAATACTAAAGAACAAAAAGTAGCTGGGCCATCTCTCCCTGAAGAGGCAATATCCCCTTGGGAGACAGACCAGCATACTCCTAACATAAGCAATGACGAAGCAGAGGAAAAGGTGTATCTACTGCAATTGTATCTATCCCAAGGAAGATCAACATGGGAAACAAGGAAGGCTGTCTAAAATCGTTGATGTCCATGGGACTTCTGGGTTGAATAAATATGAAACAGCACAGGCTTCAATAAAAAAAACTGGCTTGGGGAAGGATAGCAAAGCAAAAGATGACTCTCCAAGGTGGATGAAGAAAGACTGGTGCGTCACGAGGTTCCAAGCCTGGTCAGTGACCAACATCCACCTTGTATACACACGAGTTGCCAGATGCCACAGATTCCTTGCTTTACAATCTTTGAATGTTTTTAACCTGTTTCCAGCTGGCGCTAGAAGATTATCCTATTGTTAAGACTGAGGGTTTGTTAGCTGTGAAAAATACAAATTGATTAAAAATTTGTCATTTTTAATTTAAGCTATTCTATCAAGGTGATGAACTTTACATATGAGGCTTAGATCTCATTTCTTATCCGTGGAAGCTTAGTGACTGAATATCATAATTTAATTTTGTGACTAAATAGAGAAATTAGCACTATGATGTACTAAAACACAAAATACATATAACATACCAGTTTATGTGACAGCTTGCTGTTCTAGGTGGAAGGTATTTAACTTATCTGTTACAGTATGTACCTAAAATCTTATGTAGTCATATTTTTCGTACAGATTATTGAAAACTTGGAAGTCCTTCAGTCCTTGCTTTCTTCACATTTGAGCCGTCAGAGGGAAGTGAATGAACTACTAAGTCAAGAGCCTCTACTTGTTGGAGAAGGACAGGTAGGGTAAAGTCTGATATAACGTGACCTCCAGTAGATTTATGAGTTGGATGTCTTTTCAGGGATATGGTTAAAAGAGAGTAAATAGTATTTTTGCAGTTGCATAACTCACTCTTGTAGTTATTGTTTGCTGTAGCAGGCACTATCAAATAATTTTGATTATCTGGCAAAAGTATTATATAATTATACCTTTTTGTATCTTATGCACTTTCAAGTTGTTAGATGCTATTCTATCTCCATTTTACTAGTAACATTTATTTATGAAATGAATGTTCTCTTTATGATTTCCCACAGGGTAGCAAACAAGCTAGATGCAGATCTATCTGCTTTAAAACCTGCATAGTTAAACTTTGGTAGTAGAGTAAATAAATTTAGTTAGCTGTGTATTATATGTAACTTTCAGTAGCTGTTTGTTCTAGTGATTAGTATTTAGCATAAAATCAGCATGTATCTGTCTAGTGGGATTGTAAGGATTTTGGTGGATTCTTTGTGCATAAGAAAACAACATTCCCTGCATTGGTATTACTGCTGTTCTTATCACTTTTAAATTATACTCTATTTCTAAAAATTATATAGTTATACCTGTAAGCAAAGGAAAGGGGTTGGGAGGGTGGAGAGTATTTTACTTGCCAGTTTACACAGAGTGTAACTAGTTATATATGACCTGCATGAAGGAAAGTTAGGGTTATAATTGTAGAAACAGAGAACAAAATAAGATTGAATGATAGGAGATATTACAAGTGTTGTATGAAACTCAATTCTTTAGGCTTTCTTAAGGAAATTGAAAGAATGAGTGATGTAACTCATAAATCTGTAAAACCCATTACAGTTAAAAGGAAAATGGAATGGAGCTCTAATTCTGTATAGAAAAAATGTTAACTTGTGGAATCCATCACTCATTTAAAGGTCTTATTCCAAGTTTAAATGATCCCAGTGACATGAATTCTGATAGTTTGTACACAGAAGTGTGACTTACTTTATAGGTGTGCCGATGACCCATCAGTTTTTGGTAACTATTCACTTTGTATATGTTTGATGGATTTATATGATGCAAACACAGATGCCAATAGTTTCTTGCGTACACGATTTTTTTTTTTTTAATAACTTTAGCGGTTTTCCAGCTGGCACTAGAAGATTTATCCTAATGTTTAGACCTCAGGTTTTTTAGTTATGAAAAATACAAATTGATTTTTAAAAATTGTCATTGTTATTTTATAGTCAGTGTCTCACTCACATTTTAGGTTGGAGTACATGCAATTGGAAGTCTTAACTTTTGCAACTGTCCCATTGAGATGCCTCAGGACAGATTAGGTAAGGGCCCAAGGAATTCTTATCGGGTATTGTAGGTAGTAGAAGACAACTTGTATTTTGACTTTTTACAAAAAAGGAAGAAATACAAGTGGCAATGGTAGTTATTGATGAGAAGTCACATCACTGAGGGACAGAGAGAGATGGGGAAAAGGAGCAGCATCTGGAGACCTTTGCCAAGGTGCTCATAGTTGTCTTCCGTTTTGGTATGGGTGGAAGGGAAGACACAGTCATCAGACTGTTGTAAATAAGGCAGCAATCAGGGGCTCTAAGCAAAAATTGTCGTCGGCTAGTGAAATGGAAAAAAATTTCTGGAGTAACTTTAGTGAGGATCCCGAAGACAGTCACCATCCTTATGCCTGAATCACTTCTGTAGAAGGAGCGTCTCCCATGAAGATAGTCCAGGTTGGCTGGTACTGGTAAAGAAATGTCTTTTAGCTAGGGAGGTTATAATAGTTTATCTGTAGGGACAGAGACTGGAAGAGGAAGCATAATAGTAATCTTGACGGCCACAAACACAGCAAAGGCAAGAGAGGCAACGTGAACCATCAGAACAGCAGGAAAGAGTAACAGTTAAAGTAGCAACAGATGAAACAGTGGGATCAATTTAGGAATAGCAGCAGCAACCACAGCAACAAGTAATGATGCAGCAAGAATCGTGAAGGTGTAGCTCTAGCAGGTAGAACTAGATTAGTGGACATCATACTAGTTCCACTCAATTACAGGTATAGCCAGTGTTGAGGAAGTGATCCAGTCATCTGGTAGGGTATTGCAGGTGTCAAGTGAGTGAATGAATGGGCAGCTGGAAAGCAGGCGATAGCACTTCACTAGAGGAGTAGTGTGCCTGCACTGAGACAAGAGAGATTTAAAAACTCAATACCTTTTAGGAAAGCAAAGATGCTGAAGCAGATGAGGTTAAGCTTTGAGTTGAACACATGTCCTTCCTTGTCTGATGTGGCTTCCTGTTGTTGCAACAAACCCATTGACTGGCAGACCACACCACTCTAGGCAAACATCAACAGGTGATATCAGTAGAGCAATGTTGTTCGTGGTTCATATCACAGCAAGCGTAGTTGTTTCTCCAGCAGACATGAAAATATGGCAGACCCTACGTTGCTAGCCTTGACAAACTTTTCTTTACAGTCTCTCTTAGCTTCTGTAATTTTTCTTTGTACAAGATATCAGAATTCACATGTTTTGGAAAATATGGACTGTAGATAAGAGCTTTATATGATTGATGTTTTGTTATGGATAGTTAAATGAAATGTAGATTAAATTCAACCATTAAAACCTTTGATTTTCATGTTCATGAAAACTGGTTTCATTTTTAAAGCTCCTGAGCTAATTCAGCTTCTGTAGTCTTACTGAACAGTGGATTATCACAGGATGACAATGATGAACTATCTAAAATCTGTGGTAGCTAATTGCTCTGCATTTGAATCAGCAAATCTTTTACTCAACACAACGGAGCATGCATCAGTAAGATAGCTACTCGTTCTTCTGAGAAAGCATTTTTTGTCATGCCTGATATTACACCAGAACTCTTGAGACCTATCTCCAGCATATCAAAAACCATATGATTCAGATTTCCAACTAATACTTCTAAAGATGATAATACACATGCTGAAAATTGAGTGGATTGATGATTTTTTACAATTTAATTTATCCAAATCACGTAATTCAATTGCTATTTAGTGTTGTATCTCCTTGGACATAAAATCTAAGTTAGAAGGATGAACAGAACTATGAGGTAATCATAGTTATATCTTTGAAATAACTTGGCACAGAACAGCGAAACAAACCTATTTTCTTCAAATGTATATTGCATTAAGTTAAACGATTGTATTTGTTAATATTCCTTGAATTAGCTCCAGAGATGCTTTTATTGGCCCTTGGTGGAATTAGTGATTTGGTAATCTAAATTTTTTAATCTGTACTTCACAGAGTTCTGCATGAATGAAAGTCACTGTTGACAGCTGTAGTGCATGCACAGCTAAAAAAAATTCTACTTCAAGAGTGAATATGATTTATGAAGACTATCAGGTAGGAACCAAGGTTTTCTTTTATACCTACAACATATGTTGTTTACCTGTCTATTCCATTTTAGCTGTCTCTTACCCTCCACCAAAGGGTGCCAATCAGCTAAGTATATATCTGACAGGTAAGTTCATTGTATGAAAATGATATTGTTATAATACAATAAAGTTTCATACATACTTACCTGGCAGATATATACGATTAATGGCCCACCCAGCCTCCCCGCAGGAGACAGGTGGAAGAGAGAAAATATGATAGAAAACGGGAATGGTTCCTAGTCCTGCCGCCCAGGGCAGGCAGGTAAATCACCTGACCTACCGGTAGAGAGTGGCACGAAATTTGAATTTCTGTCGGGGACGACGGAGTCTTAGCTAAGTATATATCTGCCAGGTAAGTATGTATGAAACTTTATTGTATTATAACAATATCATTTTTCTATACAAAATACATTTTTCATCATTTTCATGTAAAGTAAAGAATTATCTTAAAACAGTGGAGCCAGATTGTTAAATAAGAGAAAAGGATGGATATACTTATATAATAATTCTGGGAAAAGCAGTATTTACTATGGTAAAGAACCAAAGATAAGCATTACTGTCAAATAAAGTTTTGTGACTACAAGATAAAGGAAAGAATTAATGGATGTCAGTGATAACAAATCTGCTTGTTACTAAAAAGCAGGTTAGGTTATATAAACAAATTATATGAAGTACCATATTTGATGGCATATAAGACTCCTATGGATATAAGAACCCTCCTTTTTCAGAATGGAATACTAAGAATACAAATTTGCATTTAATGATGTCAAAATATATAGACAAAGTATGCAACTAACACAGCAAGAAAACCTTTTTAATAATAATTCTTTCATACTTTACAAGACGGTGACAATGAATTTATGAGTGTTTAAATTTGCGAACAAAATGAAAACAAAGTAAAACAACAATATAGGTTGAAATAGGAAATTAGTCAAAAGTTTATATACGAGAATAAGACTCAGTAATTTAGTCAAGTAAAGTTATGGACATGCATATGTTCACATGTATATCAGTTTAAGTTAAGCTATGCACTTACAATGTTAGTTGGCTTTTCCGCCAAAAAAATTGTTTTCTTATAAAAAACAATCTCGATAGAGAGAGAGTGGGTGATGAGAAACTGCTAAATTTCATTGTTAAGGATGAGCACAAGATATGTTCTGTTGATGTTAGTAATTATGTGATATAAAACTGATTAAAGTAGGTATCTTCAACTCTGGTGAGAAGGTGTTGGTTGTGAGGGATTTTATTGTAATAACAATGGTAATGGTGGGGATGTTTGATCAAATGCTAGTAATATTACAGTATTATGTATTTGGGCTAGGTACAAGTACAGTAGTTGTCTATGGCATCTGGGTAAACGTTAGCCTACCAGATTTTATTGGAAAAAGGGGGTCTTATATGCCATCAAATACATTATGTTTGAAACAAAATTTTCAAGAAAATTATGAATCATTGCAATCAAGTTAATGAAAGACAAGCTCTACTTCAAAGCCTTTTCTGTACAGTTAGTGAGAACTATATATAAAATATTGTTTGCATAAGAAATGTTCATAGCCACTTTCTATTTCTGCAATATTCATGGTAAGTTGAAGCCTTGCCCCTATTCTTTGTTCTTTTTCCTGAGTTTCAAACCGTGATTATAAATAGTGCTAATGTGAAAACGGGTTACATATTCGTTTCTTACATTTTTTTTTTGCAGCAAGGTCTTCTGTAGTATGCATAAGCATGATTCCTTTTGTTTACATTTTCATTTGAAAATGTTGCAATGTCAACTAGTATGTTGTGAGATTATTATAGTAAAATATGCTTTAGTGGGACAGGGTTGTATATAGAGAAATTAGAATCGAAAACAACCCTTATTTTAAGGGTCACTATTGAATTTATTTTTAACCTGATAATTTACTACAAAAAGAAAATTGATAACCCAGAATTTTTTTTCATACAAGCCCATCACTCATATAATTGCCCTAAACTTGTGTTGGATTAATTGTAGACACTCTTGAATAGCAATTTAAGAAATTTGTCTGCTAGACAGTTGGCAGAGCAGTACATAAGCACACCTTTGGAACTTCATTTTCATCTAGGAATGTTGGTACAAGCTCAGCAGGGCTGGGAGAGGGAACAAGCAATATGAGTGATGGTTTGCATAATGAATGTAATCTTGTGTTATGAAAAATGTTTCATTACAGACCTATCACTTGTTAATGTTCACAAATTGGTATTTCTAGGGAATCTTGAGCTGCTGCAGAAAAAATGTCCGAACAGCTGATTAGAAGAAAGAGTCTTATTGATTGATCATGGGGTTGAGATTAGCAAAGAACCCATTTCTCCAAAAGATGGAGTTACTTCTGTAGGAGTCCTTATTTTATAACATACAGAGTATGTTATAAAATAAGGGATGTACAACTGTAGGTCACAGAGGTGTGTTAACTGGATGTAATGGATGACTAATCACCCAGTGCAGTGGATGCTAATCCTGACAGTTTCCCTAACTTTAAGACTAACAAATAGTCTAATGAAAGCAAGTGCTTGCTTGCCTGAATTAGTACTGGGCCATTTTTGTAACCATTTCAAAAGATCCATAAAGAATAAGTCTGAATTAAACATGTGCTAAGGCATATGGATGTGCTTTCTTCCTCAGAAAGCATAAAGACTAAAGTCTGCACAGTTGCCAAAGGGTAGGACACCTGGTTTTGTGTAAGATTTTTCTGACATATCACAGAGTTTAGCTTAGGTATTGTATGATGAATTTGCTTCATAAAATTCTTTAACCCTCTTATTGTGTAGGACTGATCTCCTTCATTAAGAGGTCTCACCCATGACATGGGACTGATCTGTCATAATTCTTTTGGTTCTAGTAGTTAGGCAGCTCATAACTGATAATGTGTTTCCCTCATCACTGTAAGGAGCTTTTGTCTATATTGTAGCAACAAATGCCTACATATGATTTACAACTTACAGGATAATCTCAGTACCAAGGTTAGACCTCCAGTAACCATCAACATGCTAAGAAGGAAAGGGTTTCTCTCAGTGGTGAAGTAGTACAGGAAAGGGTTTCTCTCAGTGGTGAAGTAGTTCAGAGACTTTTATTTGAAAATGATAATGATAGTAGCAGACCTGAACTATCAGATAGTTCTGATAGTTCAGGTCTACAGTTTAGTGAGTATGGTGATATTTGTTATACAGGCAGTCCCCATTTAATGATGGGGTTCCCTTCCTATGCTGCATCGTAAGCTGAAAAATTGTTGAAAATCCTAAGAAAACCTGACTTTTAATGCTTTGGGTGTATGTATTGAAAACAATGTAAATTGCATTTTTATTGAGTTAAAAAAAATAAAATTTTTATTATTCTGTCATTTTGGGCCCATATTTCCTCAGTTGGGTCAGCATCGTAATCCCGAACGTGTTGTAAACCTGGAAATAATTTCTGAAAATATTTGGAAAGTGTCGTAACCTCGGAATGTGTCAAGCTGAACCTGTCAGAAGCTGGGGACTGTCTGTATTGTAGTTACAGACAAACCTACCTTTAGATAATTTTTTGACAAGGTTTTGTCAGAGATGATCATGAATCAGAGGAAATGACAGAGGAGGAAGCAGATTTGTCAAGGACCAGAAGTGGTGTGAGTAAACTAAGAAAAGGTGATACGATTCATGAATGGAAGACCACCTAAGATTCAGTATGTAAAAACTGGTTCTCCAAAACTTTTATTGGAGTTAACAGAGCCTTCTTAACAGGAAATAACAGGAGGAAAAGTCAACAAGGTTACAATTTGCTCTATAGTTTGGCTTTGAATGACAACATCTTGATTTTTCAATGAACATAAGATCTTTGGTCTATGGAAAATGTTGATGACCATTGTCCACTGTTAGTGAAATCAGCCAAAACCAAATCCTCACTCGTTAACATCCAAGTTAGGCCTTTTGTTTTATATGCTGGTAAAATCAGTCATTAAGGTAGCTATGTAGGCAGTCTGATCCAGGCAATGAGCTAAACATGTGATGAGTGGGGAGGTCGAGTGTCAGTCCTTACAGACAGAATGGGCAGTGGGCAGCAGCAAAAGGGAACAAAGAGCAGGTGCTCTGCAGAGTGGATAAAGTGGGAGGAAGCTGAGCGCGTATGTAGCCAACAGGCTGGGCAACGTGAAAAACAAGCAGGTACCTTACTGTCCAGGCAGAGGTAAAGTAGGAAGCACCAAGTGGGGAAAACCTAGCTAATTTGGCAGATAAACTTGGCACAGCTGGGCCTGGACTGGGCTGCATGGCCTGTGCTATTACATGATAAACCTATGTGAGAACTACCCCATTGAGCTATTGTGTTTATCACAGGAATTGGGCCTGTGTCCACTGCTGAGGTTAGGCTGCCTCTCCTGATACTCCAGCAGGAGCTAGATCACCAGAAGACAGGTGATGGAGAAGGAACACATTGCTATTTGCCCAAGTGAAATCAGGCTGAAGAATGACCTCTGTAGGGATCCCCTGTTAAGGCACCAGAAAGGACAATCTTAAGTGAAGACTGGGCAGACCCATGCACCCAAATAAGCTCTCTGGGCTTAGGCATTTGGGTTAAAGGTGTAACATTGTTTACAAATGCTTTGTAGCATAGACAGCTCACTGGGCATGTCTTCAGCAACAGTAAGTCTATCACAGTAATGACACAGGGAATTGCAAAGATTAAGATTACTGCATCCCAAGAAACTATGATGATTATCTAATTACAATATTAAAATCCTCTTTTAAAGTGCTTAGTACTGTACATGGAAATAGTGTCTTATGATGAAGCCAACACAAGTTTAGGACAAATACGCGAGTGGTTGGTTTTTGATGAAATAAATGCCTTTCTTTAATCAGATGGTTAAATAGTTTTCCATTATTTCTTTTATGATAATAACTTTTAGGGTACCCCACGGGAAGGCGAAAATACTCGAGAAGCACCTGACGGTGAAGAGTCAGCCAAGGCCGCATCAAAACGTTCACAAAATATGGTGCGTCAGGGGACATTTAATGTTCATAACCAAGAGACAGTGGCTACTATTCATGCAACTCTTGATGCACACCTCACAAGGGTAAACAAAGTGCATCAATTCAACACAAGTTAATTCAGTATTATCAGTATATAGTGTTGCATGTTAGAAATCACTTACTGGAAAGTTCATTGCTCAAGACCTTAGGTACAGGCATTATTAACCTTACTGTTGAAAGATGCACAAAGCTTTTATAGTCTCACAGAGTTACACACACTGCTTGAGTATGCCTTGTTGAATATTTCAAGTGTGAATAATTGATTGTAGTATAAAATTGTTATATAGAACTGATGAAACAGAAAAGTTGGTCAGTGGCAAGTTGAAAAGTTTTCATTGTTTTCCTAAATATCTTACATGTAGTCAAGAGTTAGATAATGTTAAATGAGCTGCTCACAGTATTCCCCCTTCAAATGTTGTAAATAAAATAAATTGTTTCTTAATTACATACATTTCCTCAAAATTTGAGCATTAAATCTTGAAAAACAGTAAGGCTAAATGAGTGAGTTCAGCAAAATATATTTTGCTATTAATATTTTCATTTGAAGGTCTGTATGTACATCTACTGTATGTGCATGTGAAGAGCCACATTTAGGTTGCTGTGTGAAGGTATTTTACCATTATAATTTTCAATTCTTTTATGGATAAAACTTTTGTAAAAGGCATGTCTTCTGATTTGCTGAAACTTAAATTTAATTTTATTAAGTGGAATGTTCTGGAATTTAAAATTGTTTTGTGGAACACCTGTGAAATGTTTATGAATGCATCTAAGAGTTAATTTTTCCAGCATGAGCTACCCCACCGTGTTGGGAAGTTGTAGTTTTATAAAATTGTAATTAAGATATGAAGTTGAGAAAGCCACAAGAATTTTAGATGACTCCAAAAAGATCTGCTATGATATTATGGTTGGATGAGTCTTTTGTATATTTTTGTGGTAAAAATCATACTGTAAAAATGACAGGGAATTCTGTGCTCAATATAGGCGTGTATTGGTACCCAAGGTTATGGATATCTTAAAAATAGCATAGTATATTTGTTTTACAAGTATCTCCCTTCTTGCTATATATATTTATAAATAGTAGTCAGTGTTCCTAATCATTTTGTGTTTAAACATAATTTAGGAAGAAAATCAGGTTTACTGTTATGTAAAATAACCATTTTAGTTTTGAAGGAGTAATACTGATAAATTTTCATGAGCCTCTGTTGTAATCTTTTGAGAAAGAATAACCTTAGACATTGGCAAATATAGTCTTGCAACTTTATACTGTTTTTTGGTTACTTTAATAAAATGTATTTTATATGCAAATATTCGTATTGCATACAGTAATACTTCTATAAGTTTTCACAAGTAGAATTTTGAAATAAACAGTGTAAGTACTCTTTTTAAGCAACTGTAATTTGGCACAATTTGCTTTTAAAGTATTTGAATAATAGCTTGCGCTAATGATCATATTGCCTTACCACTGCAGCTATACTATGAGCTTATAACTGTGATTACAAGCATTAGTCAAGTTATTAGACATTTCAGAGGAATAGTACCTGTTTTATATGAGCCTGCATTTAGGATACTGTATCGTTAGCAATTCAACAAAATGTAGAGGATGATTTTTTTAAAGCTAATTACCTTTGATACTCCCTCTAGTTTGAATAAACCTTGGAATAAGTCCTGTTGATACTGGAAAAATTGAAAATTCAGGTATCAGTACTTGAGTATATATATTTGTTAATTTTTTCCCTACACCCACTATTTTATGTTTGTTTTCGCAGTAAAAGACTTGGCCTGGTACCTCATTGAGGTGGAGGAAGGAAGGAAAGTCTTATAATGTAAGTCTTGAAATAGGTTTTTAATCTACTTCCAAAATATCATGAAAGTATATGTAAGTAATTGGGCTTTATTTCTCTTGTTAAATGTATACTTTTCCAAGTAGATTGCACTTAAAAAGTAAAACAAAAACAAAAACAAAAATAAATCACATTTAGCACTTAATGTTTTCTGTTTTGTTTGTTTGGTACCCTTATTTTTTTTACTGCTTATGAATGTTGGAGTAGGTTATGTAAAACCTCATTTAACTGCTAAAAGTTTTCTGAAAGGAAATCATAATTGCTAATCACTTAAGTGAGAGTAGTAACTTTGAAAATACTTTACATGCTAAAATGATAAAGGCAAAACCAATTTTCTATATGATGAATGATAACCTTATGTTTCAGACACTAACTTATGAAATAGAACTATTCAGTAAATAAGTGATTCACATATATAAATTACCTGTTCTCTGGTATGTAGGTGATAGTAGCTAATGATCCAAGAACATGATGGGGAAACAATGGGGGGAATATGTTTAATGGTGGTTTAAGATACAAGAAACAAGCAGACTAACTACCTAGGAATTAATAACTAAGGTTGTTCTCATAATAGTATTGGGCTAAGTCCCAAAGCAAATTACTGAAGTATGCAGAATAGTGAGGTTTTGCTATATCAAATTTAGTACAATGGAATTATGAATTGCTAATAGTCTTCCAAATATTTCATACCTCAAACAAATCTAGAGCAGCTAATGAGTGGTTTTGCAGCACAAGTAGTTAAAGTGTGATGGTCTCATGTAAATGTTGTAAATTACTTTAATTTTTTCTAGATTTTAAAATTTAAATGGACTAATACAGGAATACTGATACGTCTGCGTTACAAAATAAATTTGTAAACAAGATGAAATAAGGTTAGAGGTTAATATAAAGAAAAATTAGTTATAATTAAAAACTAAATACTGTCTTGTATTATTCATAAAGCAGTGTAGAAACTAAGCTCTCTCTTCTTTCATGGCTCTCTCCAGGTTGACTTTAAGAATATTGTCATTAATTTTCCGAGTGAAAATTAAATGAATAATGACAGATAAGGCAACCAGTAACCCTTTTGCTGTAGAATGCAAGTCTCCTGGGCTTTTACACTACCCTTTTCTTGCTCTGTATGAACAGTAGTGTTAAGGAAGCCATACATACTACTACCATTATTATTTCAGTGTGTATAGAGATTAAAGAAGTTATTTTTTCCTTTATAAAATTCAGGAATGTAGCTGATTATGCACCACAAATAATAAATATTTCAATTAAACATATTTAATACGTAGTGATAATCCAGATTGAATACTTAGATTGTCATTTAAATGCTTTCATAACTATGACCTTTGGTCATATTTGAGGAATTATTAATATTCATGGAGAAATTACGGCAAAAGAGGTTTAGGAGGGAACCAAGACTGCACCTATACTTAGAAACTGTAACTGTGACTAAACGGAAATTGTAACTGTCAGATCATAGATAATGAAAATAACCAGTTTTTATGGTACTGCTGTAGGAGCCAGTTCAACTGCACATCTGGTGTACAGTATGAGATTTTATAACATTTAGAATCTATTTTAAAAGGTTTTACTTTAAACTGTCAAATTTAAGGGATATGTATAAAAAATGTAGGATAGCATTTTGTTATACATTTTGTTTGTAGAGTTGTGTAATTTGTAATAGTATGCAAATTTAGATTTGTAAAGCAGTATAGTATGCATACGTATATTGATAGTTTTTATATTTTGTATAAGTATCTTTAACCATAATGTACGCACAAAATTATAGTAGTATGTAGTTGATGTAAATTGAATTGTTGGACTTCAGGTACAAATGCAGTTTAGAAAAAGTTTTGTATGATCTGCCTTATAAGTGGTGTGATACCAAGTACAATCATCACAGGTTTTCATGGTATTTCTTTTAGGGGAAATCCAATTTTCTGAAGTAATTTATTTAAATTCTGAATTTATGTTTTAAGATTTCTCTTTCAAAATATGTCATTAGTCATACTTTCTGAGAGAAATATTACTAAGAGACTTGACATTATGTATTAGTAAGATTTTTTGATCTGTAGTTGATACAAGGCTACAACTACATATGTAGTTTCTATTATCATGCAGTGTGTCCAGTAACTAAATTTTGACATGATTTTTTCACATCTATTGTATAACTGTGTTGAAGATAAATACATGAAAACAGTAAACTAAATAATGAAAATGTTTGTTCTATCTTAGATATGCAAGTTTAGCTTGATACAAATACTAAGTTTCTTCATTCTTTTAGCTCTTGATAGATATAAAATATGCAGTACAGTTGTTGTTTAGGTTGTTATTCAAGTGGTTTGCTTCTCTATTTAATAATAACAAATGCTGGTGTAAAAGAGGTCATGTTAATGTTAGCTATCGTACACATTTGTGATCAACTTATTTAGAGCAAGAGTAGCTTCTTGTGTTAATAATAGAACCAGGAAATGGGTATAATTTTCAGTCCTATATATATGATGCTGCTGCCTTAGAATCAATTTTATCCTCTTGTATCTAATATGAAGGAAACTGCTGGCTGTTTGGCAGTTCTACATGTTTACATCTGTTTTGAAGGTCTTTTAAATATTTGAATGCGAGTGCCATTTTCTGCCATCCATCTACTATTAACATAATTATGAAAGCTCCAGTTTTAACATTTCTATTGTGTTTTAGGCTTTTTGTGGTCAGTGTCATATCACTGTTTTATAGCACAAATAGATGTCATTATCAAGTGCTTTAATAGAAGCAGTAGGTTTCAGGTGTAGTCAAGATGCTAAGTTGATGTAATCTTTCGTATATTTTATAGTGAAGATCAAGTTATGATAAAAGTTTGGGTTTGCAGTTTGGCACTTTGAAATGAGTTTTTATTGCTTTTATCAATTTAATAATCCAATTTAGCTGTGATTCTCTCAATCATTTATGAGTCAGTACATGTTTGCCTTCACTATGTCTAAAGAGAATATATAATTTGGATAAGGTGGCATGCCCTAGTTGAATGTTTTGAGCTAACTTTGGAACTTTCGTTTCAACCATAGGTTTCATTGAATCTGTTTCTTGGTGTATTATTTTCATGATGTTCCTTAATTTTTCAAATTGAGTACATGACAGTAGATTTACTGTACTGTACAGTGATAAGCTACTTTCCCTAAAGTATCTTAGGGTGCTCTGATTTTTTTTCTAAGAATATTATTAGTAAGGTCACACAACTGGTTCATATGATGAACGAGTAAGAAAAAAATGTGTTAATGTTCATTTAGTTTAAATGCAGCTTTAGTTATTTGTATAACTATTCTCTCTTCAATATAAAATGTTCTGATACTGATAGTGTTTGTATTAACTACTTGAATGCTTAATGAAGGATTTACACTCAATTGTCATGTAATTTGCAGCCTGAAATAAAAATAATCTACAAATAAATACTGACATATTGGTTTGGTGCCAATGTTTTGAGGTTTTATTTTTTTATACTTAAAAATGTTTTTTGCATTATTAATGCCTTTCTTTCCATCATGTTCACATGCATGATGATTTATACTCATCCACATTATCAGTATCAGTGCTTTTTGTCCTGTGATTTAAGCAGATAATAGCATGTTCCATATATTTGCCCTGACTGCATTCTATATAGTCCAAAAAATTTTATGACTTAAAAGTTAATTTACCACAATACAGTTTTATTTTTATGTACAGAATTTTCATATGCTACCACAATATCTAAAACCTTTTGAGATAATTGTGAGAGAGAAGTTACTTTTATTCTGACACAATATTTTGTAACTGAATATATCATCAGAGTTGTCAGGATATTTGTCAAAGCCTTATGTTTTGTGGTTGTATTTGTTTTCTGTGGAGGATATTTTGATCTTGTATTGTGTAGCTTTGGTTCTAATTTGCATCTTTCAATATAGATTTAAGATATTGCATCAGTTGTGAATTCCTCCTGTCATGAAGCATTACTGAATATAACTGCTTTTGGAGATATCACTCAACATAACATAACAGTTCAGATGCTCATGACGTGGATTTTTACATTTGTACGATTGCTCTTAATGTAAGTTTGTTTTAGTAGTTACTGTACTATTTTGCTCAAGTCACCCTGTCCTAATTTTGTTATTGTTTTGACTTTGTAAAACATGCTGTGATGGCCTTCCCTATTTACTGCTGGAATTATGTGGTATCACTTGGAATTTTTTATGCATTCTGTATACATGTAAACAGGTTTGAGAAGCTATGTTACTGAAAGAGTTGTCCATTCTAGGCTCCAAGACATAGTTTTCATGAATATTGTTGTTCTTTAGTTTGCTTATGGTATATTGTTTTATAACCAAAGTGCTAAGCTTTACTTGTTTAATAACATGATACAATAAAAATGTCAAATTTATAGTACTGAATCATTAACACAGATTGAAGAACATATAATTGAAAATGAAAGTTGCCATTAATGAAATAGAGGAATACCTTACTTTATATTTAAATACATATAATAATGTTAATGAACAAAGATTACTATGAGTTATGTCCTGTAGTTGATATCCAAATGTTTTACCAAGTTCAGTGAACACTACTGACTTTCAAAGTCTTATGACTTTTTCTCCTGCAATCCATTAATACTGTCACCTAAATAGCATGCTGCAGTCCTTAGTATCAGACTTAACTGTACATTCACTTATTTTACAACTACCAGTCCATTGTTATATAGAGATTTACAGTAAGTTTATCAATATGTATTAAGCCATGGTTCATAACTGTTGTCAGTTTTCTGTGGAAGGATTAGTGCTCCAGACTGTGGAACCTTGAGCTAGAAGTGATTTGTATAAAAACTTTTTTAAAGACTATTATGTTTATGTACTATAATGGAAACATGACTACTTACAGAACTGAACATTTATTAAGGTGGCATGCCTCAAACACATAAGGAAGTAGAATACATAAATAAAAAATTACTAGTTAGTTAAAATCCATGACAACTGATAGAGTACTGGGAGTAGCAATTTATGTTCATACTCAGGTCATAAAGGATGATATAATTCATAATCCATTTCAATATTGTACCATATGTTCCAAGTAAAAGCCACATAACCATTTACAATATACATATATATAAAACCAACAACTGTAATTGTAGAGCATCTGCTTAACAAAATATTGCAATTTAAAACTACATTCATTACTTTTGCTTAGTAACTTCAGTGCACATATCCCCTATGGTATTTAAGCAGCTAAACTGTTCAGTGGCTATTGGGCGACAGCCAACTGGTCGACAGTACAACTGGGTGATAGCCAACTGGTCGACAGGGCAACTGGGTGACAACCAACGGGTCAACATAACAACAGGGCAAGAGTCAACTGAAGTGCCTCAGTGGCGTGGTCGGTATGGTGTTGGTGTACAACCTCGGTGGCTGTGAGTTTGATTCTCAGGCATTCCATTGAGGATTCTACCTCCCCAGCCAACCACGTATGTACATTTCTCAAGCTTCACTTTCACTCCAACCTCTTCCAAGCGCTCTAGCACCTTCTCAAGCAATTCCATATTCTCTTCAACAGTTTCACTCGTAATCAAAATATCTTCTATAAACACAGTCACCTTCCTTCTATCAGACCCAACCAAAACTACATTAATTTCTCTTTGGAAGGCAGCAGGCGTGTCAGCCAACCCAAAACTCAAACTTTTAAACTGGCAGTGACAACTATCACTTAAAAAAGTTGTAACAGGCCTGCTCCCCTCCTCAAGAGGCATCTCTCATCCCATGCATCTTGTACTCACAGACGCAACATTCATCGGGAATCGCTCCTTCACAGTCACTTCATTCACCCTTCTTTAATCTACACACATCCTCAGACTTCCATCTGGCTTACGTACTGGGACTATTCTAGGCACTCACTCTATCACTCTCACTCTCTCAAGTTCCTCGCACTACTCCTCAATCTCTCATGTAACAGGCGCAGAAAAGTGACGGGGACGCTGATATATGGAGGTATCCATCTTCCAAAACTATTTTAAATTCAGGAAGCTTAGACCCCCCAGAATCCTCGTCTCCACGGCTCAACACACCCTGCCTATTCCACAACATCCGCATCAATCGCTCTCTGTCATCATCACTAACATTTTCATCCATCTTAACCAACTATCACCTTCCTTCACACTACCTGTCATCACCTACTGTGCCCTGATGTACCTTTCATCGTCCGTACTTACCAATGTGTGTAGCAACCCCACACAATCACCTTAACGTATATCCCGCACTCGCTTCTTCCTAGCACTCGGCAAAGAGGCCACAAAAACCCAAGGATTCTCCATGTCTAAGATCCCGTTGTACATATGCACACTCGCTCTTACCAACTTACTCGCATCCACACCTTTAACTACATACGTATTCACACTTGTTACTGTTGGCAATCCCAAGACTATCCGGCCATGCAATTTTCACACTAACCACTTCCCTGACCTCACGCAGCACTTTTACACTTTTGTAACCAACGGCACCCCCTTCCATATCTTACTGCTTATCCCTCCATCCCTATCCAAGTACAAATCTCCACGTACATTCCCTTTCATACGCAATTCAACCATATTTGTGCTCGGACGGACCACCATCCCACACTTCTTCAAGAACTTGTACCCTAATAACATATTATATTATCATTCATTCCACCCTAACAATATATATTTATCATTCATTTCCTCGATCACATAAAAGTCACTTTCATCCATTATTACCCCTTCGATTTCTATCCTCTCATGCAACATTCCCACCACTGGCATAACTAAATTCCCTATTCCTTGTACCTCCCCTTTACACTTCCTAACCTCACTCTTACTCCGCAACTTATCACATTTGTTCTTAAAACGAACATTTACACTGCACCCGGTATCAACTAAAGCAACCAAACATATCCCTTTGCACTTCACTAGTACACTCATACACTCATGTGCTCTACTACCAAACCCTTTTTCATGCAACAATCCTTCACGTACATGCATCATTCTCACCGTTGGCATACCAGAGGACCCACCCAACTGGATCCCTTTTTTAACTAGTTTCCCGAATTCCCAGGCTGACTCATCCTCTTTTTCCTACACACACTCGCTACATGACCTTCCATTCCACATTCAGCACACTTCGCACATTGTTCTTTACACATCCTAACATAATGCCCATTCTTTCCACAGTTGCTGCAAACCACGTTCATACGGGTACCCCGACATCCACTAGCTATATGCCCTGTTTGTCCACACCTATAATATTTAATGTCCCTATCTCTCTTACACTCACTCACTAAATGGCCCGTTTGCCCAAACCCGAAGCATGCTTCTAATGCCCACCGACACTCGTTCTTCTTGTGTCCTGGCTTCCCACATCTATAAAACTTCTGCTCTCGCTCACAGCTAACTGACTCTCACTCTTCAGAAAAACACATACGCACTTACAGACTACCATGCAGCAACACAAAACACAAACATGACACCAAACACACAAAAACACTTAAACTCTCAATTATTCCCGACAATTACAAACAAGTGAACAACGCTCTCATTCAGTCTCTCGCTCTCTGTCTCTCTCTCTCTCTCTCTCTCACGCAACCCTCGAAGACGTCAAATCCAACTACCACATCACTCCTCCACACAATGACTGGCCAAAATGAAACGAACATAAACATATTTGGGCGAGTGGAAACACATTTTGGCAGGCATTTATAGCAGCTTTTTCTAAATCCTTTATAATTGATGATGGTCGTCTTTCCATGTTTGGAATCTACAGTTCTCTTGCAGTTCCTTTGAGCCTTTGTAAAATGTCCAAGTAATCTTGTCGTTTATTTTGCATGAGGACATATACAAGAGGAAATACTGTCTATGCCACTTTTTCATGCACTGTCCAAAACTGGAGACCACTCTTCACCGATCAACGCAAGCGTTGCCAGATATCACAAGATTCCTTGCTTTCATCTGTTTTTTAACCGGATCCAGCTAGGCACTAGAAATTATCCTATTGTTAAGACCGAAAGTTTGTTCGCGTATGAACAACATACCTGGCACTACGTACTTGGAAAGTTCCATAAATATACCACATATCTGAGGAAACAAAGTAATGGACATTGTCTTCAGTAGCAAATATAATTATTCTGATGCTCCGGTAAAGATGCTATTGCGGAGTTAGACAAGCCTAAAAGTTCCCCGCAGATGAATGTTGCTGGCTGTTCCACAGCTTTTTGCTTCAAGCTTTTTTCAGCCTTTTCAGCCTATGCACTGCAGCTTCTTCACATTGTGGTGCATGCGTGTGTTCTGAGTTAACCACACTTCTATTTTATCGTCATCACCTACTGACACTACTCTGCCGGTAAATGTTTTTCTTTTGTAACATTTCCAATATGTGGTATTTCGTCTTGTCCAGTCCATTGTGTAAATAAATCCTTCGTGCACAAGTATGTATATTTTTGCATCTTTGTGAGGTTACGAATTCAGCCATGATGCGGTTTCAGTAATGTCTGCAGTGGTATAACAGAATGAATAGGACAACCAGTTGTGACCTACTGCTGTCCGATAACAACTATACTCTATTGGGTCCTTCCTGGCAAAAAGGGCGGGCCATCGGCGGTGACCTGCATTGTCACATCCAATATTCCAACTCACGTTGTATGGTATACACAAAGGCAGCATATGTTGTACAATGCAAATATAATTGGTTTGTGATAAATTTTTGCTGACTATGAAAAACCCTCGTAATTTTCTTCTTAAACGTGACAAACAAAATTTCCAGCACTGCCAATTCCTATCGCAGGTGTTAAACTGACCTCAGGAATAGAGACGTCGAAGTGCAGGGATTAAACCTCTTGCTGGGAAAGGTAATCGCTTAATCGTCCTTATGCTGGTACCATTCTTAATGTAAATATTTCCCAAATTAATTTACTTATATAAATAAATGAAGTTACGTAAAAGTTTTGTATATATAACGTGCAGTAATAAATCTTGAGTATTATTATCAGTATAACACTCATGACCCAAATAATCATCTATTTGTTTTGACAAATCCTCATGTAGTCTGTACAGCATAAACAGATATTTTTCGTCAGGTACTATCCCTCCTTAGTGATAAGACATGGCCTACTACAAGGACTTGTCCCAACAAAGTATACTGTTATCAAAATGCTTATGAGTGCAGTAACATCTCATAGATAAAACTGGGAAAAGTAACATTTCATAGATGAACCTGGGAAAGGTGTTCTGCCAATGTCGGGTGCCCACTCTAATAATAGTAGAGCTCCAGATTAAACTTGTTAGCTTCTTGAGCCTTGATCATGAGCTGGGAGAAGTCTCCCTATGGAATGTACAAATAAGCTCAGGAGATCACCTAACAAAACCAGTAAGATATCAAATTCTTTTGAGACTGGGGATTCAAACCTGTATTAAGGAAAAGGACTGAGGTCTTTGGAGTTGCACAATAGCTTTTGATAGCTCTCAATGACCAGTTCACTCTCAACGTGGTTCGGAAGTTACGTAAAGCCGTTGGTCTGGTTGCTGAATACCCACTGATTCCACAACGTAAAAACGCTATACAAAAAACCTCTCACTGACCAAAGGAGACAACCATTGGCTTGAGACGGGTATGATATGAATAGCAAATAAGTCTGGACAAGTCACATTTCTCTTAAGACCTAGTTGGCTTAAAACTGTTGAGTAAATCCCGCAGGGGGGGCTAGTGCCATCAGTGCACCGCATGCACTACTTATGGTTCTCTGCAGCATCCCAGTGACTAGAATGAGAGAGATCTTTTGTTAAGGTGTGAGACTCATTGACATGCTTAAAGCAGGCAAGGTCCAGTAAAATCAGTCTTAGGGTTAGGGCAAGCTAAGAGGCACCTACCAATACATTCGTAAAAAGGTCTTGTGAGGCTGTGCAGTACCAAAGTCAAATTCCAAAACTTATATTTAAATGTAGCCCTAATGGATCAACTGAACAAAGTTGTAAGGTCTAAAATGTGTGATCATTACCCAAATCCATACCTTCTAAGGGACAACCTTGGATAGCTGACCTGTAACCTTTAATAGTCGTGAGAGACATCTTAATATGCTACAGGTAAAGAAAGAAATCTGCTAGCACCAGGAAACAAACTTTGCTCGCTACCCCAGGGTTGAGCCACTCTTTTATTACAATATCTTGCACCCACCCTTTCACTGCTTTGATATTAAGACTTAAATTTTAACACTTCTTCCACACCTACTCGGGAATTGTTATTGCTTGCTCACAATACTAATGAATGCCACCAACATTTTCACGAACTCATTACCCTCAGTTCTCGAACTGCGAATAAGTAATTTCAAGAGGCTGATTCATCTTTTCACCCTTGGTATCGTTTTTACCAAAGTCTCATCTTATTTCTGCAATGTTCAGCCCCTTTCAGTCAACATCCACTCTCTACTTGCACCACGAATTGCGTGACCGGTTTTTCGGCCGCAGGTCTTTTCGCCGCCGGTCTTTTTGCCGCAGGTCTTTTCGCCGTTAGCACTTTATGCAGTGAGGATTTTTGGCCGCAGAATTGAAAAAAAACCATTAACCGCCTGAAAGAATAAAAAAACGAAAAGAGTAGAGAAACAAAATGAGCCGTTTAAATAATTACATTACAAGTTGTTTAAATACTGTAAACATTTCAAAACCGCAAGAGTTAAAAAGAAATACATCACAACTAGCTTCAATACTTTGATATTTTAAATTAGCAGTGTTAAAACTGCCAGTGGCCATGAAAATAAAATTCTCTCTCTCTCTCTCTCTCTCATCTTCTCATCTCTCCTCTCCCTCTCTCCTCTCTCTCTCTATCTCTCAATACTATAAACATTTCAAAACAGCAATCGTCAAACAAAAAAATACGTTACGTTTTCTTCACTGGAGACATTACGTTTATATTTCATTATTATTGAAGCCCTTCATTAATGGCATATACTGTTAAAACTAGCCGGGGAGGGAAAAAGTTAGTAGACGAAAATAATTTCGTTTATTGCATAGACAGAGCTAACGAAAACAAGAAGTATTGGAAGTGTGAAGTTAAAACGTGTAAGGCGTGAATCCACACAGGAATTGAAAGTGAAGGTGATATAGAAATATACAAAAAAGTAGGTGATCATAGCCATCCAGCAAACCCATCAAAACCAGCAGTGTATGCTTCCTTAGCCAAAATAAAAGTGTGTGCTTCTGAATCACAATCATCTGCCAGGTCAATAATTGCCAATGCTTCTGCGCATTTAGACGATGCTGCATGTTATCTAATGCCCTCAAATGCACTTTTATCAAGAAATATCAGGAAATGGAGAAGCAAGAATGAACAGGCTCCGTCAATCCCACATGCAAGATGTGGCTATGTAATTCCTGATTCTTTGCAATGTCTCGATAGCGGTGAAAGATTTTTACTACACGACAGTGGAGAAGACTACGTGGACAGAATCTTGGTTTTCGGGACAAATTCGAGTTTAGATCATTTGGAAAGATACAAACATTGGGCTTATGACGGTGCATTCAAGTGTAGCCCTGAGATCTATTATCAGATATACTCGTTACATGTTCTTCTAGAAAACGTTAGTGTACCCCGAATATTTGCTTTACGTACTTCCTAACAAAAGCCAGGAGACATATGAAATTTTTTTTTCCATTATCTAAAGGATTTGCGTGCAACCTTGCAACCCGACACATTGATGATTGATTTTGAGAGAGCAAGTTACAAAAGTTTCTCTGGTTTCTTTCCTAGTACAAACGTAACCCGATGCTTATTCCATTTAGCCAAAAATATATTTAGAAAAGTAGTTGATTTTGGCCATAAAGTGCGTTACAAAACGGACAGTGAATTCAACACTTTGGTGAAATGCTTTGCAGCACTTGCTTTTCTGCCTCCAAGCGACGTCATTGACGGGTTTGAGGAACTAGTCGGCAATGACGATTTGCCTCAAGACCTGATATCATATTTCGAAACCAATTACATTGGTGGTGTAAGAGGCAGAGGTCCTCGTCGACGGAGAGTTGCTCCGACATTTTCAGTGGAACTGGAATGTTTATGAAAGGACATTGAACAATTTACCTAACACCAACAACAGCGTTGAAGGGTTCCATAACGCTATGCAAAGTTCGGTAACAAATACACACCCAAATACTTGGAAATTACTCACAATTTTAAAACAGGAAGAGTATCTGGCTAGGAAGAAAAGAGCTGACATCGAACGAGGCGCAGCACCGTACAAGAAGAAAACTTACAAAGATGTTTATTTACGAATACACAGGCTTGTAACTTTATATAATTCTGAACGTAAACTTTACTACTTACGGTGTATCGCAATGTATATGCATTCATTTTGATATTGAAAAAGAAATTAAACTTTTTATTTCCTTCTTAAATATGATGCTACTGTACAATGAAATATCAATGTTAAATTGCACCTTATATTTTTAAATGAATAAATTTTGTACTTTTGATAAATAAATGAATAAAATTTACACTTTATAATCTTTATTTACTTTCCTTTTCAGTAAGAATTAGTACCTAAAACTTATGAAATACAATATTTATTTCTATATGGATGGAGAGAAGAGAGAGAGAGAGAGAGAGAGAGAGAGAGAGAGAGAGAGAGAGAGAGAGAGAGAGAGAGAGAGAGGATTTAATATTATGACCACTGGCAGTTTAAACACTGCTAGTTTAAAATATCAAAGTATTGAAGCAAGTTGTAATGTATTTTTTTTTTCCTTTAATGGGCTTTTCTTTTCTCAATTTTGCGGTCAAAAATCCTCACGGCAAAAAGTTCTAACGGCAAAACAACCTGCGGCAAAAGGACCGGGGGCGAAAATTCCGGCGGCGAAAAGATCTAGAACCCACGAATTGGTTGATCAACCCATTCATGCACTCAAGCTTCCTTCTAAGGCGCTTCTCTTTTCCTCCAGACCTTTCGCGGAGATTTTGCTGCCTTCCTTATTTCACCTACTCTGAAGCGCAGAAACATCTCATACTACCGCCTCCATTACATTTGCTTTTAAATAAATATAAGAATAAACCACTTTTATGATCCCGCCACTCGCTGCACTTATTCACCTACTCACTTTAGTTACAGTTTCCCTTCTGTACCCTTCCAGCACTCGTCCGTCTTTTAATTCGACCAATTTTTTTGAGTTTTTCAATCATGCATTGTCTTTAAAATTCTGCATAGTGCTGTTTTGTATACTATTGAGTACTTCAACTTTTCCTAACCAGCCTTTATGAATCAGACTATTATACTAAGTATCTAAAACTCGGACAGAGATAAATAAAGGAAAATCACAATCATTACTTTGGCGTCCCACCTTGGTGGTCGCGAGTTCGATTCTCGGCCATTCCATTGAGGAGCGAGAGATGTGTATTTCTGGTGATAGAAGTTCACTCTACGTGGTTCGGAAGTCACGTAAAGCCGTTGGTCATGTTGCTGAATAACCGCTGGTTCCATGCAACGTAAAAACACCATACAAACAAACACAAGCATTACTATAACAATACGAATTGTACCTGTGTAATGGGAGCATTTAACGAACCGGCCAATGGGAAATTAAGGCAAGAAAACACCTACATACTCTATACCTCCACTAACTCCCCAGAAAAAAAAAAAAAAAAAAACGTATCCTATCCAGATTTTGGTACATTTATGCTCAAATTCCATTCAGCCATTCCTTGGCCTTTAGTTCACTCCAAAAACATCTTGTCGAAATATATCCATATGTTTTTCTAGTTATATTAGGTACAGATAGGCATGAATCTAACAGGCAGCCAGATACACCGAACAAAACAGACTCCACAGGCTACATTATATCAATGTTATGTGAATGGGTGAAAAACACATGAATACCACGAACGTTGACGAATAATGTACAGGAAACACTTTATTCTGTAACACGACTGGAACACAAATGGACACCAAATGTCACAAACCTGAGTGAAGAATAAATGTTTGAAAAAAGGGGTGGGGTTGATAGTAGTGGTTAGGGAATGACGGGTGGTAAAGGGTTACAAGAATACCCCTGATCACTGGATCATAAGGCGATAAAGAGTATATCTGCGAGTCTTCAATATTCTGATATATGCTTATTACGATTATACGTACATAAATTCTCAATTCTGCTCACTGGCCGTGATTAGTTGACACGTTATAATATATTAAGAGTGTGGGTTTTCGACGTCATATACTAATTGTCTATACACAAGGTCTAGGTGTCCAAATTTTCAAGCCATTCGAATGTCTGGTATGGGTGGAAATTATTTTCGAGGAAATGCTTAGTAAACGTCGCCAGTGTGAAGGCACAGATACTCAGCATCTAAACATAGCCTATGCCTTATCGATGTGGGCGGGAAATGGGGATTCTCTATCTATGGTGATGATCACCCATAACCTGCGTTTGCTCCCAGTGCAGTTTTAAGCATCTCTTGATCAATATCGGGAGAACTATACTGGTCAGAGGGGAGTCAGTATTCTAAAGTATATTGACATGACAGTGATATGGACAATCTTTATGTAAAAGAGAAGGAAAGTGAAAAATTGAAGCAAAACCCGAAGTTTGTCATACCTGGCTTGAGGGAACCTCTACGCCACAATGCATCACACAAGACCTAAGAAGAGAAGAACAATCTCTCTCTCTCTCTCTCTCTCTCTCTCTCTCTCTCTCTCTCTCTCTCACCATAATACCATTTACATCTTCCTCTTCAAGGTTACATCATCCCTCAGGTGCTAGAAGCAAGAAGGCTAGAACTGATCCACGGAGCTAAAATTACTAATATACAGTTCTAGATCATTTGTATTAGATTAACAAGAGGAAATAGAAAAATTCCAGCTACAAAAACATCGATAAACGCGACTGGCATCCACCAGACGAACGCTGTCCGGCATTTAATAACAGGTTATTTTGGGAGTAACTTAAAGAAAAAAACTGATACGCAGTAATATTTTATTCTTTAAATTAACCAGCAACAGGTTTTACCCAATGACCTCACGTAGTTGGCCTTCGTTCTATGAAACCTTTGCACGAATCTGGAAAATCATGCAAATAATCATAAACAATAAATCAATGGCCAACCGAAAACGTTGCAAAAATTTATAGGAAAGAGCAGGTTGATTCTCAAAGGCTGTACGTACACACCAAAAATAACATTAAATATAATTCAAGGGGAACATATAGCTACATTTTCCTGCACATCTCGTTTCCTGTTTGAGAAGCCAAGAGGCACGATACAATTATCTTTAGCAGTTGAGTGAATTCTTCAATGACCTTCCAAGAGTTTGGAAAAAATTCTGACATGACTTCCAATAATAACAAATGAAGCTAATCTACTTAAACAATTAAAAATCACAATGAATTCACTAAAATACTAGGAATGAAACTTGAGAGAGAGAGAGAGAGAGAGAGAGAGAGAGAACTTAATGTTACTACCTAAATAAAGCAAGTTATACTAATTCTGCCTCTTCGACAATTCATAACAAAGAGTTCATTTTGTTGACGAATACGCTACCACAAACCTAAATAATAATAATAATAATAATAATATGAAGAAACTGCTTCAAATCAAGACGATAATTATGTTATCTTGCTGTGGTATTATCTAACAGATAACCCTGTTAGTTATCCTTTCAGCACTTGGCCGTGCAGAGGAATATTACAAAATATGGAGGCATTGAATTCTTATCTTATCATATCATCTTAACCTTGAGCTCATTAAATACTCGATGCCTGTTAGTCCACTTTTTCAAAAGAAGATATATATATTTTTTTTCTAGTTGCCCCTTAGTTTTGATTTCAGCTCTAAATTCATTATTGATGTAATACGTATTAACCGAGATGTCCTTAGTGCTAGGATTTGTTTTATTCGCAAGGATGAAAACCAAACGAGTGGCGTGTGCATGAAAATCCTACAGATTTTGAAAGGATGATAAACGTTTAGATATGTAGAAGCGGTAAACAGCAAGGTAAACGGAAAGGGAACCATTAAGGTAAGAAGGTTAGCGTGAGTACAACGATGGATCGGTGTTCTGAGGTGGTTCGGTTATGTAGTAAGAATGGGGGCAATAGGCTGATGAAAGAGTGTAGTAAGCAGTGGCGGATTTAAGCGGGGCCCGCACCTATTCAAAAAAATAATAATAAAAACTCTAAATATAAAAAAATAATTTATTAAATAATAACAACAATGGTATAGAAATAATGACTATAATAATAATTAAAAGTGCTCAATTAGAAATTGAATCCCGGAAACCTAACCATAAATGAGAGGACCCCCTAAGGTCACTGGTCTAGGGCCCCGCACGCCCTAAATCCGCCCCTGAGTGTAAGTCTGAAGTATTGGGAGGAAGGAGGGAGGGGAAATCCTAGAGACGAATGGCAAAGTGAGCGAAGAGTCTCAAAGCACTGATAATGAGCCTCCAGTGTAAGAAGCACTATCGCTGTGGATGTTTTCTGCATAAGTAGGTGGTTCATTCATGATTCAGGAGTTCTAATATGAAAGTGGCAATGACCAATGGCTGGCTTTTTGTTGGATCCGTCTCTGTTGAATATATATCTATACATGCATACATACGCACACAAACACACACACATATACATAATTATATATATATATATATATATATATATATATATATTTATATTATATATATGAATAATTTGATCACGAAGTATACAAAACGCGATGTTATGTATAAATAAAGGTGATGCCACGGAGGATCATCTTTCTTATATACATTATAGTATATATATATATATCATATTATATATATATACTATATATATTATAAATAAGGAGATATGGAGATAAAATCCACAATGATGTAAAATCCTTCTGTAGTTTAAAATACAGAAGGATTTTACATCATTGTGGATTGTATCCCCCATTTACTTACAGGTACGACATAGTACCAAGCTTAGTATATATATATATATTATATATATATATATATATATATATATATATATATATATATATATAATATATATATATATATATAAATGCGTGCTTGCGAGTATTCGTTAAAAAAATAAAACATAATTCTGTATTCTGAATGAACAACTTCAAAAGGCAGGAGACAGCTGCGAGGTATTTAACGAAAGTCTCGAGGACCTGACTTTTCCAATCCAGCTATTCGTCCTTGTGCGTTTTGCATCGGCAGTCATGACTGGCAGTTTTTGGGAACCGCAAATAGAATGGATTTAAGAAGAGAGAATCTTTTGGTGTTCAGAGCAGATCAAATATCAGTTTTCTTGCCGGTTGCTGATATTACATCTTTTTAAACCTTTGCGTTATTTGGAAACAATCTCAAAATATCTTTTTTTTTTTCTTTTCTTGATTACCATAGCTTTTGGTCATCAATTTATATGCTAAGATTAATTACAGAGCAAAGAATATGTGTCCTATTGCTTAGGTGGATAGAGATGAAGATTTCCAATTTACATTTACTGTATTCTAGCTGCCGCCTGCGAGTCTGGAGGTTTTATCATCGTGTCGCAGGAAAGCACCGGTCAGCTATAGTGATAGTGACAAGAGAATTTCCGTCTAGAATTCAATGGTTCCCAAACTGGGGTCTGCGGACCCCTGGGGCTCCAGTAAAGGCCCTATGGGTTCCGCAACACAATAAAAAAAATTTATATTTTTTTTCCCACTCCAGAAAAAAATTGTGGCTGTTTTCACCAATTTTTCTTTGTATTGAATTCCAAGCAATAGAAAATATTGAAAATGTCATAAATGTACTTATACTTACTTTGTACAGGAATATGCAAATGTCAAATGTACTACGTTGTACTGGGTATCCCGGGCGGGTAATGATAACTTTTGATTGGCTGGGGTCATCAGCTGCGACTCATCATATCTCGGAGACCTTGGTATGGTCAAGTTTAGGAACCAATGGTCTTGATAACAACTTTAATGCATGATTATAATTTCACTGCTACAAGCCGAACAATAAACAACTACTTCCGAAAAAATCTACTCCCTTTAGCTCTATTTTTATGTTACTCATCCAGATTCTGCAATTGAATCTCTTCGAACAAAATATCTTCTCTTGTTATTTCAGTTCAGTTCATAGTCTTTGAAGATTGGGAAGTGCATATGGGTCCAATGTCATCCTCCTCTTTTCCCGAAGGAGTGAGTAAATGAACTTGGCACACCACTTCTACCCGTGGTCTTAATTGGAAGTATGCTGCCAATGGATGGTGCTTTAACCTTTCATACTTTTACTCTAATTTCTCTACTCTTACTGTATTTTTAATCTGTGCAACTAATTAGACTACACCACTAAATTTAATAGATATCTAAATCGGTGAAATTAGATTACACCAGTCAGTTTAAATTGATAACTTTCTACCTTTTCATCTAAGATCATAATTAAACTAAATAACTAATAGTATGTCTCACTTAAATGTGCTTCTAAAACAATTGCAGCCCTACATAAACCTCTCTGGTCATCAGATATATACATATCTGTCCTACTCTACTCCCATCTGGTCATCACATTTCATGGAGTCTGGGGAATCGTATAATGATCTCGACGATCTCTGGAGTGCTAATAATAATAATAATAATAATAATAATAATAATAATAATAATAATAATAATAATAAATCTTATTTTCAGCTTTGAAGGGCATATACATGAAGTATACAAAGTACAGACAGTAACATGCACAATCTAGATACATGAGAGAGATAAAATGATAAAAAATGAACAATCGGCAATATCCACACAGTTGCTGAAGCAGTATAAAAGATAGTAATCATAATGTTATCTTAAGGCTGTGTTGGGCAAAATCAATGGGGATTTCTCTGTTCTGTTCCTTTCCCTACCCCTACAAGTGCCTGTCACGAATTCGCTTTCTCCCCTATCCCTTTCCTTCGTTTTATAAACAGTTTCTTGATAGCCCCTGTCTTTATAGTCATTCATTTGCATATCATTTTACTCATCACAGATCACGTCCCTCTCAGTCTTCTATCTCTTTGGAAACCGCTGATCTTCTGTTTATGCGAATCTGATACTAAGGGAGAACTTGTCTTTTTCAGGCATTCAGTAAGTCATTCTCTTTCAATTTAATAGCCCCTATCCTCAGGTCCAAAGGTAAGTAGTATGTCATTGACTATTGCACCAAGGGTTTGGCTAAGTCTACCTCTAGGAAGCCTGGAGTGTCCTGTAGTTTCCGCATATCTCTGTTTGAACAGCAGCTGCGTCAGATTTATGTAAGAGTAATCAGTTTTTATATGGAGTGCAGAATTAGCCTCATATCTTGGGAGGCTTTCTCCATACCTTCCCGATAAAGCTGAATCAAAGGGTTTCCGTCTAATCAGTGACCTAGATCTATCTCACAACTTAAGTTCATTTCAGCTCTACTGTGAGGTTGCTGTTCTCTGCTTCTTCTGTAGATATGACTTTGAGCATTGGTCTCGAGAGCTTCATGGCTGTACATCGCTACTACTCTCATGACCACACTGTTGGAGTAACAAGCTCGAGAGCCTTAGGTCTACTATTTACAGGCAGGTTTGTCATCAATGAATAAAGGAAGGACAATAACTTTAGCTTTTCAGCAGCCTTTTCTTGAACAGAGCGAGCCTGATTCTCCCCACCAGGATTGTTTTGGTTTCTTCAACACATCACAATGTATGATTATTTTATCAAAATTATCCGCTTCATAGAGTAAGACCTGTTGATTAATTGAAGCCACTAGCCAAGTTTTCCTCCCTTCTCTCCTTCGAGTTGTATCATATACTACACACTTATCATGTTTGTGATAACCTATGTGAATTGTAAAAAATTATTCGGCTACGTTTACATCTCCAAAGAAATCCATGAATAATCTAAAAAGAAAGATAGAAAAGAAACAATATCGAACTTATAACCATGCTTTTTTATAGTCAAAATCCACGTTTCTAAGCCGCGATTAGAACCCGCATTCCTTTAGAAAAACGAACAAAAAGTAAACAAGGATGAGAAATTAAGAATTACCCGACATAAATTGTTTGCTTTCAGTTACTCGTAAAAAGAAATTGCTGAAAGGACTTGAAGTTACTGAAACCAAGTAATGAAGTTGAGATGAAAGCTGGCATACAGGACGTCGAGGAAAGAATGATAAAATATATGCAGCTATGACATAAAAGAATAAGTAAAAAAAAATGGCCACTGATAAACATTTGCAAGTAATGTCAAACCACCAAGAATTCTATAAGAACAGTTCGCTCTTTCTGTACGAACGGATTGCTTCTCCTTTATAGCACTAATAATTGCTGATGATGTTCTGTAGTAGATTAGTATAGATACTACAGGCCCTTAGGTTCACTGCCAACCGAGATAGACAAATTCAGTTTCCTTACTTGAGTCAGAGTTTTACAGATCCATTTGGAAAAAAGTTTAGTTTAATCAGACCACTGAGCTGATTAACAGATCTCCTAAGGCTGGCCAGAAGGATTATAATATATATTTTTACGTGGCTAGGAACCAACTAGTCACCTAGCAATGGGACCTAAAGCTTAGTGTGGGATCCGAACAACATTATATCGAGAAATTAATTTCTATCACCAGAAATACATTCCTCTGATTCCACGTTGGCCGCGCCGAGAATCGAACTTCGGACCACCGGATTAGTAGCTGAGCGCGAAAACCACTCGTCCAACGAGGAACTGTTCCATTTGGAAATAAATCACACTATGACAGGGAGAAAAAGCATAACTGAAATACTATACCTAGCCAAAAATATAGTTACATATAAAATAATGAGGAGGAGCACATAAAATACGTGGATTTTAACGAGCATGGAAAGCTTTCGGATCGACAAACGTAAGACGAGTCAATAACAGCTAAAATCATTTTATATCTCTCAACAAAGCCCTGATGGTAAATATGGCCGTCACAGAAGTCTCAAGGTTACTCAAATGAGCTTAAAAAAAAAAAGGTTTCGGTACCACCAGTGAACGTGACTTATCACACGGAGAGGCAAATCTGTCAAGGCAAGAGAAACGTCAGGCAGAAAACCACCTATCATTTCCATTACTGCTATAGTAGATTCAGATCAACTGTGCATCTGATGTCTAGGCCAGTCCTCTTACGACGCTCCTGATTGGCTGTTGGTAAGCCAATCATAGGGTTGGAAACTCTCAGTCTCTCTCGAGAGTTCACACAGGCAGGATGCATGTTCCGCCTCTTCTGAAGGATACGTCTTTCAGAAGTATCCCTCAGGATACAACTTACAGGTAGAAGTAATTCATGCTAATTAGGTCATTACTAAGATATTCTAATGAACTAACTCAGCATGAATTACCTCTACCTGTAAGTCACATTATTTCACTCACTAGGTTGTCCATTTGTGATATTAAGTTTATATTCAATGGTGAATTTTATCAACAAATATTTGGCATGGCACTGGGCAACGCTTTATTACCACTCCTCTCAAACTTGTACATGGAATTCTTTGAAAAATGCTATTTACCTAATATCATTTATATTCCTTTAAAGTGATATAGATATTTTAGCTGTTTTGCCTGCTGGTATCGATGTAAATTATTTACTCTAAATTAAATAACCAGGTACCATCGATTAAGTTACTCTAGACTTGGAAAAAGACAACTGCCTCCCTTTCTTAGATGTTTTGATACATAGAGAACCATTTCAATGTAAATTCAGTATTTACAGGAAACCAACGAAGAACTTAACTTATGTTCATTTCTATTCAGGCCACCATCTTGATATCAAAATATTAATTTTCTCTTCTATGTTTTTACGAGCATTGCGCATTGTCAGTCCCCAATATTTGGAATAAGAAATCGAATACAAGAAAAATAGGGAAAGATTTATGTTATTCTTCACATACATTAGATATTTGCTATAATAAAGCCCACAAAAAAGTTTTATAGTGTATAAGTAACGGAGAAAGAAACTTCTAAGAACATTCTCAATTTGCCTTATTTTAACGGTTTTGAAACCATTATATCATTGTTAAAAGCCTTTAAGGTCAACCTCGGTTTTTTCCTATAATAACACACTAAAAGGAATGTTAATGAAAAATGGCTCCAGGGTAAGCAACAATATAATATACAAAATTCCATGTATAGACTGTCCCTCCTTTTATCTCGGGTAATCGAGCAAGGGCTTGGAAGTAAGAATTAAACAGCATAAATATTCTGTCAAAACTGGGCAAACATCTATTGCAATATTCATTTATTTAAGCGAAAACAACCAACGGATAAATTGGATTGGTAGTTCAGTAATTGCAAGATCAAAAGATGTCTTTTCACGAAATCTTTTAAATCTGCCCTTATACAACTTACTTCCCATTGTAATTTTAATATTAGTCGGGGCCTGTTTCATTTACACCCTTGTGTTTGTAACTTGTTTAAGAATGACCTCAAAGATACAATCACAGACTTAAATACAAATTAGTTGCCTCATAGGTATTTTCTTTGTATATGTATGTTTAATATGTTTTGTGAATAAGTTTTTGTTTATCAAAGGTTTGATTGTGGTCAATTGCCGCCCTGTATTATCCTTTAATTGTCTTGTCCCTGTGTCTGAGCAGTTGGACTTAATCTTTTTGTAAACCTCTTAAATTGTACCCATGTTTATGCTTGTTTGGGAAGGTTACTAATTCTCCAAGTGTGTTGGATTCTGGGTACTAATCTTATAATCCCTATCTGTCACTTATACGACCTTTCCTTGTCATTTCAGTTTCTCATGTATGTCAGTCGGTCTGCTAAGTAAAGGACGCGAGTCAAGAGATCTTGGAGCTACTCCAGTGTTTCACCTTCCTTCGTGGCTTATACCTTTATTTATGCATTTATCACGTTCCAAACTTTCGTGATTCAGTTCACACACACACACACACACACACACACACACATATATATATATATATATATATATATATATATATATATATGTGTGTGTGTGTGTGTGTGTGTGTGTGTGTGTGTGTGTATGTGTGTGTGTGTGTGTGTGTGTAAGATTTCCAAGTCTAACTAAGGGCAAAATAAAAAAAAAGGCATAGAGGATTAAAGGAGAAGCAATCTTAGCAGAACAAAAGTTGAACATTTCGAATGTTTCTGATATCCCAGAAAAACAAGAACAGAAAAACTGATAAAGGCGAAAAAAAGAGTTTGGCCATGATTACACAAATGTACACAAATATGATTTCAGTTAAAATCTCGGCTATCGTCATATCATGCATCTTATCTGTCAAGTAACGAATGAATTCATTATCTTGTAACCAAAATTGATTGGAACAAGTGGATATGTAAGAGTACGAATTTTTACTTCCCACAATCTTTGACGGATTGGCATTGTGAGATACATGTTAACAGGAATATAACGTGTGGTTTTTCTGCAATATTAAAATGCATTCATTTGCAGAATTAGTATTCTGGACCTGAAAATTACACAAAATTTCAGAGAATCTACTGAAGAATTTATGAGGTACTTTCAACTTTTTATTAAATGCGTCATTACACTTTTGACTTCTGGCCTCATTGTGAAGCATTGTTGCTCGCACCACACAATGAAGCTTGTTAAGCTCAGTAAGTCTTGGTTTTACGATAGAAGAGTTTCCCCACTGAAGAAATGCGCAATGTTCCAGCGCTGGACAATGTAAGAAGAAAAACAATAATTAAGTAGAAGGTATTAAAGGCGACGTCAGCATTCTACTAAGATCAGATGACTCTGTCAAGGTGTACGCTGTAGTTTCCAGTAGGGCACCCAAATAATACTGTAGGAAAAAAACTGAAATCGGTTGTGTGTGTGAGAGAGAGAGAGAGAGAGAGAGAGAGAGAGAGCTGAAAAATAATCATCATTCACTGCCAAGTTACCTTTGAAATGTCAATGCAGCCATGACAAAGGGAGTACATGTCACAGAATTCTAATGTTATGACGAGAACAACAATACTATCACATTACACTTCCCGTGTTCTAGGCTACCGAAGGACTTGCTGACTGTCGTTCAGTATAACAACAACCGCCTAAAACAACAACAACAAGCTCCAACAAAGCAATTACCAAAGACTGCGACTTATTTACCGAGAAAGAAACATGTAATAATATAATTTTTTTTAATAAGTGTCAAGGTGAAAAATACTGTTCGGCGTGGAAGATGATGTTTATGTTAGGTCTTTCGATCGTAACCTGATATTAACACTGTCACCAAAGCACATTTTGTTGAGATTGGTATGATGGATTTTGACTTATTCTGGGAATTCTTATTACACCTATTTTCATTTGTCAAGGAAAACCTCAGGTAGACTTTATACAGTGTCCATAAAGTATTTATTGCTCAGAAACTAATACATAGAGTAATACAATTTTCTTTTGTAGAATGTTCTACATCTCACGTTTAAATTAAGAGCACTTCATTCTACAAAAAACTGCATTATTCTATGTTATATGGTTTCTGAGCAATAAATACTTGCAATGGTACTGGGACTTTATGGACACTGTATTCTGAGGAATCCACCGGTCCATAGTATCATGCATCGCATTAAGGCACCAAAATTCTTAGGTGAAATCTGTTAAAATGTCACAGCTTTAAGCAGGAAAATGAAGAAAAGCTATTATCAATATCATTTGTTCAAACATGACCTAATTTCATAAGGAACAAGCAAAAAAAAAATCACAATATATGAAGAGGCAAATCACAGCAAAAGTCACTGCCAAGTACAGTAAAGCGCAGATGAAAGCAAATAAGTATAGTAGGTAATTTAAGAAAGAGATAAAGACAGGCACCCATTTCGTTGAATACACACGCATATTCGTCAGGAGGGGATCCTAGCGATGACACGCCCCACGCTGACTACCGGAGATGTACGAGAAAATGAGGCGGCCCTGTGCCTCTAGGTCACTACCTGACCAGCGAGGGAAATGACCCTTTTCGAACTTAAAGGTAGAAAGGGGTTTGGAAGACCCCTGGGCATCGAGATGGCACAGGGTCACATTGAAACAAACTAAAGGGCCCTCTCAAGACATGACACTGAGAAACCAACCCACGATCAGAGAAGAGTCGACTCATGTATATATATATATATATATATATATATATATATATATATATATATATATATATATATATATACTAAGCGAATACCACAGGAAAAGAATAGGTAGAAATCCAAGGGTCTTCGTAAAGGCGAAATCGCTTGGATTTCTGCCTATCATTTTCCTGTGGTATTCGCTTATTTATGAAGTCACGTGCATCTACTGTGATTTTTTTAAAAATATATATATATATATATATATATATATATATATATATATATATATATATATATATATATATATGTCCACGAACAAAGAAAAATGGACTGTATAAATTATATACACACACGTATATATATATATATATATATATATATATATATATATATATATATATATATATATTTATAGTATATATATACACACACACACACACACACACACACACCACACACATATATATATATAATATATATATATATATATATATATATATATATATTATATATGCACACACACAAAACCATGCTCGGTCAGCTATGACATCTACCTTTAAAAAGAACCTACGACATAACCGGAATTCTCATACAGCTCGTAATCTTCATGAACATTTTGTTTTATAGGTGAGGTTCCCATTGTGGAAAGAGATCACACTCCTCTTAACAGACCTCGAGGGGTTAAAAACTTGATAGTTTCCTTATCTCTCGCCTAGCCTGAGATTTGACACTCACTTGCTAAACAGTCAAAACACAAAGGTCTGGTAGAATAGCCAACCTGTGAACTCTCACTCTGTTACTTTTTCGGACCTGATTGTGATTGAATGCCATTCACACCATACCCATAAAGTTGTGTTGCGAGAATCTAAAGCCATGATTTTCGGAGGAGGTTAGAATCTCCTTATTTATGATACCAGAGATGTTCTGGGAACTTATGTGACAACGTCGTATGGGAATAGAATATAAAATTCCGGCCAAAAGCCAAGCGCTAGGACCTATGAGGTCATTCGGCGCTGACAATAATGTTGAAACTATTTTTAGGAGAGGGTGGAAAGTACGATGGAAGAGAGAGAATATGAACGGAGGTATAGCAAAAAAGGAATGAGAGGGGTTGCAGCCAGGGGCCGAAGGAACCCCGCAAAGAACCCTAAGTAATGTCTCAAAATGCACCACGTGAGGTACCTACATTGACAGTACTACCCTTGGTACTACCCACCTACGCGGGATATCGGGGTACGACATTCATTCTTGGTTACCCAACCAAGTCATGTCCAGGTCCAGTGTTGCTTAATATCACATAGAAAGAAACATGCGAATGTGTAATAGTCGCGATAGAGCTAATACAATTTCAGTGTTAATTTTAAAGGTGACTGATGAACAATAAGTGATGAGTAATTGTCCGCTTATCTGCTGTCCCTTTATGACGGGGTATTTCTAGATAAAAAGAACTTTTCACCATCATGCTGATTGATCTCTTGAACACTTGGATGTTTATTTTATATTTTTTATTTTTTTGGAAAGTACAGATAATTCACAGGGTCATGCGTTCCGTAAATGCTGTGGACTACGTACATTACATTCTCTTGCGGATGGTGGTAAAATGTACTATATTCTATTAACTTTCCTCCTTGCAACATCGATTTATGGTATAACTTTATCATTAATAAAGAAAAAAACAAAAGGGGTGATGGTATTTTTGGTTCGATTGTTTCTATTTCCAAGAAGAAGACACACAACCCAGACTTAATCTATCGATCAGTGTTTACAGCAAAGGTTTGAACAGCAGGGAAAATAAAAGATTATGTTTCTGTCAACCTTATCCCCTGCTGTCATAGGGGCGTTTTCTCCCTATGTCATTTTTTATGGTAACTGCAGTCTGTGTGAATTCCTGATGCCGCAGTCGCAATATCATTGTAATGACAAACATCCCACCGCTATAAAACACGACCTACTTCAGAAGTCCCGATCGCTTTTCACGGTGACGATGTCTTTGGAGACTTCAGTTATCAAAACACGAGATAAGGTCGGACGCCCTTGTCCTTGCAAGGGGAACCCGTTCTTCAGTAGTCGATCGGTCTCATCCTTGGTAAGAAGTGCTAGTGCGTATCGGGTCCCGGCCTTTATCGAGGAGTGTCCGGTGTGTTCAAAGAGGAAAGAAAGAACGCTGGATTAGTTTTCCTTCCAAAAAGTGGATACGACGACACATCAAAAATGTCCCATAGGGATTCAACAGTACATGGCCTTGACAATCAGGCTTTTTCCATAGAAGACGCCCATGAAATGTCAGTGAGGAACCTTGAAGAGGTACTTGGTATTATTCAATATTGCGTTTATTCATTTCTGCAGATATTTCTCAGTATGGAAAAGAAGAGTCATCTTAGCGTTATCAACCAAGTTTTCTTTTTCTGGATGCTCATACACATCAATAATCTGTACAGATGTGTACATATATGCACACTGCAATAAATTCATACACACATAAAAGGGTGATGCCAGAAGGGTATAGAGCCTTCTAGTTCTTAGTAAATTTCTGAGGACTGAGGCTGCTACCCCGTCTCTCTCTCTCTCTCTCTCTCTCTCTCTCTCTCTCTCTCTCTCTCTCTCTCTCTCTCTCTCTCTCTCTCTCTCTCTCTCTCTCTCTCTCTCTCCCAGCTAACGGTGGTACCCCCAATCTCAAATTGTCGACTAGTAGACGACATTCTATGAACGAATCACAAACCGTAAGATAAAATACCAGTACTATACCACTACGCCACTGTCCAGTACCGGAGATTTACCCCATGCAATATGGTAAACACGGAACGAAAAGCAGAGAAAATCGGAATGGTAACCTCTTCTGGAGCCACCCTTCTTCAAAGGAAAACTGCTTATGCTGAGGAAATGCACACACTCACGGACTGCTCTATACTCTTTGTGTACAAACAAATATTATATATATAAATATATATAATATATACATTAAACACACACTCACACACACACACACAGACACACACACACACACACCACACACATATATTATATATTATATATATATATATATATATATATATATATATATATATATATATATATATATAATATATATATATTATATATAATACACATATAGTATATACACATATACATACTTACATTATATATATATATATATATATATATATATATATATATATATATATATATATATATATAAATATGGGGGTGGCTTCAAGGGGTGCCATCCTTCCGCTTTTCAGCTAATACCCTAAGATGAGATTTCTGGCCCAATGCCCTTCTACACTTCTGGTAGCGACCCACAACAATTAGCTAACACCCAAGTAAAGAATTTGCTGAGCACACCAACGAAGGTAAATAGAGTTATTAACGGGACGTGCCAATCTGCTCAGTCTTCGACCAAAGTTCAAACTGGGTCCCCTCGCCAATGAGGCAAGAGGGCTATTGATCATACCAGCAGGATCCTTCCTGAAAGCTAGGGAGGATGGCAAATATATAGCAGTTAACTGCCATTTCCATGAACATTCTATTGATATAAGCTTAAAAATTGATCATAACCAATTCTAAATTAAGTTGTTTATTAATACCCAACTGTCATAAGAGCAGTAAATGAAGGAAGAGTTCTGAGGGACACCGCTTTTCTCAAAGTCCTGATGTTCAATACTATTTGGGAAGTGAAACTTGTCCGAGGCAATGGATCGAGACTTGGGATCGAGGATTACTTATAAGATTTAACTCTCTATGCTTCATCTAACATTAGCAGAGCTATTTCAACGATGAAATAAAGAGAAATGAGTTAACAGACAATCAGAATTCCTTCATAGAGCAGATATGAAATGAACAATGAACTCTCCAGAGGTCATTCGAGTATCTTGTATAAAAACACACAAAAATCCCATGAAATTGTGAAATTTCCTTTAGATAATAACAATAAAATGTATGGGTTTAAGTCAGCATTCTCTTGATACCAGCCAAAAAATTACGAAAAAAATATGAAAGTATACAGAACTTCTTCAGGTACCATTCTATACAATAATAGACAAACATACTTCTACATTACCAAACTTTCTTTAGATATTAACAATAAAATAAAAAGAAAAAACGTGTCGATAGATTGGAGGAGTTACTGCAGATACCAGCCATAAAAGAAACAGACAAAATTTAAATAATAAAGTCAATAATTTCATTCCATACCAACAATCAAATACGCAAACAAGAATACGATGAACAGTAAGCAAATATCCACATACTTCCTATACAAATCATACAACAAAGAATAAAAATACCTTCAGAAATTGTGATAAACATAAACAGGCACGTCTTAAGATAATAAGGAAATCTTCAGGTGACAGCTTCAATCCCTTTCAACATGAAAAAGATTACACGAACTCTGACTTCTCAGAGGCAGATTTGTTGGCAACTTAGTTACATAAATGAGAAAACATTAATCCTAATTGGTTTCATTGCCTTGATAAACAGCTAAAGGAAATATAAATAACCTAGCAAGCCTCGAATACGTTTGTTAGTGGCTTAGCACTAAGTTTATATATTTATATATAATATATAATATATAATATATATATATATATATATATATATTATATATTAATATTATATATATATTATATATATATATATATATCTATATATATACTCTATATATATGTATATATATAATATATATAATCCTGTTTATCTAAAACTATTATTCCCTTATGTATATATATATATAACTATAAAGTGTTCCCACTGTATTCGCGGGAGATGGGTACGGCGCCCCCCACCCCCGCGAATAGCTAGAACCCGTGAATAGTTGAAACCCTCTATTAAAAACGCTTGAAAACTGCCTGTTTTGTTTGTTAAAACTCAGAAAAACGCACTAAAAAATTATTATACCTGACTTTTGAATAGTCTCATCTCAAACACTACATTTTATGATAAAATTTGATCACAAAAAAAAAAACCAGAAGTTTGTTTGGGATATTTGCCATCATAGGAAAAATACCGCCTCGTCCAGTGTGGTGAAATATGGAAAGTAAGTAGTATATTTCAGACTGCCGTCTCTCTCTTCAGTTGTCTCTGAAATATAGTACTTACTTTGTATATTTTGGCGTTTTTAAGGGCTCCGTTTATATATATATATATATATATATATATATATATATATATATTATATAGATATATATATATATATACACACACATATAAATATAATATAAGATATATATTATATATATATATATATCATATTATAAATATACTATATATATATACATATATACACACACACACACACACACACACACACACACACACACACATAAAAGAAACCCATAAAAACGCCAATATATACAAAGTAAGTACTATATTTCAGAAACTGCTGAAGAGAGAGCCAGCAGTCTGAAATATAGTACTTACTTTCATTTTGGCGTTTTCAAATATATATATATAGTGCCATTGGCAATCAAAAGGATATCCTTATAGTAGAACAGATAAAACGAATGCCTGTGGGATAATGATTTTTGTCTAACGTAAAGGGAACAAATGTAAGTTAAAAAACAATATTTAATGAATTATACCTGCTTTAGAACTGATACCGGAAGTGTCACTTGTTTTGTTGTAGTTAAGTTACGCTGACCTATTCAATTGACAGTTCACAGAAAAATATCCTTTGAATATCGCAGCTTCTGGATCTGACCTTTGGCAAGTTAATAATCAATTAAAACTTAAAGTCAGTGTTTCGATGACAGGAAATGTTCTGACGAAACTTTAATTTAAAACTGACAATTGCTGGAATAATGCAGAAGGTCTCACAAAGCCTAAAGCGCTCCACTACACACTTTCTAAAGTGTTCCGCAGAAGACGAAGTAATATGCAATTTTTTTTTTCTTTCTCTGATCCTGAGTACAAGAAAGTGTTTAAAAAGACATATGTGGTATCTAACAGTAAAAAATTTATATCATGCCCACACATTTAGTGAATAAACTGTCAGGAATACTGTTATTACTCTGTCAATGACTTGCATGATGTTTTGCTACAAACAAAAAATGAAAAAAAGCCCCCCCCCCCTCAAATAAAAAAAAAAACTATCGAGGTTCTGAATTCTTATATTTTTCAAGGCTTGACTACCACGAAGAGTAACTACACAACAGACTGAAGATTGCTTTTTGTCATTCTGTACACCAGACTTAGTTCTTAAATAAAAAATGGATCCATATTTTCATCTGGTAAAATGGACATGAATAATTTTTCCAACTCTAGAAGAAAAACAAATTCTCTATAAGGCCCCAATACTTAATAATTCTAAAAGGAACATTTGAAATCTATAATAAAACTGATTCTAAAAACACGACCTACTTATCAGATTAACTATCAAAATTGATATTGTAATGTTATCAGCTAAGACAGTATTATGCAATTTATACACTTTAAATACAAGGAATTTTCTTAACATATAAATCTGAAATTGCTATGCTTATCTAGGGATCAAAATATCCGGCTTTCAGTTTACGAGCGTTGACCGCTAATCGGTATTATAGCATCTAAAATTGGTGCATAGGTCCTGCAGTTCTTTTACTGTATTCAGCCTCGGAACGTATTCTTAGACATAACAGTATTTTTATACAAATATTTTGATTTACGTGAAGGCCCCATCCCTCCTCAATTGGGTTATTACCCAAATATTTTGTTGAAAATTCTCTGGCATCAGTTCTTCTTGGGAATCTGTCATACACAGTTAGTCATACAAAAAGATCCAGTTTCACTCATACCTTGAGTTCATTCCTTTTCCCTCGCTATCAAATGGCCTCAGTCCAGTTAAGCGTAATCATTTTCGTTTTTTGTCTTGAAGACTGAACACAGCGTCTGACCTCACGCGATAACAAGTAGCAAATTAATGCCTAGCACAGAGATTACTAGCCCCTGACTGGTAGGTTCTGTGACTGTGATTGTGTCCTCTGTTCTAGCCCTCGAGTTTCTGCCTTTCCTGGTTCCTACTGAGTCATTTCTTTTGTATATCGCTGCACTGTTGAGTGAATAATTAAATTTAATTTCCTTCTTGCCAGGGTTGGACAAACCAGCGGGCTCTTTTCTGTTGAACTCAGCAACACAACATAATTTGCTACGATGAAGCAGAAACACACACACACACACACACACACACACAATATATATATATATATATATATATATATATATATATATATATATATATATATATATATATATATATATATATATATATATATATATATATATATATATATATATATATACTCGTATATATTCCACACAGACGGCAAATATACCATACGATACGCCAAGACTGAAATGAGAGCCTAAATAGTTCTTACCGAAACATAAGCTTTTCAAAACAGCGAATTTGTTACTGACATGAAATGGATATCTAGTGTCCTTATCTTCACCTTAGTCCGGGTATTTTAAGGGATATAACATAACATATCACAGATTATGATGACGAATTTAATAAGAATCCTCAGTAAGAACGTGACGGTTACCAAGCTCTTCGCCAACGTTATATATCACAAGCATTTCATGACCACAGTGTTTTCCAAGTCAAAGAGAATCATTCAGGGCAGATTTGCTGGAATAAGGACCATTTTTACATGAGGCAATCTCACTACCAACAAACGCAAGTTGGAGAGTGTCCCAGCATAATGCCTGGAAGAATTTACAGTTAACTCGGCTTCCGTGCAGTCATTTTTAGACTTGGAAACAGCCATTATTCCACGCAAATGTGCCTTCAATTCTTCAAAGATAACTTCCTATCATATTACGTTTGAGAGATCCTGAACTATTTGAAACTATACCAGCTCGGATGTTTTCACAAACCTAGATTCCATTTTACTTTTTTATGATTTAAATGACTTCTGCAAAGCCAGACCCATTGGCACTTTCTCTCCTCTCTAACTGACTGACATTTGGCCCTTACCTCTGCAGGATTCTGTAGGTCCTTTTTGTATTTATCTTAATCATTTAAGCACTTCACACTCTCTGCTTAAAGCTCACTCGTCTAAACTTCCAAATGGTTACTGAATTCCCGTATGTCACTCATACGGAAATAAACATTGGTTTGTTTTCAGAAACATTGGTCAATTCCAGAACATTGATCTATTTTCAGAAACACTGGTGAGTTTTCAGAGACGCTATTTTATTTTCAAAAACATTGGCCTATTTTCAGAAACACTGGTCTGTTTTCAGAAACACTGGTCTTTTTTCAGAAATATTGGCCTATTTTCGGAAACACTAGTCCTTTTAAAGAAACACAGGTATTTTTTTTAAACATTTCCCTATTTTCAGAAACACTGGCCTTTTTTTTAAACACATGTCTATTTTCAGAAACATTGGTCTATTTCAGAAACACTGGTATATTTTCAGAAACACTGGTCTTGTTTCAGAAACACAGGTCTATTCTAAGAAACACTGGTATATTTTCAGAAACACTGGTCTTTTTTCAGAAACACGGGTCTATTCTAAGAAACACTGGTATATTTTCAGAAACATTGGTCTTTTTTCAGAAACATTGGTCTTTTTTCAGAAACACGGGTCTATTCTAAGAAACACTGGTATATTTTCAGAAATACTGGTCTTTTTTCAGAAACACAAGTCTATTCTAAAAACACTGGTATATTTTCAGAAATACTGGTCTTTTTTCAGAAACACGGGTCTATTCTAAGAAACACTGGTCTTGTTTTTAAGAAATACTGGTATATTTTCAGAAAAACTGGTCTTTTGTCAGAAACACAGGTCTATTCTAAGAAACACTGGTATATTTTCAGAAATACAGGTCTATTCTCAGAAACACTGGTATATTTTCAGAAACACTGGTCTTTTGTCAGAAACACGGGTCTATTCTAAGAAACACTGGTATATTTTCAGAAACACTGGTCTTTTTTTCAGAAACACAGGTCTATTCTAAGAAACATTGTTATATTTTCAGAAACACTGGTCTTTTGTCAGAAACACAGGTCTATTCTAAGAATCATTGGAATATTTTCAGAAACACTGGTATATTTTAAAAAACACTGGTCTTTTTTCAGAAGCACAGGTCTATTCTAAGAAACACTGGTATATTTTCAGAAACACTGGTCTTGTTTCAGAAACACAGGTCTATTCTAAGAAACACTGGTATATTTTCAGAAACACTGGTCTTTTTTCAGAAACACGGGTCTATTCTAAGAAACACTGGTATATTTTCAGAAACACTGGTCTTTTTTCAGAAACACGGGTCTATTCTAAGAAACACTGGTATATTTTCAGAAATACTGGTCTTTTTTCAGAAACACAGGTCTATTCTAAAAACACTGGTATATTTTCAGAAATACTGGTCTTTTTTCAGAAACACGGGTCTATTCTAAGAAACACTGGTCTTGTTTTTAAGAAATACTGGTATATTTTCAGAAAAACTGGTCTTTTGTCAGAAACACAGGTCTATTCTAAGAAACACTGGTTTATTTTCAGAAATACAGGTCTATTCTCAGAAACACTGGTATATTTTCAGAAACACTGGTATATTTTCAGAAACACTGGTCTTTTTCAGAAAACACTGTCTCGACAGTCTATTTTAAGAACACTGGTATATTTCAGAACATACTGGTC
>NC_087209.1:27637428-27667428 GCF_015104395.2 Macrobrachium nipponense | reverse complement strand
GCTCTTGGACCTATGAAGTCATTCAGCGCTGACAGGGAAATTGAGAATAGAAAAGTTTGAAAGGTGTAACAGGAGGAAAGCTTCGCAGTTGCACCATGGAACAATTGTTAGGATAGGGTGGAAAGTAAGACGGAACCAATACAATACTTGTGGCAAAACGCTTGTACGACCTTGGCTAATGCAATAACGATGGCATTCTGTGAAATCATATTATTTGAAGCCACGGAATTTCTTCTGCAGTCGCTATATACTAACAAAACACAAGTACACCAATAAATTTAAATTTCAACTATTGAGCAGATGGCTTAAAGTTATGGTACAAAGTTATGGCACTTTATCTTTTGTAGATACAATTCTAGCGACTCATTACGTTTGATCTTCTTCTGAAAATGATGAAACGATGGGGTGGTCGCGTCATAATGCCAGCAATAACTGTGCACTAGAATAAGGATTTACACGACATTATCTTTGTAGTTCCATTTAGCATGAATGAATATTTATTTCCCTTCTTATTACCAGATAAAAAGAACACTTTTCCTCAGAAGTAGCCAATAACTTTTACGTCTTAGGGAAATCAAGAGACATTATTATTGCTATTAATCACGAGATTCGTATGGAACAAGCTTAGCTAAAGGGCTTGCAAAGTCAGCTTCTGAGGAACCAAATTTTCATATATATATATATATATATATATATATATATATATATATATATATATATATATATATATATATATATATATATATATGGTTAAAGTAACGGAAACATGCAATTTGATGGTTATTTATTAGCACAGAATAAATGCGGGAAGAGGTGTCCTAACGGTGTTTTCAAATTTTTTGTAAAAACACGCAAATTAAAGGCTACGTAATCCTAGAAGACTGACATATACATAAACCTCTTTAATATAACGTAAAGGGTCTAAAACTAAGAAACATTTGTTTAGTTTTAAGAACGTTGAGCAACTGATGTCTCAGTTAATGTAATTAGCAATAAATGTGGCCATTTTGCTTTATATCCATATGTATATAGGTTGATTGGTCTTTATCTGGCATGTTCTGATTTCTTTATATATATATATATATATATATATATATATATATATATAAAGAAATCAGAACATGCCAGATAATAAGACCAATCCAACCTAATATACATATGGATATAAAGCAATATATATATAATAATATCATATTATATATATATATATATATAGTTATTATATATATATATATATATAAAGAAATCAGATAAACATGCCAGATAAAGACCAATCAACCATATAATTACATATGGATATAAAGCAAAATGGCCACATTTATTGCTAATTACATTAACTGAGACATCAGTTGCTCAACGTTCTTAAAACTAAACAAATGTTTCTTAGTTTTAGACCCTTTACGTTATATTAAAGAGGTTTATGTATATGTCAGTCTTCTAGGATTACGTAGCCTTTAATTTGCGTGCTTTTACAAAAATTTGAAACACCCGTTAGGACACCTCTTCCCGCATTTATTCTGTGCTAATAAATAACCATCAAATTGCATGTTTCCGTTACTTTAACCATTTCCACTGGAAAGCTCTGGAACTTCCATCCGACTTCCGTTTTTCCTCTCATAACCTTCCAGTTTTTGAGGGGCGGAGGTCTATTGTTCTCCTTCGTAGTACATACCTGTATAATTCCCATTTTCTTCAGGCTAAAGCTAGAAACACGTGCTAGGTCATCCTATCCCATTGCTTTTACCATTCAGATAAATAAAAAATGTTCATAATAAAATCAGCACAATTATAAAGTGTGTTTTTTCTATTCTTTTTTTTCCAGATAATCAAACCTTACTTCGGGAAAAGGATATATCGACTGGTAATAAAACCAGTGGCCAAGATTGTCAATCAGGCCTTCAGCCATACGTAAGTATTTTTGAAAATTATAATATATGTATATATATATATATATATATATATATATATATATATATATTAATATATATATGTACATAATATATATGTGCATGAGACAGAGAGTGACAATTTATTGTCGCAGGAACATCTGGCACCACCCAGCCCAGTAAAGGTCAGACGAGAGACAACGTTGATGTAAAACAAATATATAAACAGCGCCCCTTATCATTTCCTCAAGTGACTGCACGCGCCTCTATAGACCCTCCATGACCTTTTATGAGCCAGCCACTGACATTTCCTGAGAAAGTCAAGGACAATCTTTGACAAGACTCCTATACCTCCCTTTATTATATTGCTGAATACAATTTTCCTCAGATTTTTATGAATTTTAACGAAAGTGTTTCGCCGTGGCAACCTCAGCACTTATATCAATAATAATAATAATAATAATAATAATAATAATAATAATAATAATAATAATAATAATATATTATTATTATTATTATTATTATTATTATTATTATTATTATTATTATTATTATTATTATTATTATTATTATTATTATTGGTTGGGGTACCTGCCCCCTAGGTGGTAGGTACTATAAGCCGTCCACGTGACATGTCATCCGCGCGCGCTCTCTCTCTCTCTCTCTCTTTGCTTGTTCCTCTTTCTCTCTCTCTCTCCCTCTTTCTCTCTCAGTACGCATTTTGGTCACATAACTCATTACATGAACATGATTACGATTCACACAGGACAGTAATTTGACGCTCAAAAAAGTATAATTGCACCTTATTTTTTCTACGAATACTTATTTCAATCAAATTCCTTTCGAGGAGGAATTCCTTCCCAACGAAGTAAACGTAGCTTTCCTTGCGCACGCTTATCTAACCTACTATTATTAGGGTTTTGTTAAATTCACCTAACTGAAAGCGCTTTAATAATTATCGGTATCTTAAGAGTCTTTTAACCTGACGACTGGGTCGACTTTCTAAGAGTTTCTTGACGCATCAGAGGAATTTGTCCCTACGCGAACATGAAAGAGAAAGCACAGATTAAAGAGGCTATGAAGATTGATTGATTGATTGATTGTGAGTTATCTGGCGTCAAGAGGCTATGAAGAGGAGGTAAGAGGTCGGAAGAGGCAAGCGAGAACGGACCGGAAGTGCCAGTCGTCGACGAATGCAGTTGGTGTCACAGGAGTGCTGCAAACACCTTTTGCAATGGATAGCGTACCTGCAAGCGGTGATCTGATAAATCAATTTGAACCTTGATCATTCAGCCTTCCCTAAGTCTTGTAAGTTTTTGTTGCAGTAAGCAGCAGTTAAAACCTTTTGCAATGGACAGTATACCACAAGTGGTGATCCAATATAGATTACCTTGAACCTTGATCATTCAACCTTCCAGAAGTCTCGTAGTAATTTTGTCACAGTAAGCAGCAGTGAATCACTGCCTTGTAATTCACAGTTGAGCAAAGGTGAGCCAGGACTACACCCAAGAATTAATGTCCTGCTTCCCACTTTCCCAAGCCAGGCTAAATAGGAAGCGTTGGCGTCAGGAAGGACATCCGTCCGTGAAAACACATCTGGCGAAACAAATTGCGAAATGAGCAGTTCAGTGAGTGTTAGGAACACCTGGGAAAAGGATCCTCATTAAGACTTTCGACTCTGACTATGGAGCAACCTGAGATGATGAGCATGATGAACGCGTTGAGGTAGAAATGCGATGCAATCAATAATCAAAAGGTTAACAGCCTCAATGAAAACGAGGAGATATAACCGACATTTCCAGCATAACAGCTTATTACAACTAGTACTTTCGGAGATATATACACTAAATCTCAGTCGTTTGACTTTTGTTTCATTGCAGACGAGGCCTTTCGAGAGCCATTCGGTGCAAGCAAGATTTCAAAATGGGCAAAAAAGATGGCCGTGTCATGATTAAGTCTCTATAAAAAAATGTGAGAAACCCGCCCCAGACCGCCACCACCACGCCCACCCCCTCCCCCGCCACGCAACCTTCCTATACCACATTTAAGATGGGCAGGTAGAACACATATGCCCCTCGCTCTGGAAGTCTAAACCAAATGTATTCCACTCATGACAGTATCAATTTTGCCTGACCAACAAACTGATGAAGGTATGCGTATCAGCGCTGACTCAGTACACTGATATCTCGTGTACGTAGGTACCACAGATGTTGACACCAGGAAAATACCCGTGCCCACAAAGCGTGGGTGGCAGTGGCTGAAGCGGCCAACCATGACCTTGGATTGTTGCCCCTTGACCCTTTGTTACCCGACTGGGCACCGTCTGAGTTCTATTTGTTTCCTCAACTCCAATACACCTACAGGGAACAATACTAAAGACGTGCGTTTTATTCAGGAGTATTAATTAGGTTAGTCTGGAGCCGCATTCCACGACGGAGAATAAAAGGGACACTTTTGAAAAATAATGGTAAAACTGTCTTTCTCCTCTGACATTTTCTAGGGGAGGCAATCACTTTTGAATGACTCTTGTATCTGTTCACAAATGTTGACCAGTTTCCAGCAATTATTTTCCCATTCTGAACGCTTATATTATGATCGTTATTACATTCATTAACGGAGTTACAACTTGAGCTTTTCATCAGCGTCCATCTGCTAGCAGAACGGTTGAACTTGCGAAGCAATTCGGCTGATATAATCATGAAGTGACCTCCTCAAACTGACTATCTCTTGTGAAAAAAAGCTCGGAGTTCATGTTGCCATGGAAACTAATAACGATGATAATGATGGGGATGCTCGAAAATTTTACATACTTCATAACCAGCTACATATCTGATATAAAATTTGTATTCCAAGTTTATTATCCTACGCATCCTGATTTCGAGACTCCACCGGTGCAATTTAAAATATTCATGGCCGAGTGGTCTTGGCAGACATAATATGCTCTCGATACAGAGCCTCCTCGTTGTCACCCATCATTTCTTTTCCTAAAGGACTGTGGTAGTCGTATTTACTCTGGCAGTTTTCGGAGGGCTGTTGGCGTTCCTGATAATCGACGCCTGGGACGAGATGAGGCGTCTTCAGTCCCTCGTCGGCATCGTCGTTCTGATCCTGGTGGGATTCGTCTTCTCGGCTGCGCCAGGAAAGGTTGGTGGAGGTTTTCACCATAAAATGAACTTATTGACCTAAATAACATTTGAAATTCATTATATAATATGGTGTTTCGTACGTGATTTAAAACAGAGTGCATATTGATGGCAGCTGTAATAAGTACACGCACATATTACCGCTTAACACACTTTTACTCATATACTAGGTGAGGTTCCATAATCTTAAATTTAATGCGTCCCATGTCATAAAATGCGATTATCTTATTCTCCTCATCAGATCAGATGGCGCCACATCTTCTGGGGACTAGGCATTCAGTTTATACTAGGCCTACTCATCCTGAAGTGGCCTGTAGGAGAAGCGATCTTCAAGTGCTTGTCTGGAAAGGTCACGACCTTCTTAGGGTTCACAGATGTAGGCTCATCCTTCGTGTTCGGCGATTACCTTGTGTACACACTGGGAGTATTTGCTTTTAAGGTAAATATACATATGTGGTGCCGTTCTATTCATGTTATTTGCGGACTGGGGTACCGTGTGTAGCGATCAAGTAGTTCCTAGGAACTTATGTCCCTTGAGTCACACTGATGTAGCAACCATACTAAGAAAAGATAAAAATATAAAACAAGCTTTGTGCATCCAAAAATGGGTCACAATGAGGTCCAAATATAATCAGGATAAATACGAATATAAGACAAAAATACTCGCGTAACTTTGTTGAACCGATGCGTAGCTTACCCAGATGGAAAGTATTACATTTGTACCCATTCTGGAATGTATTTACATTTACAACCTAACAATTTTCACCAAGATGCGAATAGACCAAGGTGAATTCCAATGTAACCTAAGAAACATTTCACCAAGTTGTCAATAAGCCAATGTGAATTCCCAATGTAATCTAAGAAACACTTCACCAAGATGCGAATTGACCAGGGTGAATTCCCAATTCAACCTAAGAAACAATGACTCATTTACACAGGTGCTGCCAGTGACGCTGTTCTTCAGCTTTTGCATCCAGATCCTCTATTACTTTGGCGTCATGCAGTGGTTTGTGCTCAAGCTGGGATGGTGTCTCCAAGTAACAATAGGAACTACTGCTTGCGAAAGTGTTAATGCTGCTGCTAATATCTTCCTGGGTCAGGTAAGTTATCAAGATCTCTCTCTCTCTCTCTCTCTCATTTGTACTAGGTGCACCACTTCATGGTTTGTAAAAAAAAATCATGCATGGGAAAGATGAAGGTACTCGAGGAGACTAGTCTGAGCTCAATTCATACTTGGTAAGCTATCTTGCAAATGCTTACACATAATTACACAAACATTTTCACATTTGGTTGTGATCTTTTGCTGTACAGTATTTGCCTTTAGTGATTATGGTTTCACCTTAGCGAAGACTCGCTTTTGTTCCATTGATTATGAAAAAAATTAAAACTCAACGAACTTTCTTTTGGGAGCCGTTGAAATTTAAAGCCTAGTACATAATTACGCAGGTAGGCATCTGAACAAAGAATAGTAAAATCTGTAGCCTAAACTAAACGCAGTCAGTTTAGCAGTATCCCTCTCCGATCTCTTATACATTAATACTCCGCACTTTTCTACTTCATAATATTGAGTTAGTATCTTTCAAAACCAGACGGAGGCACCACTTCTCATCAAGCCCTATCTGTGGAAGATGACGAAGTCTGAAATCCACGCTGTCATGACCGGAGGATTTGCTACCATCGCTGGCTCTGTGATGGCAGCTTACATCAGTTTTGGCATTGATGCTGCCAGCTTACTCTCGGCTTCAGTCATGAACGCCCCAGCTGCTCTGGCACTCTCCAAGCTCTTTTATCCGGAAATAGAAAAATCCAGGACGACCACCAAGGACATCAAAATTGGCAGAGGGTATGTTTTCACAAAACGTACATGCAAGGATTGTCTATCACAATAATGACTTGAATCAGAAACCGCTCAGTCTAAGTACACCAAGGCAAAGGAATCAACACCACAATAATGTCTTTACCCAGATTTAGATAAGTCTAGTCCGATACCAACGAGATCAAATTTAAGACAGGGTATGTTTTCAAAATAGTCATCAAAATTATTTATTCCACCAAATTGACCACCAAAGTCACAACATTGGCAGGGGTAAGTTTCCAAGATACACTTTTGACCTACTATTACAAACCTCTCAAGTTTTTAACCCACCCCCCCCCCAAAAAAAAAAAAAAAAAAAAAAAAACACACACACACACACACACAAAACAAATCTAGAATGACCATTAGGGACCCAAAATTGGAAGAAGGAATGTGTTCAAGACAAGCAAACTGTCCAAGGTAAAATCGCTCAAGGTTTTACCGAACCACTCAGAACGTATAAGCACAAAAAAAGAGAGAGAGAGAGAAAAAAAACACACACACACAAAGATGACCCAAAAGGATATCAGAATTGGAAGTGGGTAAGATAAAAAGAATGAGTTCAAGTTCCCATGCCTCTTGGTTGGCAGATCCGAAAGTCCATATTATGCCTATTACTCCCTTTCCCAGATTACCAAACCTACGGGCTGAGTTTGGTAATATATATATATATATATATATATATATATATATATATATATATATATATACATATATATATACATATATATATATATATATATATATATATACCATATATATATATATACATATATATATATATAGGTATATATATATATATATATATATATATATATATATATATGATATATATATATACACACACACACAACACACACACACACATATAGATATAATATATATTATATAATATATATATATTAATATATAATATAATAGTATATAATATATTATACTTAAAAATCACAGTAGATGCACGTGACTTCATCAAATAGTGAATACCGAAGGAAAATGATAGGCAGAAATTCAAGTGCTTTCGTCTTTACTAAGACATTGGCAAGGATTTCAGCCAATCATTTTCCTGTGATTCTTTTATATATATATATATATATTTTAATAATATAATATATTATTATATATAAGATATATATATAAAATATTTAATAATATACCATATAAATTATATGAGAATTTAAAAGGTTATAACATATAAACTATAGAATAAATAAAATGCGTTCTTATCCCCAACCAAACAATTTCATCATTATCAGGGACGAGGCTAACTGGCTTCACGCAGCCATGGTGGGAGTCTCCAACGCCTTGCCAATGATCGCAAACATTGCGGCCAACCTCATCTGCTTCTACGCTTTCGTCGACCTTTGCAGTCACGTGACCAACTGGATGTGCGTTCTCGCAGGTACCGACGAGGGAGTTTGCACCATTGAGGTAAACCGTTAACAATACCCCAGGTACAATTTGTTATGGTATTCAAATCGTATGTCATGAGTTTCCTTGAAATGTGGTAAAACTTATTTTGTTGCGACTTTACCGAGATTACACACCCGCACACATATATAAATATGTCTGCGTACGTGTGCTAAGTTAAAGTACGTGGATAATTATTCGTATTTCTTGGGCCACGAAAGAAGGGAAAAACACCCTGAAATAGATTTCATTCAGTGTACTGTATACAGTGGAATAAACTCCATGACATGCTTCGAACCACTGTTTTCTTTATATTAATTTATACACACACATATATAAGTATATATCTTATATATAGATATATGTAATATATAAATTGATAAGATCGTCGTGAACTCAACTGCATTGCTTAGATTTCCCTTTCAAAATTTTAGCATATTGTGCTTTTACTTTTTTTTGTAAAGAAGAGTAACTGAAGATTGATTTAAGAAAACATTTATCAGGGGACTTGAGTTAATTTCATGGTGGGACGGGATCGATTAGGCCACGCCCCCTTCAAACTAGCTGTGCCTTTGGTGACCTATGGTCGACATTTGTATGGTTGTGGGTAGCAGCTCGGCGGTCGAGGGGGGGGTGTGCGGGGGGTGAGGTGCGCAAAAAAGCGAGAGGGGAGAAGAAGAAGGCCAGCAAATTAGCAGTGCTGGAGAATATTCCTAAATGAAAATATATACAGCACTATACACACAAAAAATCTGGGTATAATCGCGTGGCTGACATTCATCAGATACCCAGTTTTCTCATGAATTTCTACTTCAGACCACATTTCCAAGTTGTGGAAGTCCTGCCTTGAAAAATTCGACAAATCGTTTGACACTGATTCTATTAGCAATAAATTGTTAGTTCCTCGTTGGACGAGTGGTTTTCACGCTCGGCTACCAATCCGGAGGCCCGAAATTCGATTCTCGGCTCGGCAAACGCGGAATCAGAGGAATTTATTTCTGGTGATAGAAATTCATTTTTCGATGTGGTTCGGATCCCACAATAAGCTGTAGGTCCCGCTGTTAATCAGCCAATTGGTTCCTAGCCACGTAAAAATATCCTATCCTTCGGGCAAGCCCTAGGAAAGCTGTCAATTAGCTCAATGGTCTGGTTAAACTAACATAAACTTAACATTTTAGCAATAAATTGTTGACGCTTCCCTCACAATACCTGTTATCAGGACTGGATTTGGCGCTGCGAAGAACATACTTGGCAACTGTTAACAGGAAGTCAAACTGCGGAACAACGTAACTTGGCAAGAATGCTTTTAGTTCGTTGTTGGACAAGTGGTTTACGTGCTCACCTACCGATTCGGTAGTCCTGAGTTCGATTCCCCGCTCTGCCAAAGTGGAATCAGAGGAATTTGTTTCTGCTGATTAGAAATTAATTTTCTCGATATAATGTGGTTCGGATCCCACCATAAGCTGTAGGTCCCGTTGCTAGGTAACCCTAGGAGAGCTGTTACTCAGCTCAGTGGTCTGGTTTAACTAAGATATACTAAACTTACTGAAACGCCATGTTAGGTTAATCAAGATGATACTCTTTAAGAATGTTAGAATTTCACTTATTTTACTGTTTACCTAATAACACAATATTCGCCCTTGTCGAGGCTGACTTTCTTTCTTTTTCAGAATATCTTCGGGTACATTTACATGCCCGTGGCATGGGTCCTTGGCGTGGACTGGTCTGAGTGCCATAAGGTCGGAGAGCTGATCGGCATGAAGACGATTATTAACGAATTCAAAGCTTACGATGAACTGGCAAAGTTGGTCAAAGCAGGGTCGATATCCGTAAGTAAACGCGATCGTTAAAACATCAGTTTCATAATACTCCTTGAAACGAAGTGTCCGAATTCTCTTCCTGCCTACGTGTTCCCTGTCCGTTGTAATTAACCACTCTTTAAGTTGCTACCTATAGGGTACTGCATGTTAACGGCTACAAACTCATGAGAAAATCAATATAAATAAACATAACTGAGAGATAATTCAAAGACCGTGTCATGATAACATAATCATAAATATTACATACTAATATATATACATATATATATATATATATTATATACTTGAGTATATATAGATATATATAATATTATTAGTAATAGTAATTTGAGTATATATATATATATAATATATAATATATTATATATATATAGTATATATATAATATATTATAATATATAATATATATAGAATATATATGGCAAAGAATAGTCTCAGTAACAGATGCGTAAAATAAGACGCAAAAACCCACAATGCCAGAAGAGTACATAACCTCTCCCCGTCAGAAACGGGCTGAGCTGATTTCCACGTACGCCCTCTGTGGCTTCGCAAACATCAGTTCGGTGGGCATCGTCCTGGGCGGACTGGGGTCACTGGCGCCCGAGAGGAAACACGACATGGCCCTCATCGTCGTGCGCGCGATGGTTGCCGGGAGCTGCGCCAGCTTCCTCACCTCGTGTATCGCAGGTACGTTAGAGAGCCGTTTCAAAGGCATATCCCACCCACTACTACTACTACTGGAGATTGGCGGTGCTGCGCAATCGTCATCTTAAATAACGGTTGCAATGACAGAAGTAGATTAAATGGTAAAGAAAAAAAAAGAAGGAACAAATCTTGTCTTTCCTAATTTTAGATTATAAAAATAGAGGAAGTAAGTCCACTGACTCTGAACGCATTCTGTGATGATAACAAAAAACTGTCGTATCGCAGGTAAGTTGGATTTGGGGTACTGTGCAATCGTCATCTTAAATAACAGTTGCAATTACAGAAGTAGATTAAACGGTAAACGGTAAAAAAAAAACCTTGTCGTCTTTCCTAATTTTGATTATAAAAATAAAGGAAGTAAGTCCACTACCTCTGAAAGTATTCTGTGATGATAAAAAAAGACTGTCATATGGCAGTTACGTTGGAGATTGGCGGCACTGCGCAATCGTCATCTTAAATAACAGTTGCAATTACAGAAGTAAATTAAACGGTAAAAAAAAAGAAACAAAAACCCTGGTCGTCATTCCTAATTTTTTATTATAAAAATAAAGGAAGTAAGTCCACTGACTCAAAGTACTCTGTGATGATGATAAAAAACCGTCTGCCTACCTATTTTGGTTAATAATAATAATACTCATAATAACATCAGTTACTCCTCACATGTTCTAGAAACCAAAAGAATGATCGAACATAAGTTCTTAACTGCCGAGAATGTTCGCACTTTAACTGCTATTTAATTTCAAGTATGATATAACAACTGCATTGATTAAATGAAATAAAAAAGATTTTTTTTTCTCATTACAACATACTACTGTACAGGCATCGCTAAGTTAAGCTTTTTCCCAGCGAGTTGTCCAGTTGTGTTTTCGAAAATATTTTGATGATGGGGAGCACGCCTTGGGTTGTCATTGAATTAAGCTGGCATTAGGACTACGTGGAATTGAGGTCTGTACGTGTGTCCTTCGGTTGCTCTCTGGTCTGTTTCATGGTAACTTTTGTTTTCAGGAACAATGTTGTCAGACGACTCGATCTCAAGAAATGCAACAACCATCTCATCGTACGTTACGGAAGCACTAGACTTCTGACCTACCCGACGTTGTGTTTAAGGCGAGGCAAAGAAAAAAAAAAAGTGTGTCATTTTCTAAACTAGTGGTCCTCAATTACCTTGGATGAAGGACCACGTGGCTTTCAGAATCAAATGCCACGGCCTGTCAGCTGAATTGGAGGTCTAGGCCAAGTCTAGGCCTTGGAACGCGGTAACTCTAGTTACAAGGCTTGTGGTCTTGGAGATCGCACCCGAGGCCAGTTCCATGTCGCTAAATCTAGGATAATTTTATGCAATTTACTTCTGGTAATTTCTTTATCATTTCTCGATAGTTTTAGCAACACAAATGTTTTCAGAATGATCCGTTTCAAATGATTTTCGAACAAATGTTAACTTTCATCTGAACAAATACTTCTCCGTTACTATGTTATCTTCTTACTTAACTATTTTTTTTATTTAATATGCTACATTAAAAATTTTGATAGAGGTTAGATTCTTGCATGACTTACAGTGCTTTAAAATGCGCTTGACTTTACACCTGAGGGGCCATGAAGTCATATCACCTGTTTGTTGTATTTACGAGTGGAATCACAAGCATCAGTTAAAGAAAGCGCAAGTGTCCAAGATGTAATGAGCTTGTATTTTACGGATACGTAATGTTAATTACGGTCGAGTTTATTATACGGAACACTCACGGGACGTGTGTTATCTATTTCTTTTCTCTCTCGGTCAAGCGCAATTCTCTTCAGGAAATCTGTAATGTGTTGAGCTGTTTCCAGGTCCAGGTCAATCCAGGTCAACTCACTGCGAGTCTTATAGTGAAAAAAAAGAAGCAGTAGCTCGGTCTCAGTATTATCAGAGATGATCACAAATTACATTCGGATCTAACAAAGCTTTAAATGTCAATAAATACCTCAGTCCTTGTATTTCCTCGGCTCTGTACTTGATGCCTGACAATGAGATAATCAATCTGCTGAAATACCTTGAAAACTAAACAGTTAAAATAGAAACTTAGCATTAGTTGCGGAACAGTCATACAGGTTGATTTAATGGCTTTCCTACCACATGTATATTTTAGGTGGTTTTATACAGCATTAATACTTCTACGCAATATAAGAATTTGTTTTCTGTGATTATTTCAGCACTCATGCAGAATCAGTTTCTGAAACCTCAATTACTTGAACCCATTTCACTGACTGTGACAAATTTCTTCGCATTGATGACTCGCAGACTAATTGATTGGATGGCTAGTCGGTTGTTGAAGAAATGTATGGCAAGGCCGTGTACGGTTATCGACGCTCGACAAATTGAATCCTATGGTTGTTGAAGAAATGTATGGTAAGGCCGTGTACGGTTATCGACACACAATAAATTCAGACTTGAATGATATGGTTGTTGAAGAAATGTATGGCAAGGCCGTGTACGGTTACCGACACACGACAATTTGAATCCTATGGTTGTTGAAGAAATGTATGGCAAGGCCGTGTCGGTTATCGACGCACGACAATTTGAATCCTATGGTTGTTGAAGAAATGTATGGTAAGGCCGTGTACGGTTATCGACACACGACAAATTCAGACTTGAATCCTATGGTTAAACTTGACACTTTGGAATTGGACTCGGTCTCAGACTAGGTTAGTGAGGAGTAAGACTAAGCATTTGCCCAGGCACAGGAAGTTGTGGACTCCACCACAACACTGCCATGAGTGACAATGACCGAACATTATTTAAGTAGAAAACGTCTATGTAAAAACATTATTTGATTGAACCGCGTTTCTTTTTTATTTAAAAAAAAAAACTTTTTTTCGAAAGCAGTTATTCGTTATCGAAGAAAAAATTTTCTAGCATCCGCTAAACATTAACAGACCAGACCAAAGTGAAGAATCAAGCGGCCATTGAGCCATTTAAAATAAGTTTATGCTGAGAATCAGGTTTTTAAAAGGACACCACAAGCCACTTCATTAACATGCGGATGATGGTATCAAATACTCATGAATGAGTAAACCCCTCTTTAAGCGTTACGTAAGTCCAGGCTCTTGTCCTACGTCTGAGGAGAGCATACCACAACAACTAGTTTTTCTCGGTTAAGTTTGGTCTGTTTGGTCTGACAACTCTCAGCTTTGCTGGACTTGGATCATATGGGAGATATGGCGATTATATATTTTGAACTACATTTGACAGCATACTAGGTCTAAATGTCATGACACCTGAAGGCCAAAGGACGCTTATTTTTGAATTTACTTAACCCCAGCCAAAGCAACTGTCTGGATGCAACTCACGTCTGGCCGAGTAAGTGACTGACAGAAATCAGCTGATAAGACGTAAACAAATCTGAACGTGGACTACTTACTATAGTGAATGAATCACACATTCGTGCCAGGCAAGCATCAGCTGTATATGAATAATAGGTATTTGAGGAATAAAGCTCGGTATTAACTGGCCTCGTTAATCCAGATTAATCGGTTAAAATTAGTAATCCCCTTTATCCGGCTGCGTGAGGGTTTCATTTGCAACTGGTAGAGATTTAAAAGTCTAATATTAAGGGAAGTTGAATCAGTGCATAAAATAGGAATCCAGGATTAATACTGTGGAAATGTGTTAGTTATCTGAGAAAAGGAATTAAAAGGATCACACACACACATACACACATATACACACACACACACACACACACACACACACACACACACACACACATATATATATATATATATATATATATATATATATATATACCGTGCTAGGGTCCTGATGTATAGTATATACGGTTATGTATGTATGCATGTATGTATATATATATATATATATATATATATATATATATATATATATATATATATATATATATAGTATATACTATATATCAAGGACCTAGCACGGTAACTATCAAAGAAAATGCCAAACTAGTGTAAAATATTTATGGAACGACTTACTAAATTACGTATTTGAAAGTTCGAAGGGATTCATAGTTATTCACAAACTTTTTGACTAAAATTTTACTCTTAGCAAATATTTGAGAGAGAGAGAGAGAGAGAGAGAGAGAGAGAGTTAATTACTAACATTAATTGACCACTTGAGACTCACAGGACTACCATTCAGTCTCCATTAACGACAGGTCTGAGAGAGAGAGAGAGAGAGAGAGAGAGAGAGAGAGAGAGGTTAAGAATGACCCAATATGACCTTATTAATGACCCGATGTGAATAATGATCCTTTGTACACGATGACAACAAGATCACCGTAATACCAGACCGAGAAACGAACAATCCATATGCACTATTCCCCCATCCTTTATATTATTATAAGAATAATTAGTATAAAGTTTCATAATTAATGAGTAATAATCAGTACGAGATTTGAAAGGGGTCACGCGGAGTCTACGTCAGTGGAGGTATCTTTGTTATGTACATAATTAAGAGCAGAGTTCCCAGCTGATAACATCTCTTCGTATTGGATATACCGAAGAGACAAACAACAGCTTACATTTATTTATTAAGGATCACTTAAAGGAACTACTACGTGTGTATGCTTCGTATGAAGAATTTCATATAGACTTACGTCGTTAATATCACTGTATTATATCTATTTGTAATAAAATGATACTGCTGAGGGCAATTTTTTTTAACCTCGTTAAAATCCAAGACCCACATAAAAAACTCCAACTGTTACTGTGATGTTAATCTAGACAGCTATTTCTAATATAACGTATTACGCATTACTGTATATTATTCAGATTTATATTATAATATAACCCTGTAAGTCAGTCTGTCGAACTTACGCATGAGAAATGAAATCGGGAGATATAAACAATTATGGAAATTATGTTTAAGTTTACGAATCATCCTACACCCTTATAGGACTTTTACGATTGCAGGGTATTTAATTGAATAGCAGTGCTATTTTTCAAATAATCTTTAACCGTTAGTGTTCCGCTGACAGAACATTAAATGATAATGCTTAGTTCCTTAAGGGATTGTCAGCACAATCAATTTGTGTTAAGGCTGTTACTGATATCCCAGGCAAAAAAAAATTTCTGAATCCCCTTGCAAACGGGTTTGTTGCCTTTTTTTCTCATTTCACTGTGGCTACTTCGTCGTAATTTACCAAAGCGGAGAAACTCGTGACTAATATCCACAGTGATGTTTCCCATTACTCATCCTTATTCAATTGGGCATATTAATATATACTAGACTATTTAGGCAAGTCAAATTTTTTTTTTAACCTGTAGTAAGTATTTAAGTCGTAAATCGGTCAGTATCTGAACATTTGAGTTACCAACATTACCGCGTCACCTTAATCGCATCTCTGACAAATATAAGTTCCTCGTTGGAAGAGTCATTTTCGCGTTCGGCTACCAATCCGGTGGTCCGAAGTTCGATTCTCGGCTCGGACAACGCGGAACCAGAGGAATTTATTTCTGGTGATAGAAATTAATTTCTCGGTATAATGTGGTTCGGATCCCACAATAAACTGTAGGTCCCGTTGCTAGGTGACCAATTGGTTCCTAGCTACGCAAAAATATCTAATCCTTCGTGCCAGCTCTCCTGCCAACTCTAGGAGAGCTGTTTATCAGCTGAGTAGTCTGGTAAAACTAAGATATACTTTAACTGACAAATATGCTCCAAATGATCGAGAAGCCCACCTGGTGGTAATGGAGTAGTTCCCGAAGGGCAGCTGGACGTGTACAGTAGTACCAGTTACGTAGTCTTCGACTTCTGGGTCACTGATTTGTCCGATCCCAGCTTTTGTTATGTGTTTTAGGACTTGAAACTGGACAGTGATGTGATTACGTTATTATTCTCTGTAGTAAGTCCCTTTTTTCGTTTTTTATAGTCTTATAGGCCTATGCTATTTACGCTGGATTTATTTTTCTTGATTTATTTCTTTTTTGTAGGCCATGTACTTGCGAGAACAGAAGAGATTACTGTCCACTTTGTATATTTTGTATTATGTCTCTCTGTGGACAAATTTACACTAATAATTGTATATTTTTTGTCAATAACTAACTAACTAGGCTGGAACTATCCTGGCGATCCGGATAGAATGGAATAGAATATAGAATTTAGTCCAAGCCCTGGGACCTTCGAGGTCATTCAGCACTGAAACGGAAATTGACAATAAAAAACTTTAATGGTGTCACAAGAAGGCAACCTCGCAGTTGCACTATGAATCAATTATTAGGAGAGGGTCGAAAGTACAATGGAAGGAAGAGAGTATGAAAGGAAGTACAGTAAAAACAATGAGAAGGGGTTGCAACTGGGGCCCGAAGGGACGCTGCCAAGAACATTAAGTAATGCCTACAATGCAACGCATGAGGTGCACCGACGGCACTATCCCCCCACTGGAGGTGATCCGGATAAAAAACCAAAAAAACTGTGCTCTTGACCCTCTCGTGTTCCCCCACAAATTCCTAAAGCTTGCTAAACCTGAAACCTATCTCCCATCCTTCTGAAAGAGGCGAAAACAATTGGCTGAGAGATCTGCATACACACCGAAGGACGCAAACAAGCGGAGTGCGTTTGTTTTTTCATCCCTGACGAGTAATCAACTTGCAAATCCCCAACGCCCTTTAGTTGCTGACCACAACGGTCCTCCCTCCATGATTTTATGAGATGATCGCCAGGTTGTAGAGCCATTTTCCCTACACTGTCACTCTTTACAAAGACTACTTAATTTCTGAGAAATCATGGGATTATGAAATATATCAAATAAGTATTATTTACATTTTAAAGAACTGCACTATATTTCAGTTCCAAGAGTGTCGTCAAATCTGAAATTTGACAGATGATGCGTTTGCTGCAACCGTATCTATGCATTATGCGGTATCATTTTAAGCATTCAAACGCCATGGAACGAATGGAACGTTGCCATGAGAAAGAAATCGTCTGTTAATAAATTTCCCATCAATCTGAAATTTTTTTTCACTGGCTAACTAACCAATGACCCTTATATATCAACATTCCATTTAACCCCCCCCCCCCCCCCCCCCCACCCCCCCCCCCCACGCCCCCCCCCTCCCCCCCCCCACATTCACTCATGACTTACGAATCACCCATGACCGTAAATTTTCAGTTACTACAAGACACAGGCCAGTAAAAAAATAAAAAAAATTAATAAAAATGAATCACCCATTTCATGAAGTAAATGTTCTCAACGTTCACTATATTCGTCAAGTGTTTAAGTGAAAAACTTGTCTACGCGCATTAAGAAAACAAACTGGTTTCATCTCCAAGTTAATTTGAAACTACAGCCTCCATCACGAAATGCCAAAGAAGCACCTCCCTACCCTGCAAACGTCAAATGATTACCATCCACCTCCAACACTTTAGGTTATGCCACCTGACAAATTACGTCCTGAAAGTATTATACCCAAATTCCTATTGAAATCTGTTTTCAGTAGTCTGTACCCGTGTCGCTTACGGGGAAAACTAGTTAATAGATGTCTGGAAATAAGGAATTGGCACTGGAATTGAAATATGAGATTTAGGCCCGATGCCAAGCACTGGGACCTATGAGGTCATTCATCGCTGACAGGAAAATTGAGAGTAAAGGATGTCTTAAACGTGTTACAGGAGGAAAACCACACAGCTGCATTATGAAACAATCGTTAGGAGAGGTTGGAAAGTAAGATGGAAGAAAAAGGATATGAACGGAGGTACAGTTGCAGTTGGGGGCCGAAGGGAGGATGCAAAGAACCTTAAGTATTGCCTACAATGCACCGCATGAGGTGCACTAGTGGCACTACCCCTTTACGAGGTCTAGAAATAAGGGGCAAATCCCAAGCAGGCACTGGGCCAAAAAGGCCCAGAATATTCTAACTAGCAGAGCAACAAAATTTCAGTGTTCTCTCATTTAAATGACAAAATTTGGCAGTGAACACAGAAACTTTCGGTATTAGGCCTATCAAATAAAGGGAACAGAGACCATTCAAGTATAAATAACAGGGCCAAACCTAGTCTCCATTTTTTTTTTTTTTTATTTTTTTTTTACATTTTTTTTAAAGAGCTGATATTGAAGCTAAATGTGATTGCTCACCACCTGACAGATGTTATAATTGAAATGCACTGGCCAGACCGTGCTAGTTCAAGGGCAAGATATTAAAAACTAAAATGCCATTCTCTGCGGATATTTAGCGCCAGCTCAAAAAAAAAGTACGTCTACACAAGAATCCGCATGTCCGCCAAGACCCCAATATTTCTGATGCATTAATTTCATGAATACATTTTATCAATACGAGCTACAATTACATATGTTCAAAAACATCCAAGTATCAGTGATTAACTATATATCATAATAAACCAGCACCTTCTACCGGGACTCGATGAGTACGAAAATATGAAATCCACATCAGCAGATAGGTTAAGAAAGGCCATCTCATTTTGAAGGTTTAAAGGGGAAATCGTAAGGGATGGTAACCAGTAATGAAAGCTATGAAAGTAATTATACAAAATATGTTCCTCTCATTTATCACGACCGAAGGTCATCGCTGAGCTGCTAGCCGTCGTCTTGGATTACGCCAGCCTTGTGGTGGCACGGGCTGGCTTAACCTAAGACGACCATTAGGAGCTTAATAATGGCATTAAGTCTTCATAAATTCCAGGTTTTAATTTAAATTATTTAAAAAGTTTTAATTTGTTGATTCATAGTCTTCATAAATAGTTATCAACCGTTTGCGAGCAAGGCTACCACGCTAGTTTTGGATACCTAAGACTTATAAACATATCATCAACTGAAAAACCAGATGAATTGTCTTTGCTTCAAACGCTAACACAAAGCATGAAATACAATAAGTAATCCTCTTGATCTAGTGCTAATTACTATAGCAGTAATAACTGTACTTGCAAATTACCTGTTTGTGATGAGTGGTGGGTCAGTCACATCCCACAGCTGGGTTGGTTCAAGTCATAGGCTGATTTAGATACCAAACAAAACACAGCAGCTAGTCAGATCAACATTTAACATTGATCGCCTTGTGAAGGACTAAACCCTTTAAGTTATATTATTTTACACCTTTCTACAAATATACTGGCTGATAAACGAATTTCGATAGCGCTGCAGCTTTTATAGCACCTCAATGAGAATTCTTGTGACGTTTTTAGTCCTTGATCAAAACATAAACATCGGCCTGTCAAACGAGCATCAGTGAAACTTTTCGGTATATTAGTTTTAATTTTTAGAAAATTTCTATTCCCGATCTAATGTATCAGAAGTATACATATAAGGTAGAATGTTTCAAATACATTCCATCTGGTTTACGAATATAAAAAAACGGGTCAAAACAATAGATGCTTCACATTTGTTGCGAAAAAATAAGTTCCAGTCGCTCACAAGTCACAAACACAGTCAGAGTGTTCCACAATCAGGGTTACCGCAAAGTCCGCACATCACCGAGAAATTATAGCTCCGCACCGGGATGTGTAGTGTTAATTTCCACTTCCTAGCATACTTATATCGAAACTTATTCGGTTATAATCAGTTAAATCACTTCAACTAATGCAATTGCCTAATGCATATTTGCAGTTGTTTACAATAATGTAAGTCAGCCTTCACCCTGAGATTAATTCACAAATTAATTAAATTTTACTAAACTATATGTATGTGTATATATATATATATATATATATATATATATATATATATATATATATATATATATATATAGAAATTACAAACGCAAATTGAAGATTGCTGGACCTAAAGAATGAATGCATTTTAAAACATCACGTTTGGGTTACGTCATATGCTGTTGTCAAAATCAGTTTCTTAATTGACAATCGCATGATCGTATTTGATATTGGCGCGTGAACACTCGAGACTAGTGAAAATGGTTAATTTTTCAAAAATATTAGTACTTTCAAAAATAAAAATATCATATAATTTCAATCATTTTTCATTGATGGAAAAAAAGTTTTAAAAGCATAAATATATATGTCGGACCTACCAGCGCCGCATACGTGAGGAGTGCAGACCTCAGCTCTGCATTCAATGACTCCCCCTCGAATCTTCTCCGCACTTTTGGTCGTTTCTCCGCACTTGGCAACACTGTGCCGGACCGACATAGTGTGAAAAGGTACATACATTAGAGATAATAGTCCACTGCTAGTCGCATGTTGGTCCGACATCGTGTCGCATTTACGTACGACAGTGTGAAAGGTCCTGAAGCAGTTGAACAAGTAACTAACGGAACATCCAATAGATGTTGCGCCGTCAGGCCAAGGAAGGAGGAGTGGGCAGCAGGTATTTTTCTTGAGCATAGAGTAAAGTATCCATAATCTATTAACGTTAATTAAGAGAGTGGTCGTAAAACATTTTGTTGTTGACGAAACTGGGTTTGAGTGTAAAATGTGCATTTAAGGAAATATGCGAAATAAATATGAGACTAAAAGTGCTTAGGAAACTCAGTATTTTGAAATAGCATTTCCTATAGATCATTAAATCTTATATACTCGACATGACTGTCCACGAGATCGACAACAAAACTTTCACCAACAGTGTTTAACAGTGATGATCTGTAAAGCAGCAAGCCACCTCTTTATATATATATATATATATATATATATATATATATATATATATATATACACACACACACACACACACACACACACACACACATATATATAATATATATATAGTAATATATATATATATATATATATATATATATATATATATATACCTCAATAAGGTAAGTGAACTGAAAATTTTGCTAATTTGCTGATAGAGATGTATAGAGATGTTCTTATATATATATATATTATATATATATATATATATATATATATATATATATATGTATATATATATATATATATATATATATATATAAAGGTTTTTTTGCCACGAAGGAAAAAATGAAAAAGCGAGATAGCCGAGTACTTTCGGTCCTATTCGGACCCTTTACTGAGCAAAGGGTCCGAATAGGACCGAAAGTACTCGGCTATCTCGCTTTTTCATTTTTCCTTCGTGGCAAAAAAACCTTATTTATACATAGCATCACGTTTTATATACTTCGTGATCAAGTTATTCATATATATATATATATATATATATATATATATATATATATATATATATATATAATATATATATATATAAGAACATCTCTATCAGCAAATTAGCAAAATTTTCAGTTCACTTACTTTATTGAGGTAGCAAAACCATACACACAGATACATGTCTATATACTTATACAATTCATGATTGGGCCAACCTCCATAAAGAAGGCGGGCGATATGAGCAATAAAACACTAAAAAATTACGGCTATATATAATTTTCTTTATTTACTAAATGTTAGTAACTAAAACAACATGAAATATTAGGATACTTTCACCAATATAACAGTTTCATATTTGGTGGAAAAGAGAAAGACAGAACCACAGAATATAACAAGACAACGATAAGTAGAGAGAAAGACAGAGAGAGATAACTTATTAAGTTCTTTTCTAGATTATGGTGTGAAGAAGCCTCGTGTTCTTATTTTCTCCTAGCACCAGATCAGTTGCAAAATATCAGTTATTATCAATTTTACTAATATATTTTTCGTAAGGATATTTTCATCCTTGTTTTCAAGATGCATTGTAATAGAAAATAACTTAACTCAATTTCTGTGTTTCAAGAACCAAAGAAGTTTTCTAGTGCCGATGTAGTTATAGCTAATTCTAATGTGTAAAGAGTTAATATGTTTATTGTAGGAATTTAACTTTTCTCTCCTGTGAAGTCAACTGCCGTGGTCCTTGCCGTTCCCTGACCATTTTCCTGTCTTAGGGAGGGTTAGGAACCACTAGCTTCTACCTTTACATTGGCGAATTAAGTTGCCTAGTATATGGCCATTCGTAGACTGCAGCTTTTAGCTCCACTAATTCTATCAGGGCTTATTTCTTCTACCTTTTTGGACCCCCTCCCCTTTTAATATTCCAGGCTTAGTTTCTTAACTGCTGTGCTCTTATTCTGTCTCAACTTTATTACCTAATCTGTTCCTTCTTTTCTTGGAATGAAGCGCGTTTTGTAATTCCCTTTATTTCAAATAACAAATAAAAGTATTGATATTTACAAAGCCTTCTATATTCAAAATTTAAGCTTATTTCTTTCAGTTTTGACTAAATGTTAAACTAAAAAAAACATCACTTTTTCCGACAATCTGGCAGATAACTTTGAACCAATATAACTTTTTTTTCATTTAATTTTGAGATACTATAGATTTAACTTTTCACTTTAAACCTTTGAAATATGCATGGTCTTCAAAACATTTGCATTAACTGGTAATCAAGTAAAAGGAACATAACAAAAAACACGTGAGCTAGTGTCAATATTTTATCATTAATATTAGTATGATAATATACAATGAGTAGGATGTCCAACCTCCATCTGCATCTGTGACCTCACACAGACGATCAGGTATGGAATCTACAGTTTATATGATGTAACAGAAGTGTGGGTTTATGTATTTGATTTCCCTGGAACGTGTTTTACGCAGATATTTTTTTTCTTTATCAAGCACGCTTCTGCAATTCATTTTCTTAACCTTACAAGTCATGTCGTTTTTCATTGTTGTATTTATTATTTGACGACATTATTGATTCTGTAATTGTTTTTAAATTGCAACAGTTTTCTTCGTTACACATCATTGAGAGGCACCCAATATTTAGTTGTTGTCATTATGATCCGTATTAAACGTATTAATTACATTTGTGTTCTAAGGATGCATTACACACCAAATGCGTCGCCTTATATAGAAATAGGGTTGTTTGGATTTTCTACTTTATTTCTATATTTGGATTTCAATTTTAGGAATCAGGTTATGCTCTAATAAAATTGTACTCCTTTATATCTGATTTTCACTTTTATATAGGACAAAATTGAGTATAATTAAATTTCGTTTTACCTTTTCTTTGTATCCATATGATATAAATTTAAAATCTTAAACTTACCTATAGTGTTTTGAAATCATTATGGTTGAGAAGTTGATTATTATATATAATATATATTATTTCTCTTGATGTCTCGGCTAATTCATTTAGAATGATATCTTTTAGTTATTTTGTAAATTCAATAAATAAAAATAAAACGTAGCTTAAAAAAATGGTCATTTTTTTGCTCAGTTCCAATTGCCCGCCTGTAGTTAGTATTGTTGTTCTTGTAGACAAAAAGGTAAAATAAAGGAAAATCCCTAAATATATTTTAATAAGATAAGACGATAAGAGACCAACAAAAAAGCTACTTACTGCAAAAGATCCCGAGAGAGAGAGAGAGAGAGAGAGAGAGAGAGAGAGAGAGAGAGAGAGAGAGAGAGAGAGAGAGAGAGAGAGAGAGAGAGAGAGAGAGAAGAGAGATAGAGAGAGAGAGACAAAAAAAAAACTAGCAAGCAATTTTATAAACCTACGGCAGATTAAAAATCTTTCAGAATGTTTCTTGCTATATTTCGATAAATCGAAATATCTCTTGTAAAATATTGAAAATCAAGGAAGAAGCGGAGAGATATAGAGGAGAGTATATGAATGGGTATTCCATTTGAAGAAAATGTGGCCTTACCTGGCCTTGGCAGCAGCTGTTGTGTGACGTTGTTGTGGAGATGTTGTTTGTAAACTACGGAGAAGTGTGACGCAAGGATAGTGATGTTGTTTATAGGCTGCTTATTGACTGGGTGAGGTCCTCGTAATTCCTGATGATGGAGGTGAAGAGCCCAAGGAAATGGAATTGAAGGAGAGAATTTCGGCCTTGCGAGAACACCATCCAGTACCAGAGAGAGCAGCAGGTGACTTGGACAGGATAATTTTTGAGCTGCAACAGAGGCTTGACTACAATGAAGAGATTCAGGCGGGCGGGCGGAAAGGAAGGAAGAAAGCACGTCGTGGATGCAGATAACTGAGGAGGTGTTGCAAGAACAGGCCTGGCAAGAAAGGGCCACTTATTCGAAGGTGAGACGTTGTTTGTGAAGGAGAAGGATCAAGTGAAGATGTGAAAAACAGCAGCCGGAAGACAAGATTGTCAAGACACAGAAGAAATAAGCAGTTGATGGATTACACAAAGATGCCATATGTGAGAGGATAAGGGAACCGACAGTGCAATTGCCAGAGGCAAACTGGCAGGTTGAGAGGCAAGAGAAACTGCTACGACAGAAGGAGAAGGACTGCAGCATATAGAGCGAAGAAGCGGCGCGGATGGCGAGGCTCGTCCAGGAACGAAAACAAAAGACGCGACCGAAAAGCGCTAATCGGACAGGAAAAGACGCCGAGGTCAGGTTCGAGCTCCTGCAGAAGAAAGTGGAAGACCTTAGGAAGGAAAGGTGTGGACTCAATTGTGAGTTGGAGGTTTGCAAAACTGTAAGAGAAAGGAGCTGAGGTGCCTTGTAGAGGAAGGAAATCATGGCTTCAAGTGGCTGGATAGGAAGAGCGGTGTTCAGGCGAACGGAACGACCAGTTGGAAGATGAGGTTGGAGAGGTGCGAGGAGCGAAGGAGAATTGGTTTGCCAGGTGAAGAAGCTGCCTGGGAATTAGAGATGCGTGGAGAAGGAGAAGTGGAAAATGAAGGAGCAGCTGTCTATGTTCAAGGAATGGAGCGACCAAGTCTAAGCTTGGCCTTGTGAAGAGGGATCAGATGTGAAAAAAATTTGAGGAGGATGTTTGTTGTATGGAAAGTTTTTTTTTTTTTTTTTTTTTATTGAAATCAATAAAGTTTATCTAGAAAGTACGATTTTCATTTACACAATGAATTTTTTTTAGCAAATTTTGTTATTTAGATAATAATTGGAGTTTAACTGGAATTGAAAGGACTTGGTTGATTGAAAAATGCATGTGTTAGAATTGATTTTAGTTTTGAATGGATTTTAAGAGTGAAGTGACAATACTTGATTTGATGATTGAGAAAAGTAAAGGTTTGTATTTGATGAAAGTTTTGAAGTGTACTATATGGAAGGTTTTTTGATGTTTATATGTCAATAAGTTTGGTTTGTTAATGGTTGAAGGAAATGAAAGTTATCTGGAAATAAGTATAAAACGTTTTGTAAGAGTTTTATTGATTGGTGAAAGGGTGAAGGAAAATTGAAAGGAAAATGAAAGGATTGTGGGAGTGGAGCCAGATTGGAAGCAGAAGATAGAGAGAAGATTGGGGGAGGGCAGGAGAAGGGAAACATTGAGAAAAGATTGGTGGAGTGCCAGGAGAAGCAGAGGATTAAGAGAAGATTCATGGAGCGTCAGAAGAAGAAGCAGAGACTTCAGAGAAGATTTTGTGGAGTGCAAGGATAAGAAGGAGAGGATTCAGAGAAGATTCTGGCATGCGAAGAGAAGAAGCAGAGGATTGAGAGAAGGGCCTGGAGAATTGAAAAGGATTCAGTGGCATATTCTGGTTTCTAAGGTTAAGCAGAGGTGTTACTCTCTATAGGGAGGAGGCGGGCAAAGCTCGCCACGGGTCCCGGGAACGGCGGGCGGGCGAGGCCCGCCTGGCGTCCCGGGACGGGCGGGCGACGGCCCGCCAGGCGTCCCGGGACGGGCGGGCGGCGGCGGCCCGCCAGGCGTCCCGGGACGGGCGGGGCGGCGGCCAGCCAGGCGTCCCGGGACGGGCGGGCGGCGGCCCGCCGAGGGCGTCCCGGCGGGCGGGCGCGGCGGCCCGCCAGGCGTCCCGGGGACGGGCGGGCGGCGGCCCGCCAGGCGTCCCGGGACGGGCGGGCGGGCGGCGGCCCGCCAGGCGTCCCGGGACGGGCGGCGGGGCGACGGCCCCGCCAGGCGTCCCGGGACGGGCGCGCGCGGCCGCCAGGCGTCCCGGGAGACGGGCGGGCGACGGCCCGCCAGGCGTCCCGGACGGGCGGGCGACGGCCCGCCAGGCGTCCCGGGACGGGCGGGCGACGGCCCGCCAGGCGTCCCGGGACGGGCGGGCGACGGCCCGCCAGGCGTCCCGGGGACGGGCGGGCGACGGCCCGCCAGGCGTCCCGGGACGCGGGCGACGGCCCGCCAGGCGTCCCGGGACGGGCGGGCGACGGCCCGCCTGGCGTCCCGGGACGGGCGGGCGCCGGCCGCCCCGCCAGGCTTCCCGGGACTTGGGCGGGCGCCGGCCAGCCAGGCTTCCCGGGACGGGCGGGCGCCGGCCGCCAGGCCTTCCTCGGGACGGGCGCGGGCGAGGCCCGCCAGGCTTCCCGGGCGGGACGGGCGGGCGCCGGCCCGCCAGGCTTCCCGGGAGGGGGGGGCGCGGGCGCGGCCCGCTGGCGTCCCGGGACGGGCGGGCGGGCGCCCGCCAGGCGTCCCGGGACGGGGACGGGCGGGCGACGGCCCGCCAGGCGTCCCGGGACGGGCGGCGACGGCCCGCCAGGCGTCCCGGGACGGGCGGCGACGGCCCGCCAGGTCGTCCCGGGACGGGCGGGCGACGGCCCGCCAGGCGTCCCGGGACGGGCGGGACGACGGCCCGCCAGGCGTCCCGGGACGGGCGGGGCGCACGGCCCAGCCAGGCGTCCCGGGACGGGGCGGGCGACGGCCCGCCAGGACGTCCCGGGACGGGCGAGGGCGCGGCCCGCCAGGCGTCCCGGGACGGGCGACGACGGCCCGCCTGGCGTCCCGGACGGGCGGGCGACGGCCCGCCTGGCGTCCCGGGACGGGCGGGCGCCCGCCCGCTGGCGTCCCGGGACGGGCGGGCGACGGCCCGCCTGGCGTCCCGGGACGGGCCGGGCGACGCCCGCCTGGCGTCCCGGGACGGGCGGGCGACGGCCCGCCTGCGTCCCGGGACGGCGGGCGGGCGACGGCCCGCCTGGCGTCCCGGGACGGGCGGCGACGGCCCGCCAGGCGTCCCGGGACGGGCGGGCGACCGGCCCGCCAGGCTTCCCGGGACGGGCGGGCGACGGCCCGCCAGGCGTCCCACCCGGGACGGGCGGGCGCCGGCCCGCCAGGCTTCCCGGGAGGCGGGCGGGCGCCGGCCCGCCAGGCTTCCCGGGACGGAGGGCGGGCGACGGCCCGCCTGGCGTCCCGGGACGGGCGGGCGGGCGCCCGCCCGCCAGGCGTCCCGGGACGGGAGGGCGGGCGACGGCCCGCCAGGCGTCCCGGGACGGGCGGGGCGACGGCCCGCCAGGTCGTCCGGGACGTGCGGGCGAGGCCCGCGGCCAGGCGTCCCGGGACGGGCGGGCGACGGCCCGCCAGGCGTCCCGGGACGGGCGGGCGACGGCCCGCCAGGCGTCCCGGGACGGGCGGGGCGACGGCCCGCCAGCGTCCCGGGACGGGCGGGCGACGGCCCGCCAGCGTCCCGGGACGGGCGGGCGACGGCCCGCCAGGCGTCCCGGGACGGCGGCGCGACGGCCCGCCTGGCGTCCCGGGACGGAGGGCGGGCGACCGCCCGCCAGGCGTCCCGGGACGGGCGGGCGCCGGCCCGCCAGGCTTCCCGGGACGGGCGGGGCGCCGGCCCGCCAGGCTTCCCGGGACGGGCGGGCGACGGCCCGCCTGGCGTCCCGGGACGGGCGGGCGCGCCCGCCCGCAGGCGTCGGGACGGGCGGGCGACGGCCCGCCAGGCGTCCCGGGACGGGCGGGCGACGGCCCGCCAGGCGTCCCGGGACGGGCGGGCGACGGCCCGCCAGGCGTCCCGGGACGGGCGGGCGATGGCCCAATCAGAATGAACGCACAAAGTTGAAACGAACGCGCCAAGGTAAACAATGAACGAAGTATACAAAACACCATGTAAAATAACTTCAAATGTGACTTTTTAGATCGTCTGCATGATGGAAGCCTAATAAGAAATACTAATTCAAACAAAATCATTTCGAGCTCCTGTGGTCTCATTATTCGTTCGTTAATAGGCTGTTACAACGAGAAAGCAATTTCCCAGAAATGAAGTCTCTTTACCGAACTTTAAACTTGTGTCTTTAGTGTAAATTGTAAATTACTTTATATTACTTTGAAAATGTGCATAAAGTACAGGCAGTCGTACGTTCAATCTAACAATAACAACAGACTTTTCAAGAATATTTTTACGAGCAATCAGCACAGTTCATCAATAAATGGAGCAGCTAAAATTGTTTTTAGTAGTTCCGCACTAAACATCTCTACCCATCTCCATGGATTAGATAAGCCATACAATGGTACTATCGCGCACAATAGTTCGTTACCCTCTGCTGCTGAATCGGGCCCTTTCACACTATGCGATTCTAGTCGCACCAAGATACGATTGCGGTTGCCGCATCTAAATGCGACACAAAATTGCGCAAATCGTACATTTTGTCCGACTGGCCGCACAAAGTGACCCCAATTTTTGACAAGCGCTTGCAGTCTGCTCTCAGCCTGTGGTGGTGACTACTATACAGGAAGAGAAAAATTGTCTTTATTTATTACATTTGAGAAAAAAGAAGAGAAAACCTAGAATTCACTCGGCACACCTTTGAATACACAAAGGCACTGTACGGTTGAATACTTTGTCACAATTTTCGAGGAGCTGAAGAGAGATAATGATAAATTTGCAATACTTCAGAATGTCTAAAACAACCCTTGAGGAACTCTTGTCACATCTGCATGACCAGTCGCTAAAAGAAATACGACATTCAGAGATGATATTTCGCCAGCACAACAACTGGCAGTACCATCAAGTAAGAGGAAATCATATGGACTTATTTCCTTGTAAATGCTGGTTTTCCATATAGAAAATAGGAGAAATGAAAACAACTAGTGTTAGCTGAAACATCTCTATTTATCAAAGTATAAACTGATATATCTATATAAAAACAAATCTTTTACTTTGATATAAAAAAATCCATATCTCTGTTTCATTAATTAATGTAAGTAAAACGTAAGTGTAACTATAAAAATTCTAAAAAAACTAAAAAAATATATAGCGAAATCAAAAGCTTTTAGTCCTCTTTATATCAATAATCTGCCGATAACCTTCTAATAATTTCAGTATCAAAACGTAAATGTAAACCTTAATGAAAAACAGCAAATCATTTAGTAAATCATTTCTCAGTAGTTTATACTTAAGCAATCCATACCTGTAGTTCTTTCTTATTTACGAATAACACTATTGTTATTATTATTGTATGGTGTTTTTTCGTTGCATGGAACAAGTAGGTTATTCAGCAACGGAATAACACTATTTATATCAACATGTTTTCAATACCCAATTGCACCCGATCACCAGAAGCAGTGGAACGTGGAAGTCTACTGCTGTCGCACTTATAT
>NC_087209.1:27617428-27632428 GCF_015104395.2 Macrobrachium nipponense | reverse complement strand
CCATGAATATAGCAGAGGACGATTTCTGTATATTTCAAATCCTTTTTGAATCTCCTCTTCGGAGTTCCTTTCAGGGCCGATTCGATCGTTCTTGACTTACATATATATATACAATTTGGTATTTCTGTAGAAGCATTCCACATCGTTCGTCCCCGCGAATACTAAAGCCACCAGGAATTGGGGCGTCAAATGTATTTCGCCGTGTTTAGTACGAGCCTCGGAGGGTTAATTGCAGTCGTCTGAATAAATATTACTTAAAATTCTTTTTCAGGAGGTAAAACTGCATAGAAAAACCGCAAGTGACATAGTCTAAGCCGCCGCGGAATAGTAATATAGATCTACCTACAGTTTTTGAAAGTTTGAGTCTTCATAGATGTCTATGGCTTCTTTCAGCTCGCTAAAGCCTGGAAACATTTGTTTTTCGGCGAAAACTAGTGTATTATTCCGCAGTTCATGCTGTTCCGTCGTCATTTTTCTTGCTGTCACTGATATGCCCAAGGCGGTAAACAAGGGTTCGGGCATGCGCGATTCACTGCCGTACCAATATCTATAGCGATCGGGGTACGGCTGCCGTACCAATATCCAGTTCGTTTTTTGGGGGGCGGGACTAGCCGCGAGCAATTATTATTATTATTTTTTTTTTTTCGCAGTGGTTATGATGTGGTACAGCTATACTGTATAATTGAGCCTATATTACTTAAGGCTTTATTTCTTGTTTGCAAAACCTATAGAATATGGTTTCAATGCCACTTAAAATGTTTCAAGTGTTCAGTTTTATTTTAATATTTTCACCAGTATAAGTAAGCTTTTACTGGTTATTTTGTATGTATATGTATGTGAAAATGTATATGTGCAGAAGTAAAAAATATATATGTATGTTAGTGTTATATAAATATATATTTCTAAAGTAACATAAACTAAAACAAACAGGGATATGTAGAAATCTGTTCGTATTACCTTCATTCATGTACACCCTATGAATGCATAGGTTCAAATACTAGTCAGGTTAGGTGAACTCAACGCAATAATTCTCGCCGAGTAATGAAAGTTATTCCCAAGATACTTGGTGATGATTCCGACTGTTATATGACTCTGGGTATCCATGCAGTTGATATATATATATCTATATATATATATATATCATATATAATATATATTATATATATATATATATATATATATAGCGATGTTTTGTGCTGTTGGAAGTTTTCAAGAATGTATATAAATATATATAATATATATATATATATATATATATATATATATATTATATATATCATTCATGGATACCCGATTCATATCGAATCTACCATATTATATATATATATATATATATATATAATATATATATATATATATATATATATATATATATAATATATATATATAGGCGATTTTGTGCTGTTGGAAGTTTTCAAGAATGTATATAAATATATATATATATATATATATATATATATATATATATATATATATATCAATTCATGGTACCCGATTCATATCGAATCTACCATATCTTGGGAATATCTTGCATTACTCAGCACAGTTTTTATACACTTGTGCAGTTGTTGTAAGAGTTCATGCTTCTCTTTACGTGCGAGGTTAGAGGTGTAGGCTGAAATAATCAATATGAAAGTGGACTACTAGTCTGTCCGTATGAACTTTAATTAAGATTGATTAAACTTTACCGTGACTTGCCGCATCATGGTACTCAACTTTTTTTTTTTTTTTTCCCTTTCATCGTTTTTCTTCATTTTTGTACTTGGTAAACATGACATCCTTGAGTTCTGATGTTTGTGATACCATGATCACAGTTCATTAATTAAAGTTTGGTGTTCATGAAATAAAGCGGCATTTGGTTAAGCCGCTAAAGTAAATGCGATTTTATGCACAATAAATATGTAAATTAATAAGTAGGTAAGAACATGTAATGGATTATTCAATATCACTGGCTCTCGGGACTTAAATTTTAGTCCGGTATCTGACCTAAGCTCGGATGACAAATAATAAGTGAATCGAAAAATAAATCAGTACGAAAATTGCATTCTTAAAAACCAGGAGTTTTCAGGTTCATATTGCCGCAGATTTCAGTTCATGAATAATGACAATGATATAATTATTCTATATAATTTAATGTGCTTCTAAAGGGAGGGTAAAGAAAACGCTCACTTACATAAAAGCATTCTTATATTTTTGGCAGAAAATACTTCTCGTTAACATATCAGAATCTCACTGTACAGTAATAAATAATACCGGTAATTGAGCTATACATCTAAATATTGCACAGCCTTAATAGTACACAGTCGTAGTTTCGGTAAAACCACTCTTTGAGATGTAGAATAATAAAAAACGAGTAACAAAAAATATACATCAGGAGGACAGTACATTGTGGTGTTGAGTGAACTCGCTGGAAAAGTCATTTCAAATGTAGCCACGAGAAACATCAGAACTAGAATTCTAGACTTATTTATTTCCTAGAATACTAGAGAAAGCCTACGCTAGCATCGGGAGAGCCAAGTGCTTCACAGCAATCAGGATTCACAGCAAAGCAAAGCTTTTGATAAACATATGACAGGAAGTTGGCCTACTGTAAACTAACCCTGGGGTAACAGACAATACTAAATTGATTAGTTAAAAGATGAAAACCCAGGACCACAGTTCCTTATAAATAATTTAAAATCCGTGACATGAGAAACACCAACTTGTTTCCTCTTTGTTGAAAACAAGCGAAAACTACTGAAACTTAGAGTTTGAAAGTCAGGTCAATCTACAGTTAATAAGTGTCGTTGTGATGGCACCAGGATCTCTCGTTCATTTGCCTACTTTCCCATTCCCCACTGCAAATGAAATGACATTTCCACGAGGCGACGACAGTAATCAAAATATAACGATTTTGGTCTAATTTACATACTTACAAAATTTCCTTCAGGTCTGGAGTGATGTCCAGTGGCCTCGGGAAATGTACATTTTTTTTACATACATACAGACATACACGCATTAACGAATGAATACAATCTAGTAGTGTGTGTGTGTGCAGAAATACAAGGCCACTGGAACTCCAGTCTGTAAAACACTCATTCCAACCTTTATATACAATCTCAATCCGAACAATCAAATCGAGCTTTTCTTGAGCTTTGAAACCCTCACGAATTGAAACTCCCCGTGAAGGCCTAACTTACACATATTGTCTACATAAGCGTGAAAGACATACAACATCTTGGGATGTTCCATATCGAAAGTTTTCCTTGCCTTGGGGTTCCGGGTAGCTTGCTGGTCTAGTAATCAATGGCCAGGCTGTGGGAGAGTGGGCGCGTGAAGACTTGACTAGGGAATGGGGAGGGAGGGGGAGGGAGGGACTTAAGAGGGTATTAAATACAGCGGAAGAAAAGGAGTGCGGGAAAGACCGTTTTGCTCATTGTGACCCCCTCGGTGACAGGATTTGTATCCTTCCGGATATTTCGTCCGAGATATTTTAAATTTTCATCGGCTCTTGACTGGCCACTCTGTGGCAAGGCCAATTCTATTGGCCTTGCTCTGTGGGCTCCTTGGGCTGCGATGTGGCTCAGTGCCTCGCACAGTAGGCTCAAAGGAGCTGTTGGAAGTTTTCAAGAATTGATTTCTGGAATGAACAGCGCTCCCTGTCCTTGTTAAGCATGGTAGTATGTAGAGAGCGTGAGAAAACAGTGAACCTCACATTCATTCAATAAATAAAAATAATTTACCATCCTTTCACACATAAGAACACAGACCCTCATTCACCGTTCACTCTTGACATACGAATTGAGGGTAATGGAACCGTCTTTGTTAAAGTGATGAGATCTGAAATAAATAATAACTAAATTGGTCATGAGAATCTCTCTCTCTCTCTCTCGGGGTTCACTGTGGTGGTGCTCACGTTCACTCAGTATGGAACGTAAGAGGGGATACGATCACAGCACTTTATTTCCCTGAAAAGAAAGGAGGTGACCGGCGAAGCTTGGAAGAGTAACCACAGCTTATGCCCATAACTGGCCAAGACATTAACCTAACTAAGTGGCATTTCCCCATGAAAGAGCCACCTTCGAATATATTCCTTTTCTGGATGACGACCAAGTCCGAGTTGAGTTTCACAGATCACGGCACGGGTAGAAAGTCGTAACCAAAAATATTCCTTTATTGTATAAAAAAGGGATTGGTTTTTCTAGGACGCTTTTCAGCCATGTCCCGGGATACTACAATACTACTGTGAAACGCGACTCTGAGTTGCCGTAAAAATTCTTACAAAATTGTATCCTTAGGAATAAGACCGTTATTGCAATATACTGATATTACATAAAAACTGTTGTACATCCTCCTTATATTCAGTTAACAGTGCGCACTTAAAGTAATCATATTGTGGGTCTTTCGAAAGAATCAGTTTATGTAGTGTTTTGTATTGTTTACGTAACTGTAAAAAAAGGCTTTTATAACTCCGTTTGCTGTAATTGAAAGAGTCCCTTACATTTTCCTTTTCGAAAACGTGGAGGACAAATCTACGAAATGAAAGTAACTCATACATTATAAATGGTAACTTTCTTATTCCCTTAATTTGTGCTAGACTTAGAGCTGAGCTGAGTTTGACTGATTTCTATCCCATGTACGTCGACCGGACTGTGTAACATCTGGAAGCTGATTATTTTTAACTGCTGACTGATTATTCTTGTAAACTACTTCGGCAACTGTCTAGGTTATGAATGAATCTGAGATATAGTTAATGACTATTTCAATGAAGACCACACGAACCATTTGAATATTTATTGTGTTTACGTTATTTATGAGTAATCTTTCTAAGTAGCAAAATACGATAGCAATGGTTGTTGACAACGACTTGGACTACTGGATGTGGGAGGTATCTGCAAGAATCAAAATGAATAGTCGTAAATGAGAAAGCTGATATTCTTTCACTGATTGGAAATTATGTTTATAGAAAAACTAGCGCTTGAGTATCAATGTCCGTTTTACCATTCATAAGATATCCTGATACTACTTACAGACAAACTAACGCACAATTGGCAGAAGTAATATTGATACTGTTCCGACATTGTCCATGAAATTAAGAAACAGTAAAACTATTCGCGGTTTCAAGATGCAATTGATGTACTGTAACTAAAAGGAAAAAAATGTTGAAAAAAAACTACACTTGTCACATTTTAAGAGGTTAAGTGTAAACATGACAAGGTTTTCACTCGTAAGGATTTACTATTTATCGCGTGGAAGTTCACTATACATCGGCAACATTATTTTCTTTCTCACTGTCTAGAGGCGCGTAGCTTAGTTCTAAACGGTAGTACTAGTTAGTAGATGGACGTTGTGCTTGAAGAGGATCCCATAGATGTATGGGGATAACGGCTAACACTTTCGAAGCAAAATTACTGAGAAAACTCTCTACTGAAATCAGTATTATTCCGTTTGAGTTCCTAAATAACACATACGCACGACTGGGGAAGTTGTTCTTTTTCGTAAATCAATTCCGTCTAGTTAACAGTATTTACTGTGCAAGCATCGTCTCATTTTTTTTTTATCTAAGTGCCTTTCTATTTATCGACATGCACGCGCGCAATATTTATTTAATAATATGTTATTCCAAAGAAAACAAACAAACACGGTACTATATATTTTCAAACGTCTATAACAGCGCTTCTACGAAATTGACAAGTGCTGACGATTTGTTTCCGAAAACTACCGGAGTTACTGTCACGTATCAACAACATTAACTTTCATTTCATAAATATACTCGTGTATATATACATTTATATATATACATTATTTACAACGCTTGGAGTAGACATGTTCTATTACCTATTCAGGAAGATTATAATTCCGTTACAAAGTCAGGCTAAGGGCTGGAATAGATTATGGTATTTAGCTGATAAAAAAACTGTAAATATTAACGTATAATTTGTGCAAAACTTATCTACTTGTGTCATATTTGGATACACAAACAGCTTCCGGCGCCGAAGTGCTCAGTGTCGTTTGAGCATATTCATATATCATCTCTCCATCATGTTCCCGTCGCACTTTGCACCATATGACCAGTAGTTTACCCATACTGGTGCCAAACTGTAGCAGCCCCATATGGTCGCCATCCCATGGTCTCACAAACTCGATCATGCGCATTCATTTTTGGCACCAGTTTTGGCTACTTCTTCGAAAGTCAGCGGTGGGGGACAGGTGCTAGGAAATCGTGTTCGAGGGAACTTCGGTCGATGATAATTCTTCTTTCATTGATGGAGCTGTTCCGAATAATTATTCACGCAAAAAAGTTTGCATCTTATGTCCTTTCCATTGCTATCTAACGCGAACTACATTAATCCACTACATTATATTATGGGAATGACGCATCTATCACTTAAGTTTATGCCATGGAAATTGCGCATTCTAAATTCTTTCTTTCCGTGGCATGGCATGTCAAAATATTCTAGAGTAGTTACGCTGCTGGACTACCACACGGATCAACCAAGGTTTCAGAATGACTTGAGTGCTGTGTTTATGTATGCTTACGCAAATACGCCAGTAATATAAACAAAATAAACGATACATAAATGATAAGAAAGAGGCTTAACTAAAGTAGTCTGAAAGACGAGCATCTCGATTTTGCTCCCCTAATTGTTGCTAGTCGATAACAAGTTGAGGTGAATAAGCGTCGTACGCATTACTTAAACTCAGGATTATTAGATTAATCCTGACTTAAACTATGCATAATGGATTTATCGCACTTTACGATTCATAACCAGTCTCATCAATCTCACTTAAATAACTGCATTAAAAAATATGTAAGTGGGGTTTCAGAATGTGGAATTCCAAAATGTATAATTCTCCTCGGCCCATCAGCACAATTTTCTAGCGGGCTTTGGGTAGCAATGCCCCGTCTCGGTCTCAACACCAGCAAAAAACATTTGGGAAATTTTCTTTCTGCTTGCGGCTTTGAAACGAGACCGTTAGAAACATAAACGCTCTTTCCAGAACTTGCCTGCAAGAACACGCGACAGTCCAACAAATGTAGTTATGTTCTTTCTCAGAGGTAGTTCATCATATGGTAAGGACGTACTCTGCATGACATATTTGAAAATTGGCGTTAAAAAAAATGCGGGTTTTTAAATGGAAATACGCGCGCATGCGCTGGCATACATACTCTCGGCAATTCTAGCCCGTTTATCGTTACACACTACTGATATGATCCCACTATATTCATATAAGGCAATGAAGTCATGGCAGGCGTGTATAATGATACATAGTCTAAAATCTACGATGTACAGGATAAATAATGAGTTCATTACAATAGGATTAAGGCGGATTCCAACGAGTTTGTTCTTTGGCATCTTTCAGCACTTTCCGAAGAGTAGCCAAACATTTGTGATGAAGTTGAGATTTATTTCGTTTGATTGTGACGGGTGACATCATCGTCTAAGCGATCATGAGTGAATGAAGTCAATTTTGCATCAATATAGAAATAATCACCGGTTTACGCTAAGTTTACCGGCAAAATGCTAAAAGATACAAGGGCTCGTGTGAAATCAGACTTCGACATTCATTGTGAATCAACATTTTGTCATGATACTGCATGCATTACGCAATGCCCTTAAATTCAGTGTAATGCTTCCCGACGTGGCAATTGAAAGTTGCATGCATGTGGCATGTAATTAAAAAATATATGGTAAAAAAGCCTTCATAAGTGAATATATCATAATATATAACAATTCGTATATATAACAATATCCATACAAAAAGAGATATGTATGCGCTAACAAATGAAATGAGTCAAACGCTGACATGTCTTTACCGCGTTTAGAAAACGCTGGAAGCCTCTTGCATTTCGACCCTGCTCCTACGAGGCGTTTCCAATCGCGATGGTAGGATCCCAGGGCCCGTTCAGAATTCAGAGTAATAAACCGTTTACACGGCGCAGTTGCGTTGGTGATTTGCTAGAATACTATAAGACTGGAGAAAGTCAGGCTCGGGAAAGAATTTGTCACTTATAATGAAAAGTCATCCAATATGGGACATGGGTTGTTAGAATATAAGGATTAAGCCGCAATTCGAAGTGAATCGTCATACGATTTGATGCCCATTCTGAAATAAATTAAAAATGCTTGGTCCTTATTCACTTGGTTCTGGATATAAAACTACGACCATTCCTTGCGTAGGTCTATGGTTTTTGAATTTGTCGTTTGCTCCGGCGATTAAGTACCCAAATGCATATGCTGTTCTATGTTGACAAAAAAAAAAAAAAAAAAAAAATGGTGAACCGGGGCGTTGAACGCCTACATGGGAACGCAGCGTTTGAAACCGCCTCGTGTTAACGGGACGCCAGAGGATTCTTGCACTCACAATTCTTATCTAGAATCACAATTTCATTCTTGCATTCACTCACAGAACACGACGACCTCGCCACACACATTGCATATTATTTACATTACAAATACCCTGTATATTTCCAATAAAAATATCGAATCTGGCCATCGCTTAAGAAACCAAGTCCAAGAAATTTGTTTTTGAAGACTTAAATTCTATACCTTAACTCTACAAATTTTTTTTAAATGCAGGTTTCGAGAAAACACGTGACCATTGGCATTCACCAATCATGACCGCGCCTTTGGAAAGAGATCAGAATAAATTGTTTTGACAGGTAACCTAAATCATCCCATTTCCTTCCACATCACACAAGACAAAGTAAGGATAATTAAAAAATAAATAAAAATCGCACACTCGGCTTTGGTATGACAAGAGACATTCTTCATTCGTGGAAGATCAAGTTTGATTTAAAAATTGATTCCGTAAAAAAATTCAACAGTTCATTACACTGTCATCACAGTGAAATAAAATTACAAATAAAATATGTTACAGTTCGCGCGTTTTCAAAATTCCCTACCCAGTGCGTACATAGTACATCCACCAATACGTAACCCCCTACAATAACTTAATTGATTTGCACTTCCGGACATACGGACATTATTCACTCTTGAGATTTTGCCTGTCGAGAAATGTCCTCCTCACGCGTGGTTGTTGTTCATGGCTTCCATTTGCTGCTTCTTCTCCTTCTCGTTGGTGTAGTTGACGAGGGCAGGTTCCATGAGCATAAGGAACGCCGAGATCACCATTGAAAATCCCATGAAATAATAACAGGGTACGAAACTGTTGGTGCTGTCCACGAGTATTCCTGAAACGGAGACATGACCAGTGAGCTTGATCATAACAAGCGTGAATTGAGTTTTGAATCAACTCGTACATTTACGGTCGCTAAGCTAGAGTATCATACATCATTCAGTGTATTCGGAAGACGATTAGAATTGACGATAAAGACTCAAAATATAAAGTCCCACCACCCAAGAATTTTATGTATATATTTTTTTTTTTTACTGTTTTACAGTTAAGATTGTATGGATATCCTAAATTTAGTAATAATTTTTTGGGGGAGATATCAGTTTTTACTAAATATCGATTTTTACTAAATATCCATTTTTACCAAATATCAATTTTCACTGTAGTTTTAAAATTAATTTATTTCATTCGTTCATAAATTCACTGACATGCATTTCAAACCAAATTCATTAAAGCGCTGAATAATCCTTTGGATTCCAGTGCTTGGCTTCAAGCCTAAATTCCATTCCACCACCCAAGAAGCACATAATATCTGTCTTAGAGACACAGTCTCCCTGAACTGAGCGTCACTTCAAGATAAACGGTAGACTGAAATTTATGCTACCCAAACCCCAAAAGAACAACTCCGATAGAAGACATCATCATCAACTCACCGTTTACTTGCGGCGATATGAAGTTCATGCATCCATGGAAGAGCCTGGCTAGACCGTAGGACGAGGCAAGGCGAGCCGCCCCGTGATGCTGGGCGAGGATGGTGGGTATCAGCACGAACCAGGCTCCGATGCCGAAGCCGTACAGGCCCAGAATGGCCGACAGCGAAGCGAATGTATTCAGCTGGGGCACCAGGAGGACAGACATGCTCGACGCTATGCCACTGAAAATGGAAGGAGGAACATTATATACTAGATCAGACCGACAAATTTCAGGGTGTATTTATAGATCTTGACTTTCAGGCAGTGACTACTGGCTGATGTTGCTGAGGAAGCTCATGGCACAGTTAGGAAAGCTATACTATGTATGAAGTAACTATAGTAGATTCACATCAACCGTGCATCTGATGTCTAGGCCCGTCCCTTACGACGCTCCTGGTTGGCTGTTGATAAGCCAATCACGGGGCTGGAAACTCTGTCTCTCTCGAGAGAGAGTCGCATAGGCAGGATGTATATTCCACCTCTCCTGAGGGATACATCTTTCAAAAGTATCCCTCAGGAGAGGTGAACATACATCCTGCCTATGTGAGCTCTCTTCAGAGACTGAGAGTTTCCAGCCCTGTGACTGGCTTATCAACAGCCAATCAGGAGCGTCGTAAGGAACGGGCCTAGACATCAGATGCACGGTTGATGTGAATCTACTATAGTATCTCACAAGTGGAGAGTTACGATAGTTAAATTTATTATTGTACGTCACAAGAACCAGTTTTCTTGTTTCCACATTACCACCGCCAATACGTTTCTCTGTGCTTGCAAGTATTTTAGATCATATCATTAAATACCGGCAAAATTATTAGTTTTCCATATTTATCATCTAGTCATGTTTTGACCAAGCTAATCATAAGACACTTTTTATATTTCATACCCTAGATATTCTTCAAGCATTAATTGATTATTTTTCTAAAGTTCAGTAGATCACACTGTAAAGAGAATCTTCTCTCCCCACAGGTTCTTACCTGACGAAATAGATGTAGCTATTCCTAACAAGTCCAAGGTCTGAAACGAAGCCAACTCCCAGACGACCCACCAGATCGACAATGGACGATATCGAGAGCATCTTGGGGACTTGGGATGATGGAATATCCACTGACTCGGCATATGCAGGTAAGAAGAATATAGCGTGTGGAGCCCCAGTTGCCATGAAAAATACTGACATGGCAACCATTAAAAACAGAGGATTTTTGAAAAGGGAGACGTCTATGCAACTCAACATGAGTGTGTATAAGCAGCTAGGGCTGTCGCTTTCCGAGCCTTCCTCCTCTTCGTCGTCATCATCATCTATATCTTTTTCCTTCTCTTTCTCATCTTGCAGTTTCTCTTCTGCACTTGGATCGTCTTGTAATTTTTCCTTCTCTTCCTCGCATACCTTTGGCGTTTGTTCTTCATCCATTTCCTCAGAAATTTGGGAATCGTTGTCTTGTTCCTTGATAACAGCAGTCATTATTCTTCCTTGTACTCTGCGAACAGAACTCTGCCTTCCAAGCTGAGGTCTGCCGTCCATACTCAGTCGGGATTGGGAATGGCGGATGCTGCCAGAGCGGTTTCTAGATAACTGGGTAGTGCCCTCTTCTTCAGATGCCAGTCTCACCAGGGTAGGATGTCTCGCAACTTTCTGGTTAGCGTCAGAACCATCTGAAGTTAATCTCACGAGAGGCGGATGCTTGTTTTCGGTCGATAATACTAGCTTAGATAGAGAAGACTTACTGCTAGCTGCAGTGCTAAGTTTTGAAAGAGAAGATTTACTTCCAAGAGCCATACGAATGGATGATCGACTGCCCATTGATGCCCGTTCACCCGATATGCTCCAAGACCTTGCGTACAGTGTTAGATCAGGGATGCTGTTCATCATGGAGGCGCTCCTCAGGAATGACACCTCTCCTCTTAATTCTTCTTCTTCCACTGTTGTTGTTGAGTTGAGGCGGTTACGGACCATTCTCTGCCAAATAGCATGAGGTCTGTTAAGTGGAGTACCGGGGGCAGAAGCGGGGGAGGGCAAATTAGTTCTAGGGGTGGCAGGGGTATTTGGTAATAACTTGTTGTACTCTGGTACAGGTGCATGAATTTCTGATTCCTCCTTTGGCTGCTTAGCCCTCTCCTCGGCCTGGATGAGGGCATGCAGACGAATGGGGCGATACAGCATACATGCAGCGCATATGTGAAGTTGCATGGCTGCCAAGATCAGCATAGTTCCTCTGAGCCCGTACTCCTCCATAAGATAATCCACTAATGGTGGCAAGAAAAAGCCTCCAAGGGCATTGCCAGAGACACATATGGCTGATGCAAGGGCACGGCGCTTTTCAAAGTATAATGATACGATCAGAACACCAGGAGTTGTAGTAAGACCTGCACCCAGACCTGTGACGGGAGATACACAGAAGAAAAAATGAACTTTAGCTTCATCAAGAAATATATTAACAAAAATTTGTAAGTCTGAAAAGTCATATAATTTTTTAATTTTAAATAAAACTTTGTGAGAACTTGAACATCTCATTTGCAACAGAATGGTAAAAAAAGGGAGAATTCTGCATTAACGTACAGGGGAAAACGATAGGCTCTAGCTAAAACAATAAAATTCACTGACGTTTAAAAAAATGCACTTACACAAGAATATACACTGCCACTAGCGCAAAAGTTATTGCTGCTGGCAAAAAAGCATTGGCACAAGCAAGAACAGAAACTAAGGCTAACTTTATAAGATTTTCTCATCAACGCCCAAACCTCGACAGCCTTACCTGTCAAGACGCCAACTGAAAGGATGAGCTGGTTCATGGAGACCGCCTGCGACCCCAGAACGAGACCCAAACAGCAGAGAAGTCCACCGACGAAGGACACTTTTCGAGAGGTAAAGTTTCTGCATAGCGTTCCCGTTAGAGGAGCTGGAGAGGATGAGAGGAAACAAATCGACATGAAATATAAAAACATTTACTTAATTTTGAACGTAGATATAAATATAAAAATTACTATAGTGCATTTACTTTTCTAAGATCGCTCTGTTGGGGTCAGGTAGAAAAAACAGAGTTGTCATATCTACGGGTATGTAAGTCCCGAGGGAAAGGGTTTGCTCCTAACCTGTTATCTTTTTTTTTAATTCTTATTTTCATTCCCGATTCTATTTAGCTACTCCTTCTTTCTCTTTCTATAATTATAGATGCGCTGAGTGGCCTGTTGGCTCCGGTGTTTGGACTTGAGACATAAATTCATAAGTCAAACGATCTATTTGCACTTAAAAAAGACACCCACTCATTCCTTCTTTGCATAATATTATCATCAAAATCATCCAGTCAGTCACAGGACTCACTTTTTCTTTTCTTTTTTGAGACACTGGAGATTCCACTAAATTTCCCGCCTCTCTTGCTTCCTAGGTGTCTACGAATAGTCATTTCTGACACTTTTGTTGCGTCAGATTTTCTCTGGATAACCTTCGAAACATCAGTTACAAGACCTTCGTGATGTTTTTATAAAATAAAGTATTTCAGGAAATTACAGACTATTTCCTTGGCCTCAGGTGGTGGGTGAAGACGTTTACGGGAGTCACTTGGGCTGGGCTGTCCATACGTTTCACAGTGGGTGATCGAGTGGGAATATCCTTTAATGATATTGACCATGACCTTTTAAATCCTCTTAAAATTCATAGGTCCCCTATACTCAGATCTGGCATCGCCGGGGAAAAATATGCCATATCTTCATTTTCATTAAAGGAAACTGAGGTTTTAACGAAGAATATACGTAATAAGATATATTTAAAATATCTGATGTAAACCAAGAACCACATTTCAAGAAATGAAGACTATTTCAATAGACTCTATGAAGCTAATATGATTACCATAACATGAAAACTGGCAACGTATGATATCTGTACAAGCCACACCACATTGATCTTAGAAAAATTGACGGACAAATAGGGCATAAGCCTGTATTCTGTTGGTCTTGGAGGCTTTCGTTTCTCAAGATTTTGAAACATATTCTATAGATGTATATATATTACATATAGATATATATATATTATATTATAATTAGATATATATATATATAGAATATATATATATGTGTGTGTGTGTGTGTGTGTGTGTGTGTGTGCGTATGTATAAATATACATATGTTTAATGTACTGTGCCTGTGCTTGTAGTTAAATGTGTATACTCTAGTTTTGCACTTAGTAGTCACGGAATAGAGCGACAGGGACGGCCAAGACCTACTTAAAACCAAAGCCCTCGTATTCAGTCGTACATTATTATTATTAAATTATTATGAAAATGTGGAACGAGTCTAAAAGGTTATTAACTTGCAAAGCAGCTTTAGAGGAACGGAATGGCCATTTATGAAGGCAGAAAAAGAACAAAATGACTGGAAGTATACTATATAGGCGAAGCCCATGAATCTAGAACAACGTATGTACGTGACTAAAGACAAAGTATTAAAGACGTGAACGCATCTCTTCTTTAACAGCTGCCCTAGTTATAAACTTGGTAATCAATAGTGGAATGGAGGCCTACCAGTTTCTAAAGAAACTTCCCATCTTGGCTCTGCTTCCTTCTTACCAGAATAATTTTATTTGCTTCTTGATGACCTCTCGCATACCCGAGTTCCCAGTTGCAGAAACAGAACTTCAGAAAAATGAATAAACGACTTTTGAAAGTAAGCTTTTTTAATAAAAGTTGTTATTGTGGGCGAAAGAAGGTTGTTTCATGAACTACCTATCTTTGTCTCATTGTATCCTGTGACTGCCACACGAGGACTGCGACAAGTTTGTTAGGATCGGATAGGACTTATGCCTTTGGCACGGTCTTACTGGCCACGTATTTATTCCCCGACAGGTGGTCGGTGGAGATTTAGGTGTTGTGGGGGGAGGGGGAGGGAGTGAGGAGGAAGAGGCCCGGCTCTCAGTAGTAGTTAAATCATCGAAGCATTGTTGAGAATTATCATATGAAACCTTTAAATTACACCAAAGAGTAAGAGCCAAAGTAATTTTGTTATTTGAGCACCAGCATTTACAGAAAAACAGCTTAGTAATTTTTAAAAATCATGTGCCCTTGATTTATCTGTTCGAAGTAGTGGCTTAATCATTTCTTTTAAACTTTTGAAGGATTTTCTTAAGAGCTCTTGAAGGACTTTGTTATAAGGCTTGCTCGGAATGCAGTGAAGTTCAAAGATGTCTCGTATGTTTATTTTCAAC
>NC_087209.1:27594928-27612428 GCF_015104395.2 Macrobrachium nipponense | reverse complement strand
CATCCCTCATTGAGACCTTGGGCAAGGTCGGCCGCGAAGTCTGACTTGCTTATCATACTTCTTGAGAGTGTGATGAAACTGATTACATTTTCGCTCTTTTTTTCCTTTGAGACTACATGGAACGTTGACGAAGGTAATCCTCTATTGTGCATCGTATAATTTCCAGTGCACTAATCAATGCCGAAGCAAAGGTTTCCTGAGTATCCTGTGAACCAGACCACTGTTTTTTTTTTCTTTTTTTTATAAGTAAGTAACAGGTTAAAATGACTCGGAAATAAATTGACTTTACAGAGACTAAAAGTAATGACATCAATGTACGATATACTTATGACACAAAGTGAACTCAATAGTTGTCCTTTGATCAAGTGAACCACTCTTGGTACATTTCACTTGAAATGAGGAACTAAGAATAGGCTGTCTTTATGGGAATATGTAAAGATATGTATTTATTCTGTGTTTGGATGAATATATCTCATTCCATGAGACATCTTCAAATTTTTCCATAATCATATAAACGAACGCTTGTGTTTACATTAATGTGATTGTGTGTGTTTGTATTATCAATCTGATTATTTAAGAAAATAATTCACTTTCGTGTCAATAGATTCATAATTCAAAGATGTTTCTTTTCTCTCTCGGCAGATGTCCCTCGGGTCGGAATCTCGGCGAAACGAAATTGCCACAGCAATCCTGACGTAATGAAGGTGAGACAATACATCGTAATTTGACATTTCCGTGTTCGTTTTGCCTTCGCGAGACGCTTCGCATGTAGGTCAGGCATTGATCATGACTGCAATCATAGTTCTGTTTACTCATGTTGTCACTGGGGTCTCACTCTCAAGGTGACATTGCAGATGTAGTAGAGAAAATAATCCTCGATATGGCAAGAAATACTCAATAATACCAGTAACCTGGCGAAAGAACATGGCTTCATCGGAATGTAGGGTTCGCGTTTAAAAGATTCTCATCTATGGCTTATCGAGATTTATTATCTAATATGATATATGGCGCCGTCTCAACAAGGCTTCATCTGTCAGATGATAGTTCCTTTATCATCATAATCAAGAAATGACACGATGATTATTATTATTATTAATTAATGTTAGCATGAGTTATTATAATGGTGAAGAAATCCATAGTGGTGTAGATGTAAATATATATTATAAATATATTTTTACTATATATATTTACATTTACACCACATTATTATTATTATTATAATTTGAAAAAGGGCTTCATTCATTATTATTATTATTATTATTATTATTATTGATTAGGGGATTCATTTTTATATTATTATTATTATTATTATTCAGAAGATAACCCCCTATTCATATAGAACAAGCCCACAGGAACCATTGACTTGTAATTCAGTCTTCCAAAGAATATGGCGCTCATTTGAAACAAAGAAAGTTAAAACAAATCATTTCTTACTGCGACTGTGGTATGAAAGGTCAATTTCCGACGGCCGTCGTGGAGTTTCCGGTATAAAAATGGGGTCATCCCAAAACGCTCTTGGGTAGGTAGGACGTTCTTCGGACATGAAAGGTACCAAGGGTCTTTTCCCAGAGCCTTTCGTCATCGTGGACTGTCGCTTTCGTACTCCCTCTTTGTTTTCAGTACACGATTAGCTAACATCTGCTGATCCCTGCGTACCTTCATAGACATCTGAGACATTGTGAAACCTTGCTCTTTGTAAGATAATATCTTTAGCAGCAGATTATGATAAGGACAGATTTCTTATGAAGCGTAATATTATATTGAAGACTAACTACATAGACAGATTTCTTCTGAAGCCTTATCAAGTGGTGCAGACGCTTGACTAATGAGGCATTGCATTACCCGCTGAATATTTTGAAAGGCAGATTATATGTGAACCAAAAGGGTCTATCATATGTTGCAAAAAATTTTGACAAAGATAGAAAACAGATTTCTTGTGAAGCCTTATATTATATCGTGTACTACTTCAGACGGGTGACAAGAAAAAAATGATTGTCTCGAGACATCAATAATATTCATAGCGGAAGGGTACATGATAATGTAATGAATACAAGCATAGTAAGATAATAGTGAATGTACAGTCTCACATTTCATTTATCTGCATTATGAGGCATTGCATTATACGCTGTATATTTTGACAAACAGTTTGTATGCGAACCATGAGGGTATTGCAAAATTTTGATAAAGACTGAAGACAGACTTCTTATGAACCATAAGACTTTATACGAAGCTGCAGATGTTGACATGCATATTTCTACTGGCATGTGAGATTATATCGTGAGCTGAGCTGCAGGTTTTTTTTTTTCACAAAGATATTTCTCTCGTGAAGCATAATACCTGATCACACGATAAGGATTTCGACACAGAATGATTTATCATTGAACTTAACACTTGTATCTAAATTCCGAGGACTTCTGTAAATCAGTATATTATCTTATCAGCCAAGACCAGCTTTACACTCGTGCGCATTTGCTGGAGCTAAAAATGTCCGTAAATATATGAATTCCTTAATAAAAGTTTGGAAATAGATTGTAGATTTTACTTTTCATGGAAACTTTGGTATACAGCCCAGGAATCGAGATGGAAAAAACATCCATCGATTACGGAATTGCCCGAACTTTTAATAATCATGCAGACCAACATTCCACTAATTATTATTATTATTATTATTATTATTATTATTATTATCAATGGGAAATCATTACAAGCAGCACGAAGGTAAACAGTGATATGAGAGATCAAACGAAAAAACTCCTCTTATTATCATTATTATTAAAAAATCCTCATAGTAGTACGAGTCTTCAAATGTAGATACAAATCCACACTTATGTAAATGAAATTTAAAACTTTAACGGTAGCTTTCGGGAATCTGTTCGGTCCCCCTTATCAGTCTGATAAGGGGAATCGATCAGATTCCCAAAAGCTATCCTTAAAGTTTTAGATTTAAATATATGTACATTTACGTAACTGTGGATTTGTTTCTCCATTATTATTATTATTATTATTATTATTACTAATTATTATTATTATTATTATTATTATTATTATTATTATTATTATTATTAAACTGAATAATAAACAGCCTTTAAACGAATAATGCCTTGAAAGATAAAACGGAAATACGCCAAGAGAAAATCCACCTGACTCGCGTCAGACTTCTCAGAAACGTATACAAAGTACCCTCGGCCGAGTCTCAGCCGTTCGTTCCCAGTGTGAGAACGAGGTCGTCTTCGTTTGGGTGTAACAGCCAGCTTTAAGTTAGAGATCTCGGGTACTAAACAAAGTGCAGTTTTATGTCTTTGTGTAGGGATGCTTAGATCTGTGTGTACGTCGATAAACACTGGACAGGTGATTGAGTATGTGCGTATGTTTACGTAGATACCAAATGGAAAGGTGAAAGAATGTATGTGTATGTTTACGTAGATAAAAACTGGAAAGGTGAAAGAGTGTATGTGTATGTTTACGTAGATAAAAACTGGGAAGGTGAAAGAATGCGTGTGTATGTATTCGTAGATGATCACATAAAGTGAAACAGTATATGTGTATGTATACATAAATGACCACAAGGAAGGTGAGAGAGTATACCTATGTATATATAGATAGCCACCGAAAAGGTGAAAATGAAAGATTATGTACCAAGCGCTGTCGTTTATTATGTACCCCAAAGATGTGTATCTGTAATACATGAAAGCGCTTTGTACCACGTCTTTGGTATTCATCATTCCAGCTTTTATCTACGTATAAATATATGTCACTTGCAGGTTTGTGTCTTATTACTAGACTGTGTGTTCAATGATGAAGAAACTATATAGGTTTGGTCGCCTAAAATGAGCTCGTTCCTACAAGAATTTTTATTCAGACACTTGACCAAAAAAAAAAAAAAAAAAAAAAAAAAGAAGTCCACAGTAGTGAGAAAGTCTTTCAGGATCACTAGATTACTGTGTGTCCTGAGGATGAGTTTTTCTTGTCTTATTCAGCCGTGTTTTGGATATTGTTCCCCGCTTTGGTCTTCAGCAATAGACTTGCCTCTTGAATTTTTGGGTACAAGCTGGAGTTCCATTCACTTTCACTTTCCCCACCTCTGACGCTGTCGTTCGATCAGCTCAGCGTGTAATCTTCGCAATATATTTCTTATTTCTGCCCACCCGTAGTATCCAGACTGTATCATCCACAACGTATAGATGTGCAGCTAATTTGAAGTCTTCTCTTTCATGAGGTTCATCACCACAACTTCTTTTTTTTTTTTTTTCTAAGACCTGTTGTTTCAGCTGTGAGCAAATTATATAGTGCTCTTCCTAGTCATGTAGTTGGATCGCTGGAAGTTCAGAAGTCCAAACTGGGTACACATGCTTTCGTTTTGAGGAGGCTTACTCGAGGTTTTTCTCAGTTTTATTGTTTGTGTGTTAATTTTTATGAATTGTTTATTCTTTATTATCTTTTCTTTTTTCATACGGGACTTCCTAATTCTGTGAAATGTAGATGGCTGCATTTGTGTATTTGATAAAACAATCAACACCCTTCAAATTTGCATGTAATGCTGTTCACCATCACCATATTTAGAGAGAGAGAGAGAGAGAGAGAGAGAGAGAGAGAGAGAGAGAGAATACCGGAAGCGTCCTCGCCCGCATGGATACTGTCACATGATTTATATACCATTTGGGATGATTAACATAATGTTGGTATAACAGGTGTTCGTACGACACATTGTCATGATGTCTGAACTCCATATTAATTGCATTCACAGTGTTGTTTACGGGGGCGTATCGAGTTGCGTTGGCATATAATGATTCATTGAATGTCAGAATACGGGCACACACATACGCGGGCGCATACATACTTATACATGTATATAGTATGTGCATATATAACATGTATGTATATAGTATATATATATGGTATGTATATATATATATATATATAATATATATAGATATATATATATATACTATAATATATATGTGTGTGTATGTATGTATATCGTAATTAAAGGTCTCAAATGCTGATTTCATTAATAATAATAATAATAATAATAATGATAATAATTTTATTATTATTATTATTGTCATCATCCAAAATGCACCAATATCTATATGGAACATGCTGAAATTAGCACATGGTGCGGGAATGAAACTAAGCCCTCGTAACACTCAAGAGTACGATGGTTAGCAGGTCTAGGACACTGGATCCTCCCCAACCCCAGAACTCTTCGTTGCCATGTTGCTTTTACCGCATGCAACCAACCCACTTAATATTCTTGGTAGCATTCAAGGTTTTATGACACCTGTTTGTCCTGAGGAATTGTTTTAATTTCTTTATTCTTCCTTCATGTTTCGAATACTGTTTCCCTGTCTGGTCTTCAGCAGCTGACTCGCATCTTAAATTGTTGAACAGAAATCGAGTTTTCTTTTATTTTTTCCTAACTGCTTATCAATGATTTTGATATTAATTTCTAACACCGCGAAAACAAAAACTGATAGTTTTGTTAAACTGCTTATCTATGAATTTGATGTTTTTGACATCGTTAGAAGTTAACTTTTAAAGATAGGCCAAATCAGCTAACGAAATTCTCAGTCCATATATTGGTTACTGAACGGAACAAGTAAGAAATGAATAAAAGTGAGAAAGTTTTATATGTTAGACAGATTTCCAGGGACCAAACAGATGCCAGAGACTTTTGAGTCTTCTGGACAAAGAAAAATGAAATACGTTTTTTCTTTTGAGAGTTTTCACCCTTTATCTCGCAGTTGCAGAAGACTGGAATTAGCCGTTTCCTTTTCCGCTGTTTCAGCAGCGTTCAGTTCGCTATTTCCGAGAGCGGGAAGCGGATTTCTCAAAATTTCTTCCTTTTTACGAAAATATCATTTTCCGGAGACAGCGAGGAGGGAACTATAATACTTTTTTATCTTTTCATTTTACCTTAGCGAACGACTCATATTTTGCAGAGCCATGCCATTTTCCAAAGCAATTGAGATTGTTGAAATAAAAAAGAACCGGCTAATGGAGTTTGTCGAGCTGTTAGGGGCTATCATGAAAACTTATTCAGGTAATCGCGCAAACATTGTATCGATTGAAATGTTCGTTCGGAACAAAGGCAACTGCGTATTTGTCCGTCCAGCAATTTCTGTTTTCTTTTGTTCGGAAGATTGACAAGAAAATAGGCCTATCATTTAGGCCGGTCCTCTGAGGGAAAATCTATTTTGGGCGCGCTTTTGTCTTGCGTCCTCTTTTCGTAATTGGGTTAGAATTGCTTTCAGATGATGGTGGTCATCCGTTATTGTGTTATTTTACATTTGGACATCAACGATGCCCTCATAGATGAAATTGTTATATATTAACCTCACTGTGTGATGTATTTGAATGGTCGTTCTATTCACCAGCAAACTGTTTGTACAGGTATTTCATTTTTAGAACATAGTAACAGGTATGCATTTCTGTGTATATGTATGTATGAATATACATTTTCGAAACACATCCCGTTCTTTCTATTCAAGACTCCAAAGGTTATTGATAACCGAAAAGCGCGAAGTGAATCAATCAAATAAGCACACACACATATATATTATATATATATATATGTGTGTGTGTGTGCGTGTGTGTGTGTGTGTGCTTATTTGATTGATTCACTTTGCGCTTTTCGGTTATCAATAACCTTTGGAGTCTTGAGTAGAAAGAACGGGATATGTTTCGAAAATGTATATTCATACATACATATACACAGAAATGCATACCTGTTACATTGTTTTAAAAATGAAATACTTGTACAAACAGCGGGAGTATGCTATTGCACAGAATTCCTAAACCACACGCCGACTTATATTTGACCTTCCCGAAGAATACGTAGGTCAAACAAAAACAAATCGTCTGTTTACAACTTCCAGCGGAACTTGAACAGAACGTCAACAAAGCGTGCCTGTGGAAATAATTGCGATAACAAGTTTCTCAAAATATCACGACGCGTCCGAGAAACCTAGAAATTGGTGGGTGGCCGTTATTTTCGGGGGCGCACGACGCTTCCAGGAACAGAATCAGAGGAGGCGAAACGCCCACGAGAGACACGGAGACAGAGATGACGTAATTCATTGATCAATACCAGCTGGCAACACTGCTGGACCAGACAAGTTCTCATGGGGTGGATGTGGGGGGGGGGGGGGGGGGTGCCTGGTACTGGCAACACTGCTAGTAGTAGTACTGTAAAAGCACTTGTTGCTGGCACACACACACACACACACAGAGAAAGAGAGAGAGAGAGAGAGAGAGAGAGAGAGAGAGAGAGAGAGAGAATGCTGTAACATGACTTGTTTCCTCCGGCACGGAGAGCTATCGTCCTTCGTCAGAAGCCATGGAAGCACGGCGTGCAAAGTAACCAAACTAGGTTATTGTCAGTTTCAATTAAAAATTAATAAATACAAATATAAATAGATAAGCAAAAACATCCCAATCTCGCTCCAAGCTAAGTATGTCAGAAAACACGTCCCGCAAGCTAATGCACTAATCAGCAAACAAGTAATGACGGTAATGACGCTAGTTACCGCATAAAATTCATGAGTCATGTATCAAGGGCTCATATAGTCTTAGAAGGTCGGGACAAACCCATTAATCAATATGCGACCTATTTATTAAGCAGCCAATGAGCTGCCTTATCGTCTCCATTTACTGACCTGCTTGATGAACCGAACGCTAAATCTATAACCTAGTTCTCATTCTTTTAACGCGTGTTTGCAGACGTCAGTGCTTTCAGAAATTATATCCGAAAGGAAGTAAAAACACCGATGGAATATCTCTCGCGGTGCATTACATTTGCGCGCATTACCCCTATAACTGAACTCTAAAACCATTACTATTGCACGCATCTTTCCATTACTATTGCACGCATGCATTTTTCAGGGTATTCCAGTAATCTCTGTTGTCAAACCCATTCCGACGAGAACGTTCGTTCTATTTTTTCCACAGCTCTTAACCTTTAGAAGTGAATGAATTTCAATGGTTGTAAGGTAGTTTCATTTGATTTTAATTTTTATTATTGATTTACTTTGCAAAGTTTTTTCATATTAGTGCTGTGAACTGTCATAGTGTTCGAATGTGTTCGTTATTTTATCATAACCATATGCAGTAGGGCAGTTTGATAAGAAATGACTGAAAGAATAAAGGTGAAATGAGGCGCGCAATTGTAATAAATTTCAGCGCTCAGTCGTAACACTTCGTTAATCCCTAAACGCGCGCAAATGTAATACGCCCATCTCTCGTACCATTAAAGTCTGTTGGCAAAATATTCATGACTTCGAGCAATCGACAAAGGTTTCAGAAGGGATATTCAGGTGGAAGTATGATATAGTAATATCTCTCGTACCATTAAACTCTTGGCAAAATATTCATGAATTCGAGCAATCGACAAAGGTTTCAGAAATTATACCCGAAAGGAAGTAAAAACACTGATGGAATATCTCTCGTACCATTAAACTCTGTTGGCAAAATATTCATGACTTCAAGCAGTCGACAAAGGTTTCAGAAGGGATATCCAGATGGAAGTAAAAACATTGATATAGTAATATCTCTCGTACCATTAAACTCTGTTAACAAAATATTCATGACTGCGATAAAATGTAAAGTTAATGTTTCATCATCCATTATCGTGAACTTAATTCATAAAATATTCAAAGGCATTTTACGGAAAAAAAAATAATGTTTTATCGACAACGTTATGCTGTTAAGCCGCATGATATCGATAGCTATTAGGAAAAATAAAATAATCGAAAAATAATAGTCTGCCTTCATAATTAGTGGCCCTTATAAAGATACAGCATTTTCTCCGATAGTTTTATTCATTCATCATTATGCTGTCATCCCCGGAGCGTGGTAGTGCCGTCAGTTCACCTCACGTAGTGCACTATAGGCATTACTTATTGATCTTTGCAGCGTCCCATTGGCCCCCTAGCTGCAACCTCTTTCCTTCCTTTTACTATGCCTCCGTTCATATTCTCTTTCTTCCGTCTTACTTTCCACCCTCTAATATTTGTTTCACAGCGGAACTACGTTTTCCCTCTGTTACCATTTAAAAACCTTACCGCCAATTTCCCTTCAGCGCTGAATGACCTCACAGGTCCCAGCGCTTGGCCTTTGGCCTCAATTCTATATTCTATTCTATCATGATGTCATGTCATAGAAATATGTGGGCCTAATTTGAGAAAAAGAAATTTAGGGCCCAAACATATTCTTAAGTAAGGAGATATCCGAGACCCTCATATGGCAAAATATTTGCTGAAGAGACAGCCAAAACATTTGACATCATTGCTGAAACAATCGATGATGTCATTAATTGTGTCGGATTATTTCAGTGATCTCATTAATTAGGACTGATTACCTCCGTTACAGTGTGGCATACCACTGAACAAAAGGAATTAGCAAGGACTGTTTGGATACAGATAATCATCCTCGGTCCTTTTTCCTTTATCTTTGCTCTGTTCAGAATGCAATTTATTTTTCCTTCTGTCGTTTGCTTTGTCCCGAACAGAATGTGATTCCCATACTGTTCCCGGAATAGAAATGGGGTCTTCATTCTAGGAAAGGGCGAATGGATGGGCATCTGGATGGGTGCTGAGATCGCCGGTTTTATATTGGGAGAGGATAAAGGAGAACTGAATTAGTTCTGGGCATCAAAGGAAATGCAGTAATACAGTGGAAAGCAACAAAGGCTTGAAAAACATTAAAACAAAACGAGAAAATTAAAAATTGAGGTTTCAGGGCTGATTCTGACTTCAAAGAGAAATAGTATAAAGGGCACAGAGCCAAAGAATTTAAGGACAGTACGGGGAAAGGGATTAATGTCAGAGATAAATCGATTGAGCACTCAGTCTTATAAACAAATATTAAAAATCCACTATATATATCTATATATATATATATATATACATATATATATATATGATATATATATATATATAGTTATAGTATGTGTGTATATTTTGTCAAGCTAAACTAGATTCCTCATGAAGCTTTTCTTATGGAGCTCCTAACCCATTTCGGATCTTTCCTATGGATAGTTCAATTCCCTGCTCTGCCAACGCGGAATCAGAGGAATTTATTTCTGGTGACAGAAATGCATTTCTCGATATAGTGTGGTTCGGATCCCACAATAAACTGTAGGTCCAGTTGCTAGGTAACCAATTGGTTCCTAGCCACGTAAAAATATCTAATCCTTCGGGCCAGCCTTAGGAGAGCTGTTAATCAGCTCAGTGGTCTGGTTAAACTAAGATATACGTAACTTTTCCTATGGATAGTGACCCCTAGAGTCGTTAGCTATAGGACTGATATTTCCTGGGGGTCATTATCTAAGATTGGACTAGTTCGGGGTTACTGTCCAGAAAAGATCCCCCATTTCTAACAGTAAGATTAAAGGAGGCAGTACATTAGGTGATATTGAGTGTGTTTATGTGTTTTGCCAAGTTATGTATAAGATGCCTCAAAGCTTTTATCAGAGAGAGAGAGAGAGAGAGAGAGAGAGAGAGAGAGAGAGAGAGAGAGAGAGAGAACGTGTTATGACTCCTAACCCTCTCCCAGTAGTCAGGTTAAAGCAAACATGTAATACGTGCTTTGGATAGTGCGTGGATGTATTATTTTGTCAAGTTATCAGAGAGAGAGAGAGCGCCCCGTTGTTATAACCCTTGACCCATTTCTAACAGTAAGGTTAAAGCAAGTAATATGTGCATTGGCCATCTCTTAGGAATTATAAACTTGTAAAACTGGTTCTGAAAGGGAACCCGGCCCCCCCCCCTAAAAAAAAAGCTAAATAAAGAAAAAGTATCATGAAATGTCATGCAGCTTTCTTCCATTTCCTGGTCTGCCTTTGTAGCAGAGATGGAAATCCTACGTGGTGCATCTCATGGACATTCTCAGTCTCGTTCGTGTGCGATTGTGTGTAAGTGTATGTATGTATGTATGTATGCATGTATGCATGTATATAAGTGCGTGTCCGTGTAAGAGTATATATATATATATATATATATATATATATATATATATATATATATATATATATATATATATATATTATATGCATGCATTTGCGTAAAGAAATGCGAATGCAGTATAATGAAATGCGTATATATAACATAATGAGTACATAGAGAGAGAGAGAGAGAGAGAGAGGTGGGACGAGAGAGAGAGAGCGTAAAAACAAAACAGGCTTGCACAGTCCTTGCGTGATGACAAAAAGAAAGAAAGAAAGAAAAACAATGTTTCTCCACCAGGTAGTGTAAAGTGATCAAAATCTGTCACCACGCCTTGACCCAGTTTACATATCTTTCAACACGAGAGAGAGAGAGAGAGAGAGAGAGAGAGAGAGAGAGAGAGAGAGAGAGAGAGAGAGAGAGTTTCCCTCGTCCTTGAAATGGATTTGGCAAAGGAACTTTGTATGCAGAGGCAAATTTGTTCTTCCGCTTGTTTTGATTTTTCATAATGAATCCATCTGATTAGTTGTTTATGCTTACACGTGTCATTTTGTCTGGATGTTCCACTAGGAAAATACAAAGCTGGAAAGGGAAATTTGCCGCCGAAGGCAACGGTAAAAGCAATGACAATGAAATTCCTCCTCTCCCCCAACCCCGCACCTTCCCTGCCTGCTTGTTTGAGGTTGCAGCTCAAGCATTTCCTGCTGACATCTCGAGGAGGTTGGCCGTAAGTCATGGCCATCGTACCTCCGCCGCTCAGTGGAGACAATAGGAAAAATTCATATTTGTAAAAGAAAAAATAGTAAATAACGTACAAAAAAAAAAAAAAAAAAAAGGGATACTGATATGCATAATCATTGATGAATTCAGTGAGTGTTCCAGTAGACGTCGTTTGTTCATTCGTTTTCGTTGTAAATTGTTGTATGCCCTGTTTTAAAAAGCCTTCAGAAAAAAGTTGGGACAATATGGAATCATACTATAATTAATAGAGTTAATGCAGGCCAGTAATAATACTAACGTAAAAAACACCGCTGTTGATGGGGCCAGTAATATAAGCAAGTAAATTCATTTTTTTTAAGGACTGTAAAACTTGAGGGAATAAGGTCTTCCAAAGCGGAAATGAGTTATGTGCGATAATAATAATAATAATAATAATAATAATAATAATAATAATAATAATAATAATAATAATAATAATAATCATGGTATTATATTGTTCAAAAATGCTTCTAATAGGAACACTGTTCTTTACTTACATCAAGAAAAGGATCATATTTTTTGCCTCCTCTCTAAAGAACGCTATTGTTCTTCATAGTCTTCAGTAATAATAATAATAATAATAATAATAATAATAATAATAATAATAATAATAATAATAATAATGAAAATACCATTATTTACTAATTGTTATCATCATCATCATACACAGGAGATAAGCATAATTGAAACAGATGAAATCGATCAACTGTCTTACCGATGAGGAGACCGATGGTAGACAAGAGAGCCGGAAGCCACGAGGTATGGTAGGCCGAGGCCTCCGGAAAAGCGCTCCGGACGTGGACGTAGAGAACGCCGTAACTTTTGATGAAGCCAACGATCCAAACGTTGACTAGGCAAGCCGCGAGGGCGACCACCCAGCCGTAGCCTCCGTCGGGGGGCGTGAATTCGACGGTCTTCAACTTCGTCTGCTCCGCCTGAATTTGCACTCTCCTGACCGCCTGTGGCAGCTGCTGCAGGCTGCCAGTTTGGGGTAGTTGCTGCAGGCTCCCTTGGGGCAGCTGCTGCAGGCTGCCCGTTTGGTTGTTCAGCTCGCGGGTGCAACCCTGGTCGTCTCCGATGTAGAACGACGCCACTTTCTTGGTGGGCGATTCCTCCGGGTCGTCTTCGCTTCCGGAATCTCTGGAGTCTCCTTCCGACGACGCCTCCGTCAGCGTCTGCAGCCGGAGGTTGGAGGTGGAGTTAGCCAATAAGGGCAATGCGCCCACGTTTTCTATCGGGGGCAGGGTGGGAAGGGCATCGGGCACCAGAGATGCTAAATCGGCGACGGTATGCCTCTCCTGGGGCTCCTCCGTAGCGGCACTGACGCTCATGCCCACGCCTAAGGCGACGGTGAGGGCAGCCGTCTCGTTCTCGCTCAGGGGAGTCTCGTCGGGTGTCCAACCGTCAATTGTGGGCAGGGCGGGACTGCTGGCTACTTTGTCCATAGCCATTTCTGCTAATGTAGGAACTGGGAGTCGGCTACAAAAGTTCGCGTCTAAAAATAACCTCAGATATAAAAGAGGTTCTCAGTAGGTGGAAAAATATATTTATGATTGCAGGCTATACTGATATTTGCACTTTGAGAGAGCTTAAAGCACAGTCAGAAAAGACTTCAGGAATTGTCGAGGGACGCCTCCTTATTCATTCATAAATCTTAAGAATATTCATAAAACTATAGCACCAAAACTGTACACAGCTTATGAAAAGGACTGGTGAACGTTCAGTACGTGCGTTTGTATGTGATGAATATGATGATAATTAGCACCAGTATACAGTCACTTGCACAGTCGGGTTATTTACCCCATGAATGAGATAACGAGAATAACATGGTAGTGAGAACTCGTCAGAGAGGCTCTACAGAATTCATCTCTGACATCTCAAGAGACCTAGGTGTGATAATATCCATCTACGCAACTCTGGTCTAATGGAAGAAGTATAGGTGTGAACATCCAATGCCCACGGAAATGCTTTTTCCATTCCTCTCTACACACGCACTTGGAATCACTTCAGACACACTGCGACAGCCGAGGACCTGGGGAGCCACATCTTACGTGAAGGGAAGGAGCGAAGGGCTTCTTGTTGGACGCCGGTGATTATGCAATCACGGTTCAACTCCCTCTGAGGCAGGGAGCGAGAGATACCCTCGGTGCACTGAGAGGCAGCTAGACCAACGTTGTCTTACGGGCGCCAACAGCCCACTGAAGCTCGCGCGCGCTCTCCCGACAGTTTTATATAGACAACTGTTGCGGTGGGAAGCGGTTGCGAAAGCTTTTATAACACAGTCGAGTCCTGTTTCAGGTTGACAGTTCAGTTTACAAGTCTAATGTTGAATAACTTCAGAGAGGAAGGACTAAGAAGACTTTCACGTATGTAGAGGAAGAGTTGTCCCATTCCTCCAATAACGTTTAGGTGTATGACTCATCAGGCAGGGAGACTGTTTTCGCCGGGGAGCTCTGCTCCCTCCCCTCCCCTCGGCTACCGGTAACTGAACGCAGGCGCATGCGTCGTTTCGCCGCTGGCATAACACTACACCATTAACTTTTCGATTTGCAATCTACAATGAATTTGCATACCTGCCCATACTTGCGTCAGTGTGATACGAAGGCTGCTTTCATCTCCAGCTGCACCGTGAGACCTACGGGGGGGAAGGAAAGGCGGAAACGAAGGTATTTCGTCATGGAGATTTCCAAGAGCAAGGAGTAGGGGTGGGGTGTGTCGGGTGTGGGGAGGGTCATCAGCTGCTCGATCAATAGTATCTCGTGCACGCGACCTTGGGGATTTTCCATCACTTACCTCGTTCATGCCTGGGCCTTCGCAATAGATGTTTCCCCTCTTTGGAGATGTTCCTCCTTCTCTCTTCCTATTTGGCGATCAGCTGGTTAGGTTGTAGTTTCTGACGTACTTTGGAGAGGAGCCGTAGTCCCCAGGTGTATGGGGCTGTTACGTCATTCGTCGTAGGCCTATTTTTCAGTATTCGGTGTCTGCCTATGATGTTCCCGTACGTGTCCCTTCTAACCACATAATTGTAATTCATTCGATTCTTCGTCATTCATTCCTTCATTAATATCATGGCCATTTTCTCTTTTATATTCATCTCTCATTGTGCCTGTGTTTATTACATACCAAGCATCTTCTCAGCTCACCTCATCAGCTGTTCTATGTATGAAGAGGATAGGGTTGTTTATTAAGTGTGCAAATTAATCTAGTCTATAATAAAATTTAATATTTCTTTAGTTTATTTCAAACGATACGTAGTTGATCGTTTTTAATAACGTTCAAATATCTTATAAATATATCCCTTTAACCTTGCCGCTTTCACCAGATTCCTCCTATCTGGCGGAAGTTTCATGACCGCTTCAGTGGAGCGCATATGCCCCTGTGTTTGGCATTCGTTGGTTGTCACTCATCCAAATCCTGACCAGACCCAACGCGAGAGATTGTTCTACGAAAGACAACCACATCTCATCCCTCCGCGCAGCCAGGCAGGAGTGGAACTTCGCGGAAAGCTAAATATTGCAAGAAAACTCTCCCAAACGCAGCCTCAGGCTTCCGGTCTCTGCTGAGATTCCTCATTTGACACCAAATGCGCTCCCCGGGCCAGAGAACGAAGCATACACAAAACGTACCTCGAGTGATCCTTCAATCAATACAGCGGTCCAGACGAATCCAAATGGACTCCTGCGATAAGGCTTTTAATCCAGTGTCTCACGGGTTGTGTTGCTGTTACTGGGTAAGGACCGGAAGACTAGGAAAGCGTGATGGGTTGTTAGGGTCGCATCAAGGAATTAAATATTGACATCATGGTTGTTACAAAGATAAATAATCTCTCTCTCTCTCTCTCTCTCTCTCTCTCTCTCTCTCTCTCTCTCTCTCTCTCTCTGCGACGTTGTGATTGACGGAAAAGGAGATATGTTTATTCTAGGTTTTGTGTCTGTAACGACTACGGGCTGTTCTATTAGCAGGAGCCAGTGATGGCATAAAGCCAGCTTAATCTCCAACAACAGTCTGTAACGATTATACAGTTAGGATTCTAGTTGTTTTTACTTTTGAAGCCACTTTTTATTGGTGGGAAAGGATTATTGGTATATATATATATATATATATATATATATATATATATATATATATATATAATATATATATATATATATATATAATGCTTAAAAGTCACAGTAGAGGCACGTGGCTTTATCAAATAAGCGGATTCCACTGGAAAATGATAGGCAGAAATTCAAGTAGTTTCGTCTTAATAAGACATTGTCAAGGAACGAATGAAATACAGTAGGAAAGAAAGTTACCAGGAAAACAAAAGGATCAAGAATACCAGATGGTTAATTGTCAAAACGGTATAGAGATAATCCAGAATTATCGGATATCACACGGTCACAAACTTAAACTTAGATTTACCATAAGAGAAACTAAAGCTTAGCCATACAAAGTCCAAAAACATGCATGAAAATGAATATATAAATTTTGTTGCTTATATTTATCTAAAACTATTTTCATTATTAGGCATTGAGTTTAGTATATACAGTTTTATGCATGTATGGATAAGCTTTAGTTTCTCTTATGGTTAAACCTATGTTTAAGTTTGTGACCGTGTGATATCCGATAATCCTGGATTATCTCTTTGAATTTTACCCTTTTGACAATTAACCATCTGGTATTCTTGATCCTTTTGTTTTCCTGGTAACTTTCTTTCCTACTGTATTTCATTCGTTCCTTGACGATGTCTTAATAAAGACGAAATCGCTTTGGTTTCTGCCTATCATTTTCCTGTGGTATTACATATACATACATACATGTGTGTATGTATCTACACACACACACACATGTATATATATATGTATTATGTATGCATGTATGTATATATATATATATAAATATATATATATATATATCTATATATATATATTATATATATATATAATAATCCTTTCCCACAAATAAAAAGTGGCTTCAGTAGTAAAAACAACTAGAATCCTTAATGTATATTCGTTGCAGACACTGAAAAATCCTAGAATAAACATATCGCCGATTCTGTCACTCACAAACGTCGCATTTCCAGAGAGTAAAGGAGAAATCCTGGGTGACCAGCTGATGCCCATTGATTGGACGCAGGTGTAAAGCAAAAGCACTTCATGCATCCGAGACTACTCCTCTTCTTGGTTAGGTCAGGGGAGGTGAGTCTCCCAGCTGTTACAAGCTCCGCATGACTAATTCACGCCAACTGCACTGGCGGCGGCGGCTGCCTCCCCGCCATTAACAGATGCTTGGCTCTGATCTGACAACGACTAACTGATTTGTCTTTAATGTGTAAGGCGATACAAACATCATCAGGAAATACGCCTCTGGTCGTCCCTTCTTCTCCTTGTTGAAAGATTTTAATAATTGATTTGTATTTTTGTCCAATTTATTTATTAATCGGTTAATTTATTTTATCTTTTATGATGTCTGATTTCTTCTGTCTGTATTTCCTATCACTTTCTGTTGCGTCTTCCAAATGAAAGTTCAACACCATACTCTTTAATACACAGCAAAACAAGGATCGACTGCGAACATTCCAACACAGATAGGTTTATGTCATGTTTTTAAAATCTTTCGCTTCATGAAAGCTTATTTTGAAAGGATGAATAACTAAGTACTTTAGTTATAACCATTTGCATTCCTTTTATCTGGCGTTGTTATGGGTGTTACGATTAACTGGCTCCAAAACACTTTCCGTACCAGACAAGCTAAACACAAATACATATCATAGATAAGAAATCATGATGTTAATTGTAGGTATATATTATTCT
>NC_087209.1:27542428-27587428 GCF_015104395.2 Macrobrachium nipponense | reverse complement strand
GTCCCGTTTTTCATTTTCTTTTGATTGTATAATCTTTAATTCTGCATTTTCTATCTTACTTTTTAGTTCGATCACTTTCCATGCATTTTTTTCTTTTGCAAGACCTTTTTTTCCACTTTCTGATTTTCTGGAACAAGATCCTTCTGTCTCTTGGTATGCATAACTGATGTTTACTTTTCTTCTTCGGTATATATTTATCCACTGTTTTTCTCCAATATTTTATATAATATCTCGGTATTTATCTTTATATCATCACTTACGAAAATGTATCCCAATCTTTGTTTAATTCTTCATTTATTTCTGACATTTTATATTTTACTGGTAGAAGTTGTATTTTCCATATCCTTCCCACATTTTTCATTTCTTGCTTATCTCTGTTTTCACTTGCTTTGGAATAGACTTTTAATGCTATGACATTATGGTCTGAAATACTCGCATTATAAACTATTATTTCTTTAACATAATTCACTCTCACAAATATTAGGTCTAAAGTATTTTCCTTTCTTGTTGGCAGGTGATTTATTTGTTGAATGAATGTTGTTTTCTAGTAGCATATCTAATAGCTTTTCGAATTGCCTCTTATCTTCTGCACTACTATTACTCTCTTTTTTTATATGTATAAATACAACCACAATCTCCTATTCTTTCTTTCCAGTCTACGAAAGGAAAGTTAAAGTCTCCGGATAGGAGAATAGTCCAGTCCTTGTGATTCCTTCATATATCTTCCAATTTTTCTATTATTTTGTCAAACTCTTTAGTATTAGGGGGTTTATATATTACTATGTTCATTAATTTTTCAGATTAAAATTCTACCGCTATTAGGTTCACATTCTGAGTTACTATATTTCTCATATATTTTTTCCTTGTTTTTGGTCTTTCCCATATATCGTGGGTCCCCCTTGATTCCTATTTTTTCCGATCTGATATATAAGTTTGGAACCATTTTATTTGATCGTCATTACCAGTGTCTTGGGAATACCAGGTTTCATTTATATTCATTATATCTATTTTCTTTCCATTTGGAGGGTTAGTTCTTCTAAGTACTCTATATTTTTCTCTTTGAGTTTCTCATAACTAAACCCTGCGCATTCATCACTATGATGGTTTGTGTGTTATCTCCCTTCATTTAATATGGGTAATAATAAGGATTATCCCACATTTCTTTCCTGTTCTGGTATGTTGTTCTTTTCTTCATTTCCAGAAATTCTGACATTAAAAAATCCAACTTTTCCATAATATTTGATCTTCCTTCATCATAATTATTCCTTTTGTGTCTGTATCTGCAATTTTCTCAGTATCTGCAATATCCCCTAGCATCGTACATACAGTATTTATCTCTTGAGCTGTAGAATCTTGGAGCTGATGCTTGGAAATTCTTTGCTGACACTCCATATCGTGGTGATGGCTTGCTTTTTTCCTTCACCTCATGTTCTTTGTTCCTCTCTTTATTTGTTTCTTTCCTATTTTGGAGTTTATTATTTAATTGATAATTATTAAATAGATTTTGATTCATGGCTACAGGGTGCATATATTTACATTTTTTGTTGAACTTACATCCTTTTCCTTCTTTTAGGTTTTGGCATATTTTTGGATGTAGATCTCTGCAATCATCCTCATAGCCATCTAGGTATGCACATTTATCATAGATTTCATAGTTGTGACGTACCTTGGGAGGTTTGTAGTAACATCTTTCTCTGAATCTGCAATTCCCTCTTTTCAAAAGGGTGCAGACTTTGTCTTTCTTGTCTATTTTTTCCTCTTTCCCATCAGTGTGCAGATCTGGGTAGAGCCTCTTCGGGATTTTATTTTGTGTTGTCACATTGTAATTTATCTCTTCGTATGTATGCTGCTTGATTGCCTCATATGTAGTATCAATGAGTATCTCTGCATCCATACTCTTGTCATTGTCATTGTTTCCTTATTTTTTTTTCTGTCATTTCAGTTATGTTTTCTTCTCTTCCGTTTTCCTCTTCTTCTTCTTCCTCTTCCTCTTCTTCGTCTTCTTCATCCTCAACTATTTGTACATTAAGTCTTGATTTAATAACATTGTCTATCCATGATAGACATGTTCAGCAAAATATTCTGGTATCCTTACTCATATTTTGCATGACTTCAGCACATTGAGGATGCGTTGGAATGTTGCATGCAGAACATTTTCTGATTAGGTTTTGTGGATTAACTATGCTATACCACACCTTACACAGTTTGCATGCTTTTGGCAATCTTTTTCCTATTGCATCAATTAGTATATTCACAATGTTCACCTTATTCATTTTCTTTGTCGGAATATGTTGATTGATGTAAATTTTCTTTAGGAGTCTCTTGACCACTTGGATTTTATTTGGAACTTCTTTAATTATTTGCAAGATGTTTTCTGTTGATTTGTTCCAATTTGAAGGATCATATCCTTCTAATATGTCTATGAATGCTTTTGTATCTTTTTTATTAGGGCTGTTGTTGATCTCATAGATGAGAAATGCCAGCTCCCTTCCTGCTACCTCATCATATTGTGAATCTGCTAGACACGCAAGATTTCGCCATTTCTTTCCACAGTTGGAACTTACTGCCATCTTGATCTGATTTACAATATTTCACTTGATAAACTAACTTAGTAGATGCTTTATCCTACTATTTTCACACTAATCTTATCACCGACAGTTCATGAACACTTCTAGATATTTTTCTATTTCTAGACGTATGTTAAACGCGTGATATCTGTTGATTAATCAGACTGTGCACGGGTACGTCTCACCAAGCAAAATGGCACTACTCTAGAGAGAGAGAGAGAAATTGGTGGTTGGATGGTTAACGATTGGATTGGCTGTTGGTGCTGGGTTGTCTGCTGGTGCTGTTGGAGTTTAGAGTTCTGTGTTTTCTGTGAGTTTTCAGTCAGTCTTGGGTTAGAGCCTGTGACAGCCAGTTGTGTTAGCACCAGTCAGTAGTGTCATTATAGTCAGCTAAGTTGTGTTTTGTTTGTTGTTTAGTTGTTGTTTTGTTAGTTTGATATGTTGCTTAAGAGTTGTTGTGCTATGAGGTTTTTGTTGAGTTGTATGTGAGTTCCTGTTATTATATGTGAGTTGTTATGGTTGAGGGTTGTTGTTGGTGTTGTTAGTTGGGGTGTGTGTTGCTATTTATGTGTTGTTTGTGCAGTGGTCTTTTGTTGTGTTGTTGAGTTTTGTTGTTATATGTGAGGTTGCGGTCCTTGGTTGTTTGTTGTGTTGTTAAGTTGTTGTTGTGTTCCGTTGGCCTTGGTTGTTGTTGGTGAGTGTTGTTGTTCGTTGTTGTATTGTTGTGGTCCTTGGTTGTTGTGTTGTTGTTGAGTTGGGTTGTAGTCCTTGGGTGTTGTGTTGTTCTGTTGTGGTTCTTGGTTTTTGGGTTGTGTTGTTAATGTCTCAGCGACCTCGACCAGCGGACAGCACAGGATAGCCCGGAGTAACTGGATTGGTTGGTAATTGTTACATGTGATTTTTTTGTAGGTATAGGTCAATTGTCCTGCGTGTATGTTGTAGTGTAAAGGGAAAGTGTGACTGGGGTGAGTTGGGCAGCTTGAGTGATTAGGTTTATGTGGGGGGGGGGGGGGGGGGTGGGGAGGGGGGCGATTTAGCCAGCTTGTTTATTTTAGCTTGTGATCCCGTCACAAAGCCACACCTACATACTCGTGTAAGACATCGTATGTCTATATTTTACCAGTGATCAGGAGCACAAATGAAGTGCTCGAAATGTATGGTTGCAACGTTCAAATAGTGTTTTATGGACCTTTTATCTTCATATATATATATATATATATATATATATGATATATATATATATAGATATATTATATATATATATATATATTGTATACACACACACCACACACACACACACACATATATATATTATATATATATATATATATATATATATATATATGTAGAGAGAGAGAGAGAGAGAGAGAGAGAGAGAGAGAGTATAGTAGACAGATAGACAATCTGATATACTAAAGTAAAAAATATCGTTTTCATGCAATTGCTGTCTTATTAACTTAATCCATGTTTGACTTCCAGTAAATAAGTTCAGCACAGTCATGAGTGATTTCTGTTGGTGTGAGATATCTTAATGACAAGGTTTGTCTTGCATTAACTCGCGTTTCATTAGTTTTCAGATCTTACCTGTACTGAACCTACCTGTGAGGCTTTGACGGGTTTAGGTTTTGTTTAGGCGGCTTCCTTTTGAGATTATAGATTCCCAACATGGCGTTCTTGGACCTTCCGAGCTTCGAAAGAATGGTAGCAAAGATGTTTCATGAAATGACTTCATTTGCATTACTGTTTAGTGTCGGGATATACGTTGATTAAGATGTGCATGATTAATCCACGAATAAAGGATTATAATCTGAAATAATAGGTCGAAAGTTGTTATAAAATGACCTAATGTGTCAGTATGCTATATTATCTTTGGAAGTAACGAATCCGCGACCTGATTACTATGGACATTACTTGTTAACCTCAGTGGCAACAGGTTAACCCAGGGTGTTACCTTGTTTCTTCAAGTGTTACTTGGTAGGCAAGAGGTTAAGGACCTTTGTCTCAGCGCTGTCTCAGTGGACTCGAACGGTGCATTCCCGGATGAGCAAGACAACGGCGCAATGCCAGGAGGTCTTATCGGGAATCAATGTCATGTCTGATATCATCCACCCATGTTACGTGGTGACGAGCAACTTGCCTCTGCTGGGTCCGTTTAAAGGCAATTTGGGTACATGGGTCACTCGGGTGGCTTCCAGACACTTTGCTTTCGTACTCTGTCTTCCTGGCGGATGGCTGATGCTCTGTCATTTATTTTGTGCTGAATATGTCTAGGGTATTATTCGTTCGTGGTTCATTGTCCGTTGTTATACTACTTAACAGGTGTCTTGGGTATTACAAATTTCGTTCATAGTCCGTTATTGTATTCTTGACAGGTGTCTTGGTTATTATAACTTTGGTTCGTAGTCCGTTGTTGTGTACTTAATAGGTGCCTTGGGTATTATTTTATAATCTTGGCTCTTAAGTTCGTCACTGTGTACTTACTCAGGTGTTTTTGGTATCATAATTTTGGTTCATGGTCCGCCGTTGTGTACTTAACAAGTGTCTTAGGTATCATAATTTTCGCTGACACGCCAAACTGGCATTGCCGTTTTATTTTATCAGGCACAGTGACTTTGTAAGGTAGACAGTGTAAGATTATCAGGATGGTTCATATGCCAAAGTAGCCATAATTTATGGGTATGTCAACGTGACGTTCTGATAATATCGTAGTTATTTCTAAGTCAAGCCGTAAAGAATGAGATAGTTGCAGGTTATACCATTTCAGTAAAACTTTTAAAACTAACATATGATGAACTATTTTAATGTGGCATTATACGTTCTTATTGAAATTGATTGGCTGGGTTATTTAATACTAAAAGCAGGCGTGTCAACAATTATAGGAATCAGCATTTTCTTACTTACATAAAAGACAAACTTTTCGTTGGGTTTTAACTAGAGAACGAATTAGTTTCTTTTCATTATACTACAGATCGAATGGCTATTTGAAACAAATATCTCTTCTTTCATAAAGTATGATTTGTATCTTTTTACTCATTGATAATTCATTTTCCTTCACTTATGCGGCTTTACTGCTAATACCCTGTGAGTCATTGCCTTTAATATCAGACTCATAATGTAGATTGTTACATTTTTAATACTCACTTCAGAAAATTCATTTTCAACTCCATTTACGTCACCATCCCGTTCCCTCTCTCTCTCTCTCTCTCTCTCAAAGAGAATAATAACAGTAACAGCGATAAATGATGATAATTTTAAAGACGCATGTTGTATGACAAGTATATCAATAGGGACAACCGGTTGGTCGAAGGCTTAGAAATTATACGAAGGCGAAGTCGTTGGTTATCATTATACTGTATTATTATTACTAGTAATATTCATATTAATTTTTGACATATCTACTCACTAGACTGGCTTGTCGAAACACTCGATTCCTAAGGTCTGTTCTTTCCATTGGGATAAGATTTTTTCCCCTAAGGTATAGACTATTTTTTATTCATTTTTCCTAGGGGATGGGATATTTATCTTAACTTTTTTTAGGGGATTGGATATGTCTATTATTCATTTTTCCTGAGGGATGTGATATTTATTTTTTATTAACTTTTTCTAGGGGATTGGCTATGTCTATTATTCATTTTTCCTGAGGGATGGATATTTTGTTATTAATTTTTCCTAAGGGATTGGATTTTCTTTTCTTAATTTCCCCAGAGGGATGGGATATTTTTCTTATAATTTTTTTCTAAGGGATTGGATATGTCTATTAATCATTTTTCCTGAGAGATTGGATATTTTGTTATTTATTTTTCCTAATGAATTGGATATTTTTTTATTCATTTCCCCCGAGGGATGGAATATATTTTTAAATTCATTTTTCCTTAGGGATGGAATATTTTTTATAATTAATTTTTCCTAAGGGAGGGGATATTTTTTTATTCATTTTCCTATGGGGGATGGAATATTTTTTAATTAATTTTTCTTAAGGGTGGAATATTTATCTATTAATTTTTCCCAAGGGTTTGGATATTTTTATTAATTTTTCCCAAGTGATTGGATATTCTTATTACTCATTTTTCCTAAGGTATGGAATATTTTTAAATAATTTTTCCTAAGGGATGGAATTTAAAAAAAAAAATTTTCTCAAGGGATTGGACAGTTATTTTATTTATTTTTCCTAAGGGATGGAATATTTTTATTATTATTTTTTCCTAAGTGATGGAATATTTTTTTTTATTTTTTCCCAATGGTTGGAATATTTTTATATTAATTTTTCCCAAGGTATTGGATATTTTTATTATTAAATTTTCCTAAGGAATAGAATTTTGACAAATTTTCCATTTTTTTTAAGGGGTCAAATTTTTCTAAGGGAATTTTGTAATTATTACATTCATTTTTCCTAAGGGATGGAATATTTCTTTATTTATTTTTCATAAGGGTTATGATTTTTTTCTTTTATTTCTAAGGGATTGATTTTTTTCTTAATTTTTCCTGGGATGGAATATTTTTTATTAATTTTTCTTAGGGGATGGGATTTTCATATTTACTTTTCTTAGGATGGAATAGTTTTTTATTAATTTTTCCAAATGGATGGGATTTATTTTTAATTTTTCCTAGCTGATGTGATATTATTTTATCTAATTCTCCTTAAGGATGATATATATATAAAATATATATATATATATATATATATATATATAATATTAATATTATATATATTATATTAATATATCTATATATATGTATTTTTTCCCTAATAATAATATATATATATATATATGTATATATTAATATTATTATATCTATATATATATATATATTATATATATATTATATATATATTATTAAAATCGTATAAATATATATATATTTATATAATATATAATATATATATATATATATATTTAGATAATTATATATATATATATATATATATATATATATATATTTATGTGTGTGTATTTTTTCCCTAATGGATGGAATATTTTTTATTAACTACCCCCCCCCCACAAAAAAAAAAAAAAAAACGTTATATAAAAGACTATGCCTTCCCTTTCACACTGTCTTCCCCAGAAGGTTATTTTTGGACGGAGGTGCATTAGGACAACAGGAGCTTATTGAGCCCCTTCAAGGTGCCCTGCGCTTAGGGCACGGTCCCATAATCCTGAGGAACAAGGTCATTTCAGTGTCTATATTGGCCTTCTGTTTGGTGAGCTGCACCTTCGTTTCATTCACTGACATGACTGTGTCCTTCCGTGAATATTTTCTATTTTTGTCTGACTATGACGTCAATTTGTGCCTGGCTTTATACTTGTATGAATGTAAATTTGTATGTAGATGCTGATAGGGTTGTATGTCTTTGTTTCTGCTTTATGCAAGCGTATTTTTAGTTTACTTATTACTTTCTGGCTGTTATATAGATATATTTTTATAGCTGTAATCACGATGTATTTGTCATATTTATGTATTTTGTATTTGGCGAAGAATTGAAATAAAGCTTTATTATTACTGTATATTTTTGTGGACATAATAGCAGATAAACGCCTGTTTTTCCGTATATCTGCATGTCTAATTGCTATTCTATTTGTTAACATTATTCAGACTGGGGAATTATTAGTATCATGCAAAATCCGTAAGATAATCGAATATCCATTTCCGTATATTACAAAACCAGAGAGTAAGTCAGAAGGAATAAGACAGGGCGTTTTCAAGGGATGCCACAGTCTCTTATAGAAAGACCATCTGCGTTAATAATACTGAGAGGGAGACCTTGCAACGCCAGTTATATATATATATTACTCAATGAGTTCTACAGTTCAGCAGTGAAAGGAAGCCATTAGCTTTTGGCATTAAGCGTGTTCTTTGTCCTGCGCTGGGATTATTGTTCCATTCAGATGCGATGCTAGACGACGTCATTCAGTGAATATAGAATTGTTAAGCTGATTACGTAACATGCATTAACAAAGCCAATACCTCCAAGCGACACAATAATGTCTTTTTCCGTATTTTAAATAACTCGAGAATAAGGCACCGTTCTCTCAACAAAGGAATGAATTCTGTTATGAAACTGGCATCGCAACGGTCAAGGTCAGGGGCGCGCCGATTAAATGAGGCAATATTGACCATGACTTAGCAGCTAGGAAATTCTTGTAATAAGAATCCTTATTTATTGATTTTGTCAGGCGAGATTGTAAGTCCGCCAGTCAGGCAACCTACTGTCATTAAATGCAAAATATTGGGGCTCTTTTGAATTCAGACGTGTAAGAAGTTATGGGTAATTCATTGGCTAAACCAGGGTTTTCGTCTCTATTTCTTTCCTTAATTCTAAAGCTTAATATCCTTACGGACAGAGTCAACAGACTTATAAAACCCAAGAGGAGTCAAAAGGGAAATCAGCCTGCTGAGATTGGAAAATAATAGGAGAAGGTGATAAATAAATAGATACTCAGGAGACGTTAACAGCTGATGCTAGAAAAAGACATCCGGTTTAATACAACTGATACTATTGCGTCTCTTAATTTCACTGCCAGTTACCCATCTGATAAATATTATCTAAAAGAAAGACGTATTTCTTAAAGATAGCTATGAAACACTCCTACAAAGAATGATTCAAGGACACTAAACTCTTATTAAAAAAAAGGGGACCAGTGGCGTGACCGGTATGGTGTTGGCCTGCCACCTCGGTGGCCTCGCGTTCGATTCTTGGGCAGTACACTGAGGTGTGTGAGAGGTGTATTTCTGGTGATATAAGTTTACTCTCGACGTGGTTCGGAACTCACGTAAAGCCGTTTGTCCCGATGCTGAATAACCACTGGTTCCGCGCAACGTAAAAACATCATACAAACAAAAAAAGAAACAGGTGGTGGACCAAATGGCGGCAGAAAGGAGTGCTTCCAAAAATAAACATGGCGGAATGATGAGGGTAAATGACTTGGAGTTGTCTGTGACGCCGTAATGAAATAGTCTCATACACCTCGTTTTCTGTTATGAAACTTGGCATCGCAACGGTCAAGGTCAACCAGACCACTGAGATGACTACATTCAAATGATGAAAAGTTGTTTGAATTCGATGGTTGTTTCATAATGTTCTATTCCTCCTAAGCTGTCCTTGGAGTATCGTTAAAACGCCAAAGTACTGGTAGTATCTGTCATAACGTACATTTCTTGGCGCTCTTACTCTGCCTCATTGTTGGAAACGGATATTCCCACCCGATCACCCACTTTTTTTTTTTTTTTTTTTATGGCCGAGTTTGTTCTTGGCATGGCCGTCTCTACATCACAACAACAACAAATATTTCAGTAAGCAAACGGAGTGTTGAAATGACGTATTGCTGTTAGGTTATGACAAGTAAAGATCAACGTTTATATTCTGCCATTTATTGGCAAAACTTACCATCTTTTGGCCAGAGAGACCAATAAATGTAAATAATCCGTGATATGTGGCCATTTCTGCCACATATGTGCAAATTCAGGTTTGAAATTGCCACAGAAGAGTGGCTAAACGTTATGAGCTTGCAATTACCTGAAGTGAAGTTCTGTAAATCGCCGTTGTTTTACCTTTTGGTTCTGTGCGCCCTCTGTTCTGGATGCAGTGTAACACTTGCTGTTGTTCGTCCTGTTTGGAAACGTGATTTCATTCTCAAATTTCCTATTTTCAGTAGAAATTATTTATTTTATAAAAACGTTATAAAGTATTTCCACACTTATCTGGATATATAATTTTTATGTTCTTTACTGTAGCAAGAAAACAGACCACAACCCCCTTCTCTTGAAGTAGAAGATGCCTTAACCTCTCGTAATCAGGTTAGTGCTTAGGCTAGTTTATTTTGATTTCGACCATTACAGCTAACATTTCTGTTGTTCCAAGGGTGACATGATTAAGGTTATGTATTTTGTATTTACACAACCTTTTTTTATTAGTTTGAGTTAGAGAAAATTGTTAGTAATGCTTGCAAATAAATTTCAGATACTAATTCAAAGTTGACTTGGTAGCCATCCAACATAGGTTTACGTTGTCATAGGGTAAGTTTAAAATATTCCGTTAGATCAGCCTTCTGTTCAACTTGTATCTCATTAGCAGTCTATGTTAAGAATGTTCAAGGTACTGTAGTCAATAAACGTTAGCATAGGTCAAGTTAAAACGAAAAGTAGTTCGGCTAGTTTTCCACTGGGAGTTTTTTGCTAGTAACATGCAAGACCTTGATTTCTAGGTAATTTGACCAAGGGTTTGTTAGGCTACGATCGAAATTTTTGCCTTTCAACAAAATGAAATTCCCTAATCTTTATCATCATGAGTTATCGAAAAAAGTATTTATGACCGAGGAATGACGTAGGAATCATATAGCGCGTATTATATATATTATATATATTAATATTATATATAATAAATAATAATATATTAATATTTTATATATTACTGTGTGGGTATGTATGTATATAATATATATAATATATATTATATATATATTTATATGTATGTATTTCTATATATATATATATATGTATATATATATATCTTATAATATATATATAATATATAGATAATTATTATATATATATATATATATATGTGTGTGTGTGTGTGTGTGTGTGTGTGTACCGTGGTATTAGACCCTATACTCTGCAGTAGTAAATCCTTTTCTATCTCTCTCTCTGCTCTCTCTCTCTCTCTCTCTCTCGCTTGTTCCGATGGCCATACTGTAGTATTGTAGTAATCAAACATGTTGGTTTTCACCAAGACTCAGCGCAGTCCATTTTCTTGGTCACTTGTAATTACAGTGAGACACTAGTCACTTCCAAGAAATTGCGCCCTTGGCTGAAGTATTCACTGGTAATGATATATTTCCTAGTATATAATATACACTAATATATATATAATCTAATTATACATATGGCTTGTGCGCACGCGCGCGTGGAGCTCGAAAATAAAACGATACTTGCTTATCATCGTATTTGAGCGTAGTAGGCAAGCACCTAAGATATCTAATTCCAAAAAAGTTACTTTCGCGAAGAATTGAAGCTAGGTCGAAGTAAAATTAACTAGATTATATATATATATATATATATATATATATATATATATATATATATATATATATATATATATATATATATATATATATATATATATATACTATATTGGAGTATCATCAAAAGCCAAATCATGTAACATTTTTTTAAAAGCGTTACTGTTCAGTTTACCTAAAGCATAAGAAAATTGCGCTTTGTGAGCATTTGTTATAAAGAACTCACAAATCAGCAAAGGCTCAGATAACACTACTTATAAGCCTTATGGTGAATTACACCCTTGTGCATTTATTTTTCGTTTGCCTAGAAGGGACAAAGCAAGGACGCGTTTTAAGCGTAAATGTTAGAGGTTACTCTTCAAAGTCGATGACTTCCTTCGAACTAATTTGGTGTATTTGGCATGGTCTGTATCAGCTTGCTCTGCACGTTATACATACATGCATACATATATATGTATAGCAAAGTTAAACACTGTATCCGTGTTCTAATATGTTGTAAGAAGCCCAGTAAAATTTGGAAAAAATTTAAAGTTTTATTTAAGCTTTCGGAGAGTACATTCTCTCCCTCTCTCAGAAAGAGAAATAAAAGTTACAAAAACTGAAAACAGCGGTCAAGGTAAAAGAAATAACATACAAGCATATGGTTGTATCAGAATAACTGCCCTACGGGGGTTTGCCAATCTTGTTTAACAACTTATTTACACTAACTGCATGCTTTGTCATAATTGCATTACAGAAAAGGTCCAGTTTAAAATTACTTTTATATATTCATAGCGTCAACATATATATATATATATATATATATATATATATATATATATATATATATATATATATATATAGATATATATATATATATAATTATATATATATAGAATATATATATATATATATATATATATGTGTGTGTAGGATGTATATGTATGTGTATATATATATATAATATATATAGAATATTATATATATATATAGTTATTATGTTTTATGTTTATATGTATGTATCCACATATATTTAATTAAAGTATATATTATATTATTATATATATATATATATATTATATAATAATATATATATTACACATACTTTTTTTCTTTCTTTAGTCTTTGCATCGCCTGGAAGCTCGTTCAACCCCCTCTCCCACTATTCGAAGGACTAGATCGACTTCCGGAGTCTGTTCATCTGCAATTATCTCTTCTCACTCTTTTGGTCTTCAGGTCTCATTACGAGGCATTGCTCCCTTCACAACAACCACTAAATTTTTGTCCCGCGCCTCAGTAACTTTCAATATCATGCGAGTTACCCGCGCTAAGTCTCGCAATCAGGACTCGTATCCGGACTGGGGAGACTGGGGACTCGCCCGTGTGTATAAAACACACTACTTCTTTCCACCCAGACCATTTATTCCATGCCTTTTTCTGCTGTATTATTATAATTATGATTATTATTCAGAAGATGATTACTATTCACATGGAACAAGCCCACAGGGGCCACTGACTTCAAATTCAAGCTTTTAAAGAGTATGGTGATCATTCGAAAGAAACAAACGAAGGTAATATGAAATACTGAAAGAGATCCGTTATCAGAAAAACAGATACTAAGTGAATAACAAATAAAATTGTAAGAAAACTATTAAAATACAAGTTGAATTTTATTAGGGCAATAATACATCTTCGCTTGAATTTCTGAAGTTCCAGTTGCACAATAACCTCTGGGATGCTGTTCCAAAGTCAAACGAGCGCCTCGGTGGCGTAGTCGGTATGGTGTAGACGTATCACCTCGGTGGCCACGAGTTCGATTCTCGAGTATTCCACTGAAGGGCTAGAGATGTGTATTTCTGGTGATAGAAGTTCACTCTCGACGTGTTCAGAAGTCACGTAAAGCCGTTGGTCCCGTTGCTGAATAACCACTGGTTCCATGCAACGTAAAATCACCCTACAAACAAACAAAAGGCAGTTCAACGGTGTGAGGAAAAAAAAGGACCCATGGAACTGAACTTCGACAGCGAGGCACATTTACTGGATATTGGTGCTGCTGTTCAGCGAATCTGGTTGCTCTCGGTAGAAAAAATTGACAAAAAAAGTGACAAAGAAAAGACCATCCGTCTTCGGTCCAAGACAAAACTGCTAATATTAGGACCCGGAAACCTGCCACCACGAAGCACTCTGTCTAAAAGTGGTAAATCTTTAAGTATTTTGACTCCTGAGTACGGGACTCGAGTTCCCTGAGACTTCCCGTTGAATAGAAAGGCTCATCTGGCGGGTGTGCAATCTTTAAAGTAGTGTTTAAGTAGCCTTTGTTCTGCCACTTCCGGTTTCGTTTCGAATGGCCTTTTTTTTTCTTTATCCAAATTCTGGCACATGAAAATCGCATAGGTCTTTTTTCTGATACATTTTTTTAGTGGACACCGGTGTTTCCTTTGCGAGCTCTCCCTGCTATGAAAAAAGGGACGAAATTACTCTTATTATTATGATTATTATTATTATTATTATTATTATTATTGTTATGTTGCTGCTTCACCCTCAGCAGTCATCGAAAAGTCCGTAGATCGAGACGAAACGAAAGAGAGAGAAGAGAGAGAGAGAGAGAGAGAGAGAGAGAGCATTGTATAAGCAGTAATAACCACCACAATGACTCAACCGAATTTTACCAGCCCTTGGTGCGTTGCTCGCCAGTCTAAGCAACAGAGAGAAAGCTGTCATATTAATAGTGCTGAAGCAGCCACCATTTTGAACAAACTAGCCTACGAGAGGGTCTCCTTCCGAAATATTATATTATTATTATTATTATTATTATTATTATTATTATTATTATTATTGGAAGAAGACACCTTTCAAACAAACTTATTAAAAAGAATGGCTTTATGTATACCGATGACTTCATATTGCGGTCGCAATATAAACTGAACTGTCTGCAGACGGCCATTCTTTTTAATCGAGTTTATTATTATTTTATTAATTGTTATTATTATTATTATTATTATTATTATTATTATTATTATTATTATTATTATTAAAATGTGACTTTATTTTGTCTATGATAGGAAAAACATTATTATTATTATTATTATTATTATTATTATCATTATCATTATCATTATCATTATTATTATTATTATTATTATTATTATTATTATTATTATTATTATTATTATTTTAAAGCAAAACAGTTCATGGCCATGCATAACAAGGAGACCTAATGTCCTCAAGCCAGCAGAATCGAATAGAATTCCAATAAGGAAGAAAAAGAAAGAAGAGAAGAGTAGAAACTGAATACAAATAGCAGTCTGCAGCAACCAAAGGAAACAAGCTTCGCTTGTACCCATAATTAGGACATTCATTTATCCCAGTACAATGCATCACCCCTTCCCGATCCTATTTTAGGAAACAAACCACCGCGAACGAGCGAGTGAATTCTACGCGTAGGAGGACTTGCTCGACGGGGACGTGCATCTGAATATAGATTTTCCAGCCGGAGGTGGATTAGAAAAAAAATAAAAATAAGTGTGACGTCAGCAGGGAAAGGGCTTGGTTGTTAACGGAATTCGCTTCATTTGGGTCAGTTGGTGCAAATCTGGTTGTTTCCGTTTCCCGGAGAAAGGAAAAGTGCTTCGAAAGCTGGGTCAAGTGTTAGACTAGAATTTGGCAGTTTTGGAATTCATGGTTATACCCTTTACTTCACACGCACGAGTATATAGTTCATGCATGTACACACACGTGTATATATACATACATAAAACACGTGTATTTACAAATTATTTCTTGTGTCCTCGTGGAGAAGCGTAAATGATATAGCTAGCACTTTTTTTTCTGCTTGAATATATCTGTATCTATCTATCTATCTATCTATATATATATATATATATATATATATATATATAAAATATATATATATACATACATATATATATATATATATATATATATATATATATATATAACATATATATATATATATATATATATATATATATATATATATATATTATATATAAGAGAGAGAGAGAGAAGAGAGAGAGAGAGAGAGAGAGACGAGAGAGAGAGAGAGAGAGAGAGAGAGAGAGATATTCAAGCAGAAAAAAGTTTAGCTATATCATTTACGCGTATGTGTATATATGTATATTTATATTTATATGTATATAGATATATATATATATATATAATATATATATATATATATATACATTTATTACATGCATATACATATATATATATATATTATGTGTATATGTACATATATTTATATATATAGGATATATATATATATATATATATATATATATATATATATATATATAAATGCATGTATATTTATGTGGCTAGATAGATATATAGCTGCTGTTACGTAAGCAGAAATTCCTCGCTAACTTCATCGGGTTGTTCTGAAAATGATCTTCAAGAAATCTGCTGCGGACTCCTTAGAGAAACGACTGAGGCTGCAGCAGCAGCAGCAGCAGCAGCAGCAAAAGCAGCAGCAGCCATCATGGCGCATACAACTGTTTTTAAAGTTGGGTGGCACCTGTAAAGGATCGATATGAGTTATGCAACGGTTCTTATTCATCAGCGCAGCAGTCAGCTAGCCAGCAGCCCTATTCTGTTTCTTCGTGTTCTGATCCCAGCAGACAGCCGGAGAGAGAGAGAGAGAGAGAGAGAGAGAGAGAGAGAGAGAGAGAGAGAGAGAGAGAGCTTCCAGGGCTAACAGAGGTACCAATAGAGCAGCGGACCAAAAACTAGAAGAAACGTGAGGTGGTGAGGGAATGCAGGTTATGATTAAAAAAACACTAATCCGAGAGAGAGAGAGAGAGAGAGAGAGAGAGAGAGAGAGAGAGAGAGAGCATTCAGATCGCGGTCTTATCCATGTGGAGAGAGAGAGAGAGAGAGAGAGAGAGAAAGCATTCAGATCGTGTTCTTATCTGTGGAGAGAGAGGGAAAGTGTGTATGAGAGAGAGAGAGAGAGAGCATTCACATCAGGTTTTTATCCCTGTAGAGAGAGAGAGAGAGAGAGAGAGAAAATGCATTCAGATCGTGCGTTTATCCACGTAGAATGAGAACACGCTATAGTTTGCCCTTCTTTCAAGCAAGGTGACCTAGAGCAAAAGGAACCAAGTAACTATACCACCCAATCTCATTATTTCCTGTTTAGTCAAAGGTATTAGAAAAGAAATCTTTGTAAAACAACAGTGTGAATATTCTCGTGAAAACAGTCTTCTTTCCAATACGCAGCGTGGATTTAGAAGACATTTACTTTCTGAAACACCTGTACACCCTATTATTTACTTTCTGAAACACCTGTACACCCAATTATCGACATACTCTGTAATAATATTGATATAAATAGAGTATCTCTAATAACACTGTGTGATTTATCAAAAGCTTTTGATGGTGTCTCACTCTGTATTACTGGATGAAATGGACAACTTCAGTATCGATACATTTTGGTGTGCTGATAACATCTGACAGGTAGAACACAGTCTCTCAAAGTAAATGGGCATAATTATGTCATTTGAACACAACGTGAATTTTGGTGTGCCACAAGGCTCTGTGGTGGGTCCAATATTTATTCAATAGTTTCGTAAATAACTTAAATTTGGTGACGTATGAGAGTGCTTTAATTCTGTTTGCCTATGATGTTTCGTATGTTCACTCTTGTGATAAAAAAAAACAATATTGAAGTCTAACTGCAAAAGGCCGAAATAAACATGGATAGAGTCATTGAATATTTCATGTCAAATGGCCTTGATATAAATGCAATGAAAACGAAGTTTGTTTCTCACTCATACATTCGGCGAATAGCAGAAGATATCAATATTGAGGTTAAAGCAACATAAATTAAGTCTAGCAGTAGCGTAAAAAGCTTGGGAATCATTATTGGCAGCCATTAGTACTTCGAATCTTAATATTGAAAAATATTTTACAAAAGGAATGGGAATTATGCATATTGCCCGGTGAAATCAAGAATACCAAAACGAGTCAAGTAGAATGTTTGTTGTAAATGCCTTGGTAAACAGTCTGTTTTCGTACTGTTCTTCAATAATGGGTGACTGCAATAAAACTTGTATGGGTGATTTACAAAAGGTGCCAAGCTTTGCTGCAAAGATAGGGGTGGGAACAGGAAAGAAACATGACCACGCAACACCATTCACGAAGAAGCTATATTGGTTATAAATTCATCAGTTGTTACAATATAATGAGCTGCTATTTATATCGTCAAGGTCTTAGAACAGAAGAATGCCTGCATGAGCACTTGAAATTTCATACGTAACCTCTTTGCGTCAAACCAGACAATCAGATAACTTGCATATCTCCAGAACTAGGCTAAAATAGCAGTTCAGGCTTTGTCAGTTAGGGGATCAGTACCATGGAAGAATCTGACTGTAAATATTAAGCGATTGAATCCGATTTCAGTACGTGGGAGAACATTTTTGACGCATGTACAAGGATTTCGATCTAACCATTTGACATATTTTAAACGTCTTGTGAATAATTGTAGGATGTGACTCCAACATTTTACTTGTTTGGAGATGTGATTTTATCAAACCAGATGTACTTCATTATGTATGCATAATTTGAAAAGGTTTTTTTTATAAAAGTCACCAAACGAAAACGTTTTATTGTACGATTAATAATTCTCCATAGAGAACAGCTGTTTAAAATTGAGTTCTGTATGGTATCATTTGGTGAAGTTTTGTATTCCTATCTATTGCATTATGTAAGAAACTTGATATCCACTGTAAACTAAGATTTGGAAATAAAGACACTATTATTATTGTATATGAGAGAGAGAGAGAGAGAGAGAGAGAGAGAGAGAAGAGAGAGAGAGAGATAGAAGGGGGTTGGGGGTGGGGTGGCCGGGGAGCGAGCATTCAGAACATTTAAGGGGATGTTTGCATGTTTCTTCATCGTAAATCTCGGATAAGCCATTGTGTAAATTTGCATCAATTTGACCTGGTGAGATACGGTGCAATCCACTTACAGTAATCATTTTGACTTACGGCCCAGTGACTATAACACCGGATTCCTAGGGACTGTTGTTAGTTCCGAGCTCTGAATGTTGAAACACAATGTGCTACTGGCCTTTACTTTTTCAATCCAAGAAATGACCAGAAGCAATATTATTCAGTTTCACAGGTAAATATACTAGAAACGTAGCGAACGTTATACTGCTGGTTTAAGGTATTTCAAGGTATATATATATATATATATATATATATATATATATATATAATATATATATATATATATATATATAGTGTGTGTGTGTGTACGTGTGGATGTATGTATATACATACACAAAACACCGTATCGTGTTTCTCATGCAGTTGTGTACAGAAGTGTATCTTTAGTAATATACTTGATTGGCAAAACGAAATGTATTTGTAAATCTATAGTAAACAAAACCCCCATAGCTTTCGTCCATCCGTGTGAAGACTTGACCACCAAACTAAAATGAGACTTACAACCTTGATGAAGAAAGAGAAGAAAATGTAAACAAAAAGAAGTTAAAAAAAAAAAAAAACTTAAAACAAGAGAACTAGCCATTGAGTCATATTTCTTTTCAGAATTCTAAGCGACCTGCAAGGCATGGCAAAACGGTGGTCGTCGTCTTAAACGATATCTTGAAGGTTGTTATCCAAAACAGTGATTCCGTTTGTGTGTGTTTTTTTTTTTTTTTCGTCTGATAACTTGGTCAAATAGCGATATTTAGCATCTCTCTGTGGCCACGCTGACTACGAATAAACCTTTCTTTGTATAAAAAAACTATAATTGCATTAAATTTTGGTAATTAAGCTTTAATAATAAAAAACGGCCACAAATGAAATATATAAATTTCAGTTTTTTTAAATTTAATCCTTAAGTAATAAAATAATATCAAAATTAGTGAAGTCAAATCGAATATCCATCTCTTCCTGATGGTCAACTTTGACAATTACGGAGGCAAATTATGTGGATGTAATTGCATTGGCAACACTGACGTTTAGTCGTTTACACCCACTTGAGTGTGGTCACGGCGGCAACGCTGAATTCCAAAATGGTAGTTTGATCCGTAGACTCTGGAACAGGCGGAGGTGGGTGTCCACTTAATCCGACTGAAGAAGCCAGTGCACATTTCTGACGTGCGTAATCTTGGCCTTTATGCAAAACTATTTACTTAAAAGTAAATTATCCGTGATACCAACATTCCCATTATAGGGGTCATTTAAAGTGAGGCTCATTCCACAGTCCTCTTGGTGATCTAGTTCGAACTTTAAAACTAATTTTGCTTTTTTTTTTTCTTTTAAATCAGTGGCAGGATTCAGCTCCCAAGAGTGTCTAGTCTTGCATTGGTGCTGTAGAAATTGCCCAACGATCAACTCCAAGTTTCCTCTGATCCAGGAAAAACCACTTTCTCCAATAGAACACTTTTCGGAATTTTCTTTCTATGGGTATTAGGGTATTAAAAAACTACACTATCCTCATGCATTTCTTTCCTAAGATTATTTGACATTTTTCAGGTCATACTTAGTATATGACTTGAAGAGAACGAGATTTAAATTTAGTCGGTGATCCGTGTTCCCTTGGATTGTAAAACATTCCTTTGGTTCTAGACAGTCGTTTGTCAAAAGCTTTATGACTGGTGATCTGTGACTGATAATATCTTAAGCTGAACCCGCTCTCCTGACCCAACAGGTGATGTAGGCCTTCAATGAAGTCACTAAAGTAGATAACTAATATTTACTGTAATTGATATTCATAGCTGCTGATTTCTGAGGAGTTATGGTTTTTTTTTCTAGTCCTGCTCTCCCTCTGTCAATACCCGAGTACCCATCGTCCTCCAGTCCTACGTCACGATCAGTCCCCGTAGGCGTAGGGGGTTTAGTGCCGTCAGTGCACCTCATGCGGTGCGCTATAGGCATTACTTAAGGTTCTTTGCATCTTCCCTTCGGCACATAACTGCAACCCCCTTCATTCCTTTTACTGTACCTCCATTCATATTCTCTTTTATCTTTCCACCGTCTCCTAACAGTTGTTTCATAGTGCAACTGCGAGGTATTATTCCTGTTACACCTTTCAAACCTTTTACTGTCAGTTTCCGTTTCCGCGCTGAGTGACCTCATAGGTACCAGCGCCTGGCCTTTGCTTTAAATTCTGTACGTCACGTTCTGCATTAATTCTGGCAGGCGACCACTTGAACTCGTAAACAGGTGTCTGTTGATGTGAGTGTGAATACACGTGCGTGCGTGTGTGTGCGCATACATATCTAAAGGTGAGGAGAAATGAAATGCGAAAGCTGTATGAGGCGTTTTCTTCTCTCTCTCTCTCTCTCTCTCTCTCTCTCTCTCTCTCTCTATCTTTTCCTTCTCTCTCCTCTATCCTCTCTATTACATTATTCTTGAGTTGAAGATTTTGACATTTTATAATAAGGAAAATCTAACTCTCAAGTTCAAGGAATTGGAATCCTCTCTCTCTCTCTCTCTCTCTCTCTCTCTCTCTCTCTCTCTCTCTACTTACATTATTCTTGAGCTGAAGATTTTGACATTTTATAAATAAGGAAAACCACTAACTCTCAAGTTCAAGAATTGAAACACTCTCTCTCTCTCTCTCTCTCTCTCTCTCTCTCTCTCTCTCTCTCTCTCTCTCTCTCTCTCTCCTTTAGTTAAAGTAAAAAAGGATAGCTTGCGTTACTTGGGTAACAAGCTTAGCGATCAGGAATTTCATCAAATCAGGATACTGCACTTAATCGATTAGATTACGTTCTCTGCTAATTTGACAATGAATTATACAAAAATGTTTTCTTTTTTAGTCACTGAGAGAATCGACAGTTGCTTATTTTAAGGATTATATTTCATTTATTTGCCGTTGATTTTAATAAGGATTACATTTCATTTACTGCCACGATTTTTATAAGTATTACATTTCCTGAACTTGCCGACGATTTTTAAATGGATTATATTTTATTAACTTGCCGACGAATTTGATAAGGATTACTTAATGTTAGCATCACGTAGCAAGGCATACTGCCTACAGCGCCTTTTACCCGGCGTAATGTAGGCAGTGCTAAGGTTTTGCTTTAATTTTAGCATCTCATTCAAGAACAAAGCCTTTAGGTTAGTGTAAGAAGAGTCTGAAGGTGTTTCACTTGTTTGGCGAAACTACCATAGAATAATTTATGATAATTATATAGATAATCTTATTGGTAGTAATAGTGGTTAATTGTTATGAAATACAATAAGTATCGTGGTATTTTGCTTTTGTTATTGTTTATGCGCACCATAATAATCGTCCGTGTTTAGACTAACGCCTTCTCAGGACAATACGATATCTCGCTTTTGGCACCTGGACAAGTATGCAGAATAATTTGAACTTAGGGAACGGTATACGTAACGTCCCTTTGGTCGGGGACCTACCGCCTCGACCTTCTCTTATATTAGCGTATTTTTTGACGTTATTGATGCGCTAATATATAATAATAGTAATAATATTCATATTGCATCTACACACACACACACACACACACACACACACACGACACACACATACAGAATATCATATATATATATATATATATATATATATTTGTGTATAGATCTATATATATATATTAAAAATATAAGATATATATATATATATATGATTTATATTTATATTTTATATATATATTGTATTATATCGGTCAGTGTGGATGCAATATGGAAATCTGATACTCAGATGAAATATGCTCCACGAAATATTGATATCAACTGCAAAAATGATTAGGATTTTATACCAACACACACGCACTCACAAACATATATATATATATAATATATATATATATATATATATATATATATATATATATAATATATATATGTGTGTGTGTATTATATAGTGTGTGTTAACACAGTTGTTTTTCTATTTCAGTAATTTAATGCATATATTGATGAAATCGATGAATGCTGTATGTAGTATAGTATATATGTATGCATGTACGTTCGCAAATACTGAACTGCGGACTTTTCGGAGAATCAAGGGTCCCCGCTGGCATAAGGCCAATTTATTCCCCGATAACAAACAAGACTACTATATTTCTAATGTTGTCTGACGTCACTAGCGTAGACCACAGCGCTTTGTTGCCATGGGGCCCAGGGCCATTTAGGATTTCCCAGCGAACTAGTGTCTGCCGCCTTCAGAGTTTTGACCACTGAACACGACTTGCTCCTTCCGCTCCTTCCGCACGCGCGGGCTTCACACACCGGGAACCCCCCCCCCCCCCCCCCCCCCACCCACCACCACCACCAACCAACCCCACCCACCCACCCACACACACACACCACAAGGACACGACCAGCAGCAGCTGGTTGAATGAAAGACGCTGATCTGACTCTTCCTGTCCTGTTGACCCCCGGAGAAGAACTTCGTACTTGGCACGGAATTCCAAAGAATATAAAGAGAAAAAAAAATCGGAGTTATTTATTTATATTTTCTTTTTATTTTCTCCTTGTGAGATGTGAACCAGTTAGGAGTAGAATTGTATGGAAGGTCATACCCGTTTCGTGGGCTGTACTGTACGTTATTTATAAGAGTAATAAGGAGGAAAATCCAGAGGATAGTGACGTTTTGTTATGCAATATTTTGCCGTTATCTGTATGGGATTTGGAATAATGTGAGAGAAGGATTATTTAGACACTTTTTATGGCTGGTATTTATGTAATACGCAGCTGAATAAATCAGAGGTAATGCACTACTGAATGATTCAGTAGTGCATATCTACAATATAAATTTTTTTGGGGGGAGCGTTATGTTTTTTATATTTTATTTTATTTATTTATTTTTTTGGTTTATGGTTTTGGTTTTTTGGTTTGGAATATACTTATAAACAGAAAGTGTCTTTTTACAACCTAATGCCTACATGTTGCAGTTGCACAGTAACATTTTAGGTGATTTTTAAAGTGATTTTGAAAATGATTTTGAAAATTATTTAAATTTACTGTTGATTTTCGTGATTTTGATTTTGATTTTAAAATCAATGTTTTTGGGGGTGATTTTGATTTTGATGTCCAAAATCACTAAATTTAGTGATTTAGCCCATCTCTTGACTGAATCTATAATGGATAAGATACTACTGAATGAATAAGGGATAAGATACTGCTGAACTACAATCATTTGTTCTTAATGGAAGGTGTTACAATAGAAGATATAGCTACTGAGATACAGGATAAATGTCTATATATATATATGGTGTTGGTCTACCTTACATGTCTCTTATCCCTTTAGGATTTTTCTTGTCTCATGTCTTTCCAAAGTTTTTATCTCAGTGCCGCTCAGTTTCGAAAATCACTTAAAAATCTTTAAGATCAGTTTTTGTTAGATTTTTTTAAATTTCGCTTTTAATGTTTCCTTATTTTCCTATGCTCCATAGATCTCCTGTTATCCAATTTTCTCGTGACCTCTCGTGAACCTTTACAGCAACTTCCTTTGTTGACACCACTTCCTGATCAGAAAAGAGCTGTCGTCTTTAGGTTATCTGTACATTTGGTATTTAGGCGGTTTTTATTTGTAATACTTATTTCTGCTTTGCAGTCAGAGAGGCTTTTGTGTTTGTTATAGTAATGCGTAAATCTCATTCATTCTATTTAATATCTAAATTTTCCAGACAGATTTTTACGTACATACAGTATATGTGTTCACTTATATGCGATTGTGTGCACAGTCCAGTATGTATAACCTCTACGCGTGCACAAACACACTTGCACATGCATATATATATATATATATATATTATAATCTATATATTATATATATATATATATATATACTACACACATACACGCACACACACACACACACACACACACACACATATATATATTATATATATATATATATATATATATAATATATATATTATATATATAGTTATAAAGAGAGAGAGGAGAGAGAGAGAGAGAGAGATACATTGCAGTTGAAACTCCTAGGAATACCTAGGAGGTCGATCGATGCAAAATACACTGGAAATGCTGCCAAGATCAATACCTCAATCGCCGCGTTTGCAGTCTTGGTCGGTTCAACAATTTTTATGATTTTATGCTTCTGGATTATTATTATTATTATTATTATTGATAAAAATAGTTTTACGAGGCTGCTAAATCCTAATCCGATTTCCAGACTCTCTTAGTAGGAGTCTCGCAAAAGATTTGTTCTTGCGGTTAAATCTGGTGCAAGGTCATGTTAAGGATTTTGGGAAGCGGAGGAGGAAGGGAACTCAGATGGAAAGTCAGAGGCAGGAAGCAATGCAGCTGAGGGTCAGAGGAAAGTTGCAAATCAGTAGCCTCTACAATTTTCCTATTGAAATTGTCTTCTATTTCTTTTTTTTTTCGTTTCCTCCACTTCAATCGTTGGATGACACTTACTGACTACTCTCTAAGCAAGAGCCCGTGCTGGCATAACGCTATCTCAGTCACAAGCAACAACGACCTTCAGTAGCTTCTACAGTTTTTCTGTTGAAATTATCGTCTATTTCGTTATATTTTTTTTTTCACTTCAAATCGTTGGGTGACACTTACTGGCTACTCTCTAAGCAAGAGACCGTGCTGGCGTAACGTTCTCTTAGTCACAAGCAACAACGACCTTCAGTAGCCTCTATTGACATTGTCGTATATTTCTTTTTTTTTCGTTTCTTCCACTTCAATCGTTGGATGACACTTACTGACTACTCTCTAAGCAACAGCCCGTGCTGGCATTACGCCATCTCAGTCGCATTCAACAACGAGATAGTTGTATTTCTATTCCTATAACTATAAAACAAATTCTTTCTATCTGATGAATTTTAAATTTGCCTGTTTCGTTTTTTCCTCTAAAAATCGTTGGATGACTTCCTGACTACTCTCTAAGCAAGAGCCCGTGTTGGCATAACGCCATCCCAGTCACAAACAACAGGATTTTGTATTTCCATTCCTATAACTATGAAACAAGATCTTTTTACCTGATGAATTTTAAATTGGTGTATCCTGAAATATATGTGAAAGATCTCTTTTTAAGTGTCTTGTTTTTCAACAGATACAATTCCCATTGCAAGAAAATTACCTTAGTATCCATCACTTTCCACAATTGTTTTCCTATAATTGAGAAAAAACATATCGCTAGCACAGGAGGAAATAACTTATGAAACTTGAAAGGTTTTGTGTGTTCTGTACCAAGGAGTGTTTTTTTTTTTTTTTTTTTTCGTCATGTCGGTTTGTAAAGAATGAGACATTTTTAAAAGTACAGGCGCCAACGATATGTTTTTTCTTAAGAGTAGGAAAAGGAATGTGGAGAGTAATGGATAAAAAGGCAATGTTCTTGTAATGGGACTTTTATCTTCTGAAAACAAGACAAATAAGGATAGATCTTTCACAATATATATTTCGGAAAATATAGATTTTAAAAACCAGTGATAAAAAGGTCTGGTTTTGTAGTTATGGGAACTGAAATATTGGAGTAAAGTGAATGTTAGAAAAGGGTTACGACGCATCTCTTTCGGCAAGGTCACCTCCGTCCGACCTTTGTAAGGATGACTTCAAGCACCCACCCCACAAGCGACTGGGAACATTCATTCACGCTCCCGCCCTCACCGTATAAGCCCCGTGGGGGGCTAGTGCCTTCAGTGCACCTCATGCGTTGCTGTAGGCATTACTTAAGGTTCTTTGCAGCGTGCCTTCGGCCCCTAGCTGCAAGCCCTTTCATTCCTTTTACTGTACCTCCTTTCATATTCTCTTTCATCTTACTTTTCAACCGTCTCCTAACGATCGATTCATAGTGCAACTGCGAGATTTTCCTCCTGTTACACCTTTCAGACCTTTTACTCTAGATTTCCGTTTCAGCGCTGGATGACTTCATAGGTCCCAGTGCTTGGCTTTTGGCCTAAATTCTATATTCAATTCAACTCCCGCACAAGGTTAGATTTTGTAGATTTGGCCTCATGAGAGGCTGATCTATTGAACGCCCGCTCCCATCCTGTGAGAGGCGTAGCATCAAAAAGAGGTGCTTATGCAGGACGCCCAAAACGGTTGACATAGTGGAACAACCCCTGACATAGTAGCCCGCAGGGGGGTAGTGCTGTCAGTGGACCTCATGCGGTGCACTATAGGCATTACTTAAGGTTCTTTGCAGCGTGCCTTCGGCCCCTAGCTGCAACCCCTTTCATTCCTTTTACTGTACCTCCTTTCATATTCTTTCTTCATACTACTTTCCACCTTCTAACACTTGATTCATAGTGCAACTGCGAGGTTTTCCTCCGTTTACACCTTTGAAACCTTTTACTGTCAATTTCCATTTCAGTGCTGAATGACCACATAGGTCCCAGTGCTTGGCCTTTGGTCTAAAGGTCTAAATTCTATATTCAACTCAACTCCGCCCTGACATCAGTACTGGACTTCAACACTGAAGTAAGCACAGTTCAAGCTAAACATGTGTATGTAAATCACATTTACATACATAGGCAAAATACGAGGAGTGATCCCCTCTCCTAAAGGAAAACACTTCTGAGTTGAATATTGTCTTCTCGCTCACGAAGGTACTGTGTAAGGGAGTCATGAACTCCAGGGTTAACCAAGTGGATCAGTCATTCTCATCGTTCACGTCCAGAATGCGGAATTCTGTATCTTCCTCCGTGTTTCACGAATCATTCATCCTACCTCTATCGACGAAGGCAGATTTGTTTGCTTGTATTGTAGGAATGTTTTCTTTATTTTGTGGGTTGTTAATCTTTTTTTCGGCTCGTGTTCCAACTGGAAACTTGCCGAAGGTAAGATTTAAGGCGTAATGTAACCATCGTACTTACAAAATATCATGTGGATTATTATTCAGCATCACATACAAAGCCGTATTGGCCGATCAGTATAATTCTAAGTCATGTATACCTCCCTGTGCTAGGAATCCTAAATCTTAAAATGAATGAACGTTTGTTTTACGTCGTGGCGTCATGGTGGGTGACCACATGAATATCAAAAAGGAACCGCTGCCAAATTTGGCAGAAGAGACCTCGCCTGACGTAACACCGAGCTTGTTCGGGGCAGCCTCGCTCTTACCAAGGTCTCTTTTTCGCAGAAAACGAACGTCATAATAGTTCTCGGTGATCTGACGTCCTGGAGGAGTCTCTGGAGGAGTCTGACTTGGCTCCCCTCCAGCGTTTCTTCGTATGGCGTATCGTTCTTCCCCGAAAGGCGGAAGTTGCCTCCTCGTCTTCCACATCCCTGGCTGCGGTTTAGTTCAAAGATGATGATTCTAAGGTTGGGCATGAGCGTTCTTGGATAAAGGGAGAAAAGGCTTGGCTATTTCTTACCTTTTTCCACTGGGGTATTTTAAATCAAATATTCATTCGAATTATCTGGTATGTGAATGTGACATTTGGTTTCACCGTGGAAGATAGGATGACATTACTTAAACTGTATATATAATAGATAATATATATATATATATATATATAATATATATATATATATATATGTATATATTATATATATATATATATATATATATATATATATATATAATATATATATATATATAGGGGAAGGTGGGGCAAAACGGCACAAGTGGGTAATATGGACCACAGTCGTTTTCTTGTTTTCATCACCTCCTGATATACTGGTAAGGGTCGGATAAAATCGTGTTAGTAGGAACACCGTGACTTATAATTTAATGCAACATTACACAAGTCTTTAATATTATCCTGTGAATAAGGCTGACTAGAGAAAACTACACTTCTAGCCCCTGTAGTCTTGTGAGGTTGTTCTCAACATATTTATTGCCATAAGGGCAAAAAGGCCCATTTGTGCATGGGGTAAAATTACACACTGGTCCATTTTACCCTAAGGTGGTCTGCTTTACCCAATGATACAATACAGGCAAATATTTTACATTTATATTAATTATTATATTCAAAATAGGCTTATAGCCTCTGCCATTTACTGTATCCTATAATGTTCTTTAAATTGTCTGTTTTCGTACAGGGACTTCCAATATTTATTCTTTCTTCATAGAGTTAGGCTTTCCCTTTGCTGGTTCTAATTGAAGCCAGCACAATAATTTCTTATTTTGTTTGTTTATTTATTCAATTAAATTTCTAGCCACAAATATCAACAAAATGTATTAATTTGTAAGTAAATACAGTACTTGCTACTCAAACTTTATTGATGATATATTCAGGAGCTCCTATGATTTGATGAAGTTCAGATTCCTAATGATACCCCGGTAGCTAGGCCTAGACCTCATGAGAGGCAAGTTCTAAAGATCCAGACCCACCCACTGCTAGCGCTTCTGGTTATATTTCTCCATTTGAAATAAGTCCTCCTCCTAAAGCAGATCGAGTTAGTGCAAAGCGTAAAGTAAGAAAGCATATTACATTAGGCCCATACGAGAAGATGCTTCAGGAAAAATTAAGTGAAGGATAAAAAGAAGACAAAAATGAAAAATTAAGTGAAGGATACAAAGAAAACAAAAATGCCAGAGCAGTTAAACATAAGAGTGGCAAAGCACGTCAGAAAATAAAAAAAAGGTTTCAGGTTGTGTCTTAAAGACAAAAAGAAAAGGCCTGCATCAACTCTCACTCAACAAGAATCAAGTGAGTCCGAGGATGATGTTGAGACATTCTGTTTATACTGCAGTGAAAAATACAGTAAGAGAGGAGGTGAAGGCTGGATCCAGTGTACTACTTGTAAATACTAAGCTCAGGACAGATGTGCAAGTGTAGATGAAGATGATTATGAATTCAGCTGTAAATTTTGTGTGTAGGTCTATATTTAGTTAGGCATCAATTTTTGCTATGAAAGGACAATATTCTTTATATTTCTTTTATATGAATAATAATCACATGCCATGCAAGGCAACGTTACTTATCACTGGTAAGTAGTATGATAAGAGATTATTATTTTCAGTGATATTTAGCCAAAGACCAATTACTTTCTAAAGTTATGAGAACTTAACAATTTTAAGTTGTGTGCTGAATATTCATTTCAATTTTGTATTGAGTATATTTACTGGTACATTTCTATGTGAAAACACAGATTGAGATGTGTTAACAAGTGTTTACTCATGAGGGGCCATTTTGCCCCATATGCCAGGGCCATTTTGCCCTAACCAGTGTACATAATGGCCCACCAGGGTCTATTTTCTTTTGTCAATTTTCTTGGGTAAAGTATGAAAACTATATCTTCCAAAGAGATTTTATTATGTTTATTGATGAATAAAGACGAGAAAAAAATAACTGTCTTTAAATATAATGCAAAGGGTTTCTAGAAATTGGACTCAAACCTTAAGTGTGCCGTTTTGCCCCACCTTCCCCTATATATAACGTGCGTGTCTCGTAATATTAAATAGTCTACAAAAGACGTGAAATAATAAAAGCTCTCTTATAATCTTTCGGACTTGGAGGGATAATCCTCTTCCGAAAGCTAACTATATATAATGTGGGTGTGTCGTTTTCTACGTAGTTTAAAAATAGTCAACCCATCCAGATATTTCAGACTTAGCGTTTGTCATCAAAAGAATTCTCTGTCCATAAAATACTACAAAGTTTGGAAGCCAAGTGGTAGATAAGAATAAATGACAAGAACGATGAACAGGCTTTACCAGGTAATCGAAGTGAGGTTTCCTATGGGATCGAGTCCGAGATTTTCAAGGCTGCCCAAACATACCAGGTCTGAGAGGAAAATATCCCGTAGTACATCTTACGCGGTGCACTGCAGGCATTACTGAAGGAAGTGTACCTTCGGCCTCTAGCTGCGACCCTGTTCATTCCTTTTACTGTACCTCCGTTAATATCATCTTCCTTCGCTGCAAGGTTGTCCTCCAGTTACACCTTTAAAACCTGTTATTCTTTAATTTCCATTTCGGCGCCGACTGGCCTCAAAGGTCCCGGCGATTGGCCCGTGGCCTAAATTTCATATTCCATTCCATTCCACCCATGGGAGGGAAATATGTTATTTGACGTCGCCCTTTTGGTAGGTGATGACGGACCCACCTCTTGAAAAGGAGCATCTTGAAAGGCTTCGGATTATCGAAGGTGGCAGAAAGTGTAGATTCTCGAAGACGATGAGATCAAAGACAGGTAAAAAAGATTGATACTTAAATTTGAGATTTCTTTACAGTATGTGTGAGAATGTGAAACCTGACGTGTTCAGTGAAGCGCTGTATGATTGAGTTCGCTACAATTATTGGGGTAGGATATTTAAAGCTAAGTGAGAATTCATTTCTTCCTTGCGAAAGATTGCATAACCAAATGAAAGCAATGAGCAGATATACCAGTCGGTGCGCTTTTCCTTGATGAAGCTCTTGCAGAAAATGATTCATTAGTAAGATGTTCTCTAGGATGTTTAGAATTATTTTTTTTTATTCCGTAGGGAAGTAGTACACCGTCAGTGCACTTCATACGGTGCACTGAAGGCGTTACTCAAGGTTCTTTACAGCGTTCCTTCGGCCTCTTAGCTGCACTCCATTTAATTATTTTGACTGTAACCCCGTCCATATTCTCTTTCTTCCATCTTACTCTCCACCCTCTCCTAACAGTTGGTACATTTTATTTTACAGTCAATCTCCGTTTCAGCGCTGAGTGACTTCATTGGTCCCAGCGCTTGGCCTCTGGTCAGAGTTCTGTAATTTATATTCTTGAGACTTTGTAGGGTACTATGTTTGGTGCTATTTTAGGTGGTCAAATGGTCCTTTGTCTCCCAGAAAGATGACTACTCTTCTAGAACACTAAAGAGAGCGCACGCCAACGATAAAAAAAGGCCGTTTATATTTTGATGTATAAGGCTTCGTCGACTGATATCTCGTGATAATTCTCACACCATTAGTGGGGACAACTCTGCACTGCGTTCTAGAAGTCCATTAAGCGTACCTGGCGGACAATGTCCCTGTCTCTTAACCGCTTTGTTCCAGATGCCGAGAGAAACTTGCAGTAATTAGTCTCTCACCCTCCAAGGTTCCTTACTCGTAGGAGTGGGTAAGGGGATCAGGGATGGGGGAAGGGTTTTACTGTCAGTATGCCTTACGCGGTGCGCTGAATGTTGTCCACATCGTCCATAGCTGCATTCAATTTTTAGCCTTTTTTCCTCCTTTTCTGCCTCCTTTCTTCATTCTTGCTTTCCAACCGAACTGTTAACTCCTGGTGAAACAGTGGAATTTTCTCCCAGTTCCACCATTAGAGCTCCTTTACTTTAATTTCTTTTATTTCTTGGCGCTCTATATCTTGCTTTCCAAACACTCCAAGTCCATCTTTTGACTGTCTTAAGGGCGGAGTGACCGAACCTGCTCCAGTGCTTGGTTTGACAGCCTAAATTTCTTGATCATAAATCTACTACTCAGCACCTTCATAGTCCTATATGTAATTTGTAACAAAACGATTATCGTTATCGAGATCGCTGACTTAATTAAAAAAAACCTGTTGTCTATTTCGAACTTGACTGCCCCGTAGAGGGTTAATTGGTTCTTACTTTCAAAAATAATTCCCATTCGGCAACCTTTCAGCATCAAAACGCCATTCTACTAATCGGTTACAACAGCCTTGAAATTGATTGTTAATCAGAAAATGCTGTTTTTCACAATCCACAAGTCAGTTATATTGTTTAGGTTTACTTGGTGAAGATGTGAGGAGCATCGTCGAACCGCAAGACAGCAGAATGGGGATAGTTAATGAAATCAAGTTTTTCCTTGTGGCAGATTATATTAAAACAAATAATTTTGGAGAACGTAGCAGAAGAAAACTTTGAGGAAAGGGAATTGCTAGTTTTGAGGTAGGTCCTTGAGAACTTAACCTAGGTGTTTTATCATCCTTAGTACCTCAGCAGGTCTCATCAAAATCGTCTCCTCCACACTAGGGCATCCAGGGGGTGGCGGGTGGGCACGTGCCCGACCCCCACGAAAACTAATGCCAAAATAATAATATTGAAGATTTGATTTGATAATAATAACATAAATGAGAAATGTAAACATGAAAAAAAATAAAATATGAAGATTTAGATAATAATAACAACATAAATGGAAAATGTAAAACATGGCGAAAAAAAAAATATGTATTATGGAGATAATAATACATGAAAAAAAAATAATATAATAACAATAATAATCTTTATGATGATAATAATAATAATGGATTCGGTATTTCCTGATAGAACAGGCGATTGCTCCAGTTCATAATTTCTACTTATATATTATATATATATTATTATATATTATATATATATATATAATAATATATAATATAAATATTAAATATAATATATATAATTATTATTATATATATTAATATATTATATATATTATATATATAGATAATATATTATTATATAATACTATATATATATAATATATATAATATATAAAAACAATAATATAATATATATATATACATATATTAATAGATACTATAGTATATATACTATATATGCGTATATATATATATAGAATATATATATATATATTATATATAATATATTATTTTCAGTTGTTATTCCACATAGGAACAAAGAAAATGATTTATCTCGGAAAATGCCAACAGTTTCGTCCTCTTCTTGGAGCGTTTCCTTAATAAACACTCCAAGAAGAGGTCCATTGGAGGACGAAACTGTTGGGCATTTTCTGAGATAAATAATTTTCATTTTCCTATGTGGAGTACAACTGAATTACCATATCTTCGTGCCTAAGAAGATTACCAGTATATATATATATATATATATATATATATATAATATATATATATATATATATATATAAGATTTTCTGGAGCTTCAGTGCTCCTCCGTATAAAGTTTGATTCGCATCCCGCTCCCACTCTTGGCATCACATGGGAATCTGCCCTCCCCCCCTCCCCCCACAAATGACAGCCTTCAATTAAAATTCGTCGTCGATTAGCAGAGAGAGAGAGAGAGAGAGAGAGAGAGAGAGAGACGAGATGAGCAGAGAGAGAGAGAGAGAGAGTTACAAGGATTAAGATGTCTCAAAGACTTGTTAGTCCATCCGAGGAGACATCGTGTGTTCACTTATCTGTAGGAGCAGGTTTTACTGTGCGTTCACAGTGTCCTAATGATTTTGTCTAGCTTTCTTTTAAACTGTTCCACACACACACACAGAGAGAGAGAGAGAGAGAGAGAGAGAGAGAGAGAGATCTGCTATTTCTGAATGGTTTAATTTCTCATTCACTTCAGTGCTCGGATTCATAACTATTGCTGCCACTGGTCAGCCTTAATCGTTATTCATTATTCACTCTTATGCTGTCCGCACTTCTCCCAAAATGTCAATAAGAAAAACGAGTTTTCCAGCCAAGTCACTCCTCATGCAGTGCACTGTAGGCATTACTCTTTGCAGCGTCTGTAACCCCTTTCATTCTTTTTACTGTACCCACGTTCGTATTCTCTTTCTTATACATTTCTTTCCACCCTCTTCTATCAATTGTTTCATAGTGCAGCTCCGAGGTTACACCTTTCAAACCTTTCTACTCTCAGTTTTCCCTTTCAGCGCTGAATGACCTCTTTGGTCCCAGCTCATGGCCTTAGACCTAAATCCTGTATTCTATTCTATTCTCTTCTGCAAAGTCACCGGCCCCTAAGATATACAAGAGATTCCCTGGAATTTAATTCAAGAACCGTCTTATTATTTAACATAGCGTTGTATTGTGCGGCATGAGTGATTTAGCTAGCGATGGCTGGCGTACTGAATTTGAGATTTCTTTACAGGGCATTGCTCTGAAAATAAATTAAGTTTAGATAAACACGATATTCTTCGGTGAAAGTTAGTATTGACTCTATGCTCACACTGACTGTCAGCAATTCCCAGAGGCCCCAGCTGAGGGATTTTCCGTCTTGTCGGATAGTTTTAAGTGTGGTGTGGGGTTATTTTGCATTGTCAATTTCCTAAGGCTTCTACCTCCAATAACAATGTGTGTTTTATTTTGTTTTTTGTTCATTGATAATCCTAATAATATTCTCTTTACACGCTTTCTTCTCGCTTTTTCGTTCTTCCTGTTTTAAAGTTGGAGTTACTGACATCATTTATATAAGCTCATTCCCTTCAATTCATAATTCATGTGTGAGTCCCGGCTCATAATTGAATGCATGTAAATGAGAGAGAGAGAGAGAGAGAGAGAGAGAGAGAGAGAGAGAGAGAGAGAGAGAGAGAGAGGTGGTGGTTTTAGTGGCGTACTGTAGGTTTTATAACTTAAAACTGATAAGATTTCACCATCATTGGAAGTGTTGCATGATTATTGGGCAAGGAACGAATACATGCAATCAAACGACCAGAATTGTTATTGCACATGTTCGCAGTTTTTGCATGCTATGTTTAAAAGGCAGACACTGTACTGAGTGCTACATATTGTACAAATATTAAGCCATTTTTGCAAAACGTAGTGAAAACACATGTACGAGTACCAAACAAACTTTGATAGAAACGAGAACCGGGTTACGAAGCGTTATGAAGCAGTTTTTACCGAATGTGTGGGAAGTAAGAGAGAGAGAGAGAGAGAGAGAGAGAGAGAGAGAAGGCAATGTATAGTCATTGCTTTCATCGCCTGATACTGAGAAAGCAAAGGGCTGCATCGGGTGACGTTCGCTATCGATCTAGACTAGCTGCTAGCACATGGAGGGAGAGAGAGAGACAGAGACAGAGAGAAAGTGTGTGTGTGTGTGTGTGTGTGTGTGTGTGTGTGTGTGGTGAAAACTCTACGGTGTTACCATGCCACATTTTAGTCTCTGGGAGAGGGGAAAGAATTCGCTACGCCGTATTTACCTCAACCACAACCAATTGTTTGTCTCGTGAAATATATTTGCTTTGGGCTTGAATATTTCTCTTCCGCGTGTTGTGTGAAGTGAAGTTTCCTAGTAACACTGGTTCTGATGTACAGAAGTTCACGTTTGTCGGGTTCATTGACCTCTCTCTCTCTCTCTCTCTCTCTCTCTCTCTCTCTCTCTCTCTCTCTCTCTCTCTCTCTCAAGTAACTAAAAACGTTGTGTCTGGTCCGCATCAGATGCTTTTTAGGATTCGGCGATATTCTCAGAGGTGTTTGACACCATTATTGTGAAGCTGTTTTCTTCAGAAAATCTTCAGATCCTGAAGTAGTACCTTCAGTTTGGGTTCGAAGAGCGTCAAGTCAAATGCGCTGCAGATCTAGTTCACAGGAAGAATCGTATTGTGATAGAAAATATGTTATTGTTGAGTATTGTGGTACCTTTTTTTTTTTCTACCGGTCTAGAGATGAAGGTCTGCTAACTGTATATTTTGATAAGTTTTTATCATTTTAAAATTGTTTCTCTAAAGCTATTGTGAGCTACATCCGTAAAGCACAATTATTATTATTATTATTATTATTTATTATTATTATTATTATTATTATTATTATTATATCAGAAAAATATCCATCCATTCATATCCAACAAGCTAAAAATGCGATTGGCTTTTACTGCAAACTCCAGCAGAATGGAAAGCCCACATCCGAAAAAGAGGAAAACGGCAAATAATATGTAAATAGCCCCTAGATAATAAATAGAGGGTAAACTATCAAATAAACAGAAGCTCGAATGGAAAAAGCCGGAGAACTCATCTCCTGACCGAGACAACCGGCTCACTTAACACAGCGGGTGTCCAAGAGCCGGCGGGAATTTTCCACGGAAAATAGCCGGAGGAAATCTATCGCTAACCCGGGAACAGGGTTAAAGGGCTACCCTCCAACCCACTCCCCCCATTCCACAGATCCCCCTTCCATTAAAACCCCTCTTCTACCCCCCTCACTCCCTCCCCAATCTCAATACCCCCAGCAGCTCCTTAAGCGATAATATAATTGAATAATTCGGCCTGGATTGGCATCTCAACTTACGTTTTCTAGGCGTAACCAGTAATAACCAGTTGCTATTTTCATGTCACTGTATCCGGCGCGAACTCGCATGGTGCCGTTGGTACCAGGGGTTATCCGGTTACGTTGCCCAACTGGATCTCGTTTGTTTTTGCTACTCGCGTAATGACATCATCGACCCTGGCTCGTTTTACTCGTTGGTTTGGGATATGCAGTCCATGACGTCAGCAAAATCGTAAGGGGATCTCTCTCTCTCTCTCTCTCTCTCTCTCTCTCTCTTCTCAGAGGGCGTCTGGGAGACTTTGTGATGACGTTAGCCACCGTGCTGGTGTGATATGTATAATAAGTAGAAACGCTTGTAAAATTATTCATTCATTCTTCCGTCTTCCCTTTTGTTTGTCTCTGTAATGCGACTTTCAGGACCTCAGAGTAAAAGTGGGTGGTGGTGATTATTTATTATTTTGTTTGTTTTGTGATTAGCCAATCGACCTATATTTTGGCAGATACATGCATTATACTGTCCTTTCACTCCGTAGTTCACCTTACCTTGTGAACAATTTGACGGCCAAAGGGAACTATATATACTTCACATTTACCATGACTGGTAGTGACATTTATCCATAAGGCGTCGGTACGAATCATGGCCAGGGTAGATTTGCTTATCCTAAATATTTTCTTTTGGGTGTAAGTTATTCCCAAAGTCAAGTGTCCTGGTTATTAATGGATTATTTGTGGATTGATATTTGAATGACGTGATATATATTATAATGTATATTATCTATATATCTATATATATAGATGTACATAAATGTATATAATATATATATATTATAAATTATATGTATATGTATATATAATATATATATAATTTAAACAAATAAATGAATATAATCATATATATATATATATATATATATATATATATATATATTCTATATATACATACTTCCTTCGTTCAAATAATCTTTTGCTATGACAGATCTCGATTTGAGCAGCCAAGTCCGTCTCAATCTCTTCACGAAAGATGAAAATACCAAATCAGCTTCCATAAGAATTTCACGTTCATCTTCCTGGAAACTCCAGACGCTTCCTTTGGGTCTTCTGTCGGGTTTCTTTAGATGTCTGGAAGACGTGGGCGGTTAATATTGTGATATTCCTTGGGGAGAAGTCTCGGCATTCATTCCAGACCTTATATTATGTTCAATACTGATGACGTTCTTTCACGATTTTCTTTCTCTGGGAGGAATATGACTTTTATTATTTATTCGATCAAATCCCGTATGCTCTCTCTCTCTCTCTCTCTCTCTCTCTCTCTGCGAAAAAACTTGTTCTTCATTCTAGAGACCTTATGTTCAATACTGATGACTTTCTTTCACGAGCTTATTATGTTTTTATTTACTTTTTGTTGTTGTTGAGGAATTTGACTTTTATTACTTTGACGATATTATTCCTCATGCTGTTAATGGAGTGGAGATTACAGTCTCTCTCTCTCTCTCTCTCTCTCTCTCTCTCTCTCTCTCTCTCTCTCTCTCTCGGAGACAGTTCTCGGTCTCCATTGGCGGATTCGCAATATAATGAGGTAGCAGGAAGGGAACTGGCATTTCTCATCTATGAAATCAGCAACAGTCCTAACCAAAAAGATACAAAAGCATTCATAGATATATTAGAAGGATATAATCCTTCAAACTGGAACAAATCTAATGAAAACATCTTGAAAATAATTGAAGAAGTTCCAAATAAAATCCAAGTGGTCAAGAGACTCATAAAGAAAATATACATAAACCAACATATTCCGACAAAGAAAATGAATAAGGTGAAATCTTGTGAATATCCTAATTGATTGCATTAGGAAAAAGAATGCCCCAAAAGCATGCAAACTGTGTAGGTTTTGGTATAGCATAGTCAATCCACAAAACCTAATCAGAAAATGTGCTGCATGCAACATTCCGACCCATCCACAGTGTGCTGAGGTAATACAAGATTTGAGAAAAGATACAAGAATTTTTTGTTCAACATGTCTATCATGGATAGACAATGTTATTAAATCAAGATTGAATGTACAAATAGTTGAGGATGAAGAAGAAGAGGAAGAGGAAGAAGAAGAAGAAAAAGAAGAAGAGGAAAACGGAAGAGAAGTAAACAAAAATGAAATGACAGAAAAAAAATAAGGAAAACAAAGAACAAGATAAAAGTATGGATGCAGAGATACTCATTGATACTACATATGAGGCAATAAAGCAGCATACCTACGAAGAAATAAATTACGATATGACAACAGAAAAGCAAATCCCGAAGAGGCTCTACCCAGATCTACACAATGACGGGAAAGAGGAAAAAATAGACAAGAAAGACAAAATCTGCAACCTTTTGAAAAGAGGGAATTGCAGATTTGGAGAAAGATGTTACTACAAACATCCTAAGGTATGTCAAAACTATGAAATATATGGGTAAATGTGATACTTAGATGGCTATGGGGATGATTGCAGAGATCTGCATCCAAAGATATGTAAAAACCTAAAAGAAGGAAAAGGATGTAAGTTCGACAAAAAATGCAAATATATGCACCCTGTAGCCATGAATCATAATCAACAATAAATAACCAACCAAGTAATAAAATCCAGAATAAGAAAGAAACAAATAAAGAGAGAAATCAAGAATATCAGGTAAAAGAGAAAAGCAAACCACCAATGAGATATGCAGAGGTGTCAGCAAAAAATTTCAAAGCATCAGCTCCGAAATTCTACTCAAGAGATAATAAACTGTATTTATTATGCAAGAGGATATTGCAGAAACGGAGAAAATTGCAGATTCAGACACAAAATGAATAATTATGATGAAGGAAGATCAAATATTATGGAAAAGTTGGATTTTTTAATGTCAGAATTTCTGGAAATGAAAAAAAGAACAACATACCAGAAACAGGAAAGAGACATGGGAAAATCCTTTATACTACCATTATTAAATGAAGGAGAAAACACGCAAACCATCATAGTGATGAATGCGCAGGGTTTAGTTACGAGTAACTCAAAAAGAAAAATAGAGTACTTAGAAGAACTAACTCAAAATGAAAAGAAAATAGATATAATGAATATAAGTGAAACCTGGTATTCCCAAGAGACTGGGAATGATGATCAAATAAAAGGGTTCCAAACTTATAGATCAGATAGAAAAAATAGGAATCAAGGGGGAACCGCAATATATGGGAAAGACAAAAAACACAAAGGAAAAATATATGAGAAATATAGTAACTCAGAATGTGAACTAATAGCGGTAGAATTTTAATCTGAAAAAATTGATGAACATAGTAATATATAGACCTCCTAATACTAAAGAGTTTGACTTAATAATTGAAAAATTGGATGATATATGTAGAAATCATAAGGACTGGACTATTTCTCCTATCTGGTGACTTCAACTTTCCTTTCGTAGAATGGAAAGAACGAAACGAAATAGGAGATTGTGGTTGTACTTATACATATAAAAAAGAAAAGAGTAATAGTAGTGCAGAAGATAAGAGGCAATTTGAAAAGCTATTAGATATGCTACTAGAATACAACATTCAACAAATAAATCACCTGCCAACAAGAAAGGAAAATACTTTAGACCTAGTATTGTGAACGAGATGAATTATGTTAAAGAAATAATAGTTTATAATGCGAGTATTTCAGACCATAATGTCATAGAATTAAACAGTTCATTCCAAAGCAAGTGAAAATAGAGATAAGCAAGAAATGAAAAAAGTGGGAAGGATATGGAAAATACAACTTCTACAGTAAAAATATAAAATGGTCAGAAATTAATGAAGAATTAAACAAAGATTGGGATAACATTTTCGTAAGTGATGACATAAGGGTAAATACGGAGATATTATATAAAATATTGGAGAAAATAGTGGATAAATATATACCGAAGAAGAAAAGTAAACATCATTCATGCATACCAAGAGACAGAAGGATCTTGTTCCAGAAAATCAGAAAGTGGAAAAAAGGTCTTGCAAAAGAAAAAAATGCATGAAAGTTATAGAACTAAAAAGTAAGTAAGATAGAAAATGCAGAACAAAAGATTATACAATCAATAGAAAATGAAAAAACAGGGACTTGGAAGAAAAAACCCTATTAAATATCAAGCAAAACCCCAAACTATTATACTCATATGCGGAAGGAAAGATGAATAAAAGAAGAATAGAAATAGGCCCTCTGAGAATTGAAGGGAGATTAACGAATGAAAAAAAAAAAAAAAGGAAATTTGCAACATACTGGCAGAACGATATAAGAGAGAATTCACCCCTAGAATAGATAATGAAGATAATGATATAGAAGTAAGGGAAGAAAATAGTGAATATTTAGCTGACATAGAAATTAATGAAGCTGATATTGTGCAGGCAATTAATGAAATTAAAAATGGAGCTGCTGCAGGGCCGGATGGAGTCCCTGCTATTTTGTTAAAGAAAGTAGTTCATTCTATCGCAAAGACCAACTTGCAATATTATAAGACAAAGTGTAGATACAGGCAAGATTTATGATGAGCACAAATTAGCATATATCACCCCTACTTTCAAAAGTGGATCAAGACTAGAGGCAAGTAATTATAGGCCTGTGAGTCTAACATCACATATTATGAAAGTGTATGAAAGGGTAATGAAGAAAAATATTATGAAACATTTAATAAAAAAATAATTTGGTTTAATATAGGACAACACGGTTTCGTACCCGGAAAAAGTACACAAACCCAACTGTTAGTCCACCGTGAGAACATATACAAAAAATATGAAAAAGCGGAAATGAAACAGATGTGGTTTATCTAGACTTTGCAAAAGCTTTTGACAAAGTAGACCATAATATATTAGCAAAGAAAATTAGAAAACACAATATCGTAGATAAAGTAGGAAGATGGTTAAAAGAATTTTTACACAACAGAAAACAGATAGTTATTGCAAACGATGAGAAATCGGATGAAACCAAGGTAATATCCGGTGTGCCACAAGGTACGGTGCTAGCTGCAATATCGTTTGTTATTATGATTGAAGACATAGACAGTAATGTTAAGGATTCGGTAGTGAGTAGTTTCGCTGATGACACAAGAATAAGTAGAGAAATTACTGTGATGAAGATAGGAACGCTCTACAAAGAGACCTTAACAAAGTATATGATTGGGCAGAGGTAAATAGGATGGTATTTAACTCTGATAAATTTGAATCAATAAATTATGGAGACAGAGAAGGAAAGCTATATGCATATAGGGGACCTAATAAGAGACAATCACAAATAAGGAAGCAGTTAAAGACCTTGGTGTGATGATGAATAGGAACATGTTATGCAATGATCAAATAGCAATTCTGTTGGCAAAATGTAAAGCAAAAATGGCGGGAATGTTGTTACGGCACTTCAAAAACAAGAAAAGCTGAACACATGATTATGCTTTATAAAACATATGTTCGTAGTCCACTTGAATATTGCAATATGATATGGTACCCACACTATCAAAGGATATGCACAAATAGAGAGTGTACAAAGGTCCTTTACAGCTAGAATAGAAGAAGTTAAGGACCTAGACTATGGGAAAGACTACAATCCCTTAAAATTATATAGTCTAGAAAAAGGAGAAGAGAACGCTACATGATAATTCAGGCATGGAAACAGAAAGAAGGAATAACAGAAAATATCATGGAACTAAAAATATCAAAAAGAGCAAGCAGAGGTAGATTAATAGTGCCCAAAACTATACCAGGAAAAATAAGGAAAGCACACAGGACATTAATCCACTACGCACCAGCATCGATAATGCAGCGTCCTATTCAATGCGTTGCCCAGCTCATCTGAGGAATATATCAGGAGTGAGCGTAGATGTGTTTAAGAATAAGCTCGACAAAATATCTAAACTGCATCCCAGACCATCCAAGATTGGAAGATGCAAAATATACCGGAAGATGTACTAGCAACTCTCTGGTAGACATTAGAGCGCTCACACTGAGGGGACCTGGGGCAACCCGAACGAACTGTAAGGTCTGTAAGGTAAGGTAAGGTTGATGACATTCTCTCATGATATTTTTTTCGAAGCAATATTACTTATTTCTTCGATATATCGTGTTCTGTTAACAGAGTGGAAATAATAATTTCTCTCTCTCTCTCTCTCTCTCTCTCTCTCTCTCTCTCTCTCTCCTCTCTCTCTCTCTCTCTCTCTCTCGCTCCACACACACATATATGCTTTATTATTCGAAAGAATTCCGTGTGCTGTTAATGGAATATTAATCTATCTCTCTTTGACTCTTTCAGTATTGTGTATTTTTATCTTTCTGCGTAATTGCTGCTGAAAGTTAATGATGTCCTTACATTTAATTAAATGACGTTTCATCTTTATGTATAATCAACATACTTCTAAACCTAGCTTCATTATTTCAGTAGTAAACCAGATTTGTTATTCCAGGGTGGCATTTACCCGTTATCTGGGAATTTATTCCTCTAATTAAGTCACAATGCTGGGAATTTATTCCTCTAATCAAGTGACACTGTAGGAGTAAGAATATTGTGTGGACAGTCAAAGAGCATCATTGAAGCAGCTCTATTGATACTGAAGAGCAGTTATGTCTACCAAACTGAATGGGGGAAGTGGTATCATCCTCTTCTATGAAGAATTCCAAGTTTTTTCTTGAAAACCCAAATGAGTCTTTTGTGGCTGTGGCGTGAATTAGGTATCTTTTAGTCGACTGTGGTTTGTCTTTGTTAGACCGATTGATTTATAGACTTCTGGTATACACATGCCAAGCACTGGGCCACTTAAGGCCCATTCAGCGTTGAAACGGAAATGAACAGTGAAAAGGTTCGAAAGGTGTAACAGGAGGAAAACCTCAAAGCAGTTGCACTATGAATCAATTGTTAGGAGACGGTGGACGGTACGATGTAAGAAACAGAATGTGAATGGAGGTACAGTAAAAGGAATGTAGGGGCCGAAGGGACGCTGCGCAGATTCTCAAGTAATGCTTACATCGCGCCGAACGAGGCGCACTGACGACACTACCCCCTAGGGAATGTCTCAGAGTGAAGGATATTGTTGTATTAATGTTAAGGAAAGATAATTGCTGTATATATATAAATATATATATATATATATATATATATATATATATATATATATATATATATATATATCTATAAAGATATAGAGAGAGAGAGAGAGAGAGATTGAGAGAGAGAGAGACGAGAGAGAGAGAGAGAGAGAGAGAGCTCAAAATAAACAAGAGGGACATGAAATTTTCCTATTTAGATATGGTAGACCAAAATTCAAATGGAATGAGTTCTATTTCGATCACGATGTACTAGAATCTGCAATTTGCCCCTGTGCAAATAAAGTTTTATTTCAATACACAAATTTACAATACAAAATAAATTTACAATACAAAATGTATAAGGCGGTTTTTATGCGTTTGAGTGTTAAAATGGCAAGCCTTAGGTGAGGCTTCTGATGCAAAACCATTCCACTTATGGTAATTGCTATTCGCCTTGTGGAGATATCGAAATGATTTTAAATTAGTTTCCGTGACTGAACTGTCAAGTAAAACCTGTTTTCCATCCCTTTGTCCTGAAGCCTCCAAAGAAGCAAATATACAAGTATGTTTATGCATAAAACAGTCTTAATTGTTGGCGAATGTAAGTATGTAGAATTTTATAAATGGTACATTCACATGGAACAAGCACACAGGGGCTATTGACTTGAAATTCAAGCTTCCAAAGAATCTCGGTTTCAACCTCCAACCGCTGACTCCAAACTGCAGCAGTAACTGATCATGATACAGAGCCTGACATCTTTTTAGATGTGGGGGAAGACGGTGTGTGGGGGTCGGGGTGGGATATGCAAATGTTAGCCAGAGATACCTCTAATAATGGTATAGGGGTTAGTGTCGTGTATGCCACTCAGATGTCGGGGGTTCGAGTCTCCTCCAGGGCGATGAAGAAGAATCACTGGCTTTGTATCATGATCAGTTACTGCTGCAGTGTGGGGTCTGCGGTGTGAGGTTGAAACCAACATTCTTTGGAAGCTTGAATTGCAATTCAATGGCCTCTGTGTGCTTGTTCCATGTGAATAGGTTCCATCAGCTGAAATATAATAATAATAATATTGAAGGAGATTGCTGCTAATAAAAGAATAGAAAAGAACTTCTATAAAATAAATGCAGCTTCAGCAGCAATCTCCTTCAATAGCACATGCTTGAAAGAGGGTTTACTACCTTAATACATCAATAATAATAATAATAATATTAATAATAATCGTCAAATTCAGTTTCGCTGAGAATAACGTACAATCCAAGGGAAACTACAAGGGATAAGCGCATCAGCCCTTGCGTGGATTCAAGCCGATGGCTTTTAGGTTTGACGCAAAGGAAACTGACATCTTTAATATTTTCTTTACCTAGTTCAAAAACAAAATTTGCTGCCAGGGCAGATGCCCTTATCATTTTATAAATTTCTTTGGGTATAGCGTTTTCCCAAGGTACAATGAAAAAGTGCATTGGTGGTTTGTATTTGTCTACGTAAATGGACTATATATATATCATATATATATATAATATATATATAATATATATATATATATTATAATATAATATATATAATATGCATTTATATTATAGTACCTGTATCTTTAATAT